>NC_135329.1:166130402-166441502 GCF_023851605.1 Tamandua tetradactyla
TTAGAGAAATACAAATCAAAATCACAATGAGATTCCATTTTACAACTGCTAGAAAGTCTACTATTAAAAAAAAGAAAGAAAATAAATGTTGGAGAGGATGTGAAAGAATAGGAAGCATTGCTCACTGTTGGTGGAAATCTAAAAATGGTGCAGCATCTGTGGAGAAGAGTTTGTCACCTCCTCAGAAAGTTAAGTGTGGAGTTACCAGATGATTCAGCAACCCCATTTCTATGCATATACCCACAAGAATTGAGAAGATATTTATTTGCACATTGATGCTATAGTAACATTAGTCACAATTGCTAAGGCTAGAAGCAACCCAAGTGTCCATTAATAGATGAAAAGATAAACAAATTGTGGTATATACGTACAATGGAATAGTAATCAGTCCTAAAAAGGAATGATGTTTTGATACATGTAACAACAGGGATGACCTTTGAAGACATGGTGAGTAAAATAAAGCCATAAGCAGAAAGAAAAAGTTCTTATGAACTCACTTATGTGAAATAATTAGAATATGCAAATTCATAGGCAAAACTAGAATACAGGTTATCAAGGTCCAGGGTGGGGGTAAGGCTTGATAGATTAATGCATAATTGGTACAGAGTTTCTGTTTGGGCTGATGGAACAGATTTGGTAATATATTGTGGTAAAGGTGGCACAATATTGTGGATGTAATTAACACCACTGAATTGTATATTTGAATGTGCTTAAAAGGGAAATTTTTAGGTTATATATATTTTACCACAATAAAAAATTTAAAAAATTCAAAGTAGTGTAAAATACAAATGGTTGCAAACCTATATGGAATTCTGATGTAAACTCTGATGTAAAGTTATTTGTATAATTATAATCATTATTTCATAAGTTTTAACAAAGATAACATACTAATACAAAGTGTTAATAAGGAAAACTACATGTATATGAGGGAGCGTATATGAGATGTCCATACATTCTGCATGATTTTTCTGTATACCTACAAGTTCTTTAATAAAAAAAAAGGTTACTTCATTGGAAGATTTTTTTTCTGTAAATAATGATCATGGATTTTTTTTCCATAGACGTACACAAAGTGAATTTTAAACACTGAGCAGCTGATATGTACATGGGGATGCTATCTCAACCATAAATCACTGGATATACTGACAGACGTTTAAGAAACCAACAAAATTCTGCTTAATTCCCATAATTATAAAGGGATAGAAATTAATTTGAGAAATCATGCAATATGGGACATTCTGACCTATATTACTGGTTCAAATCCAATTCAAGTTAATAACAGTTATGAGTTTTAATGTTCATGAAGATTAGAATTTTTTAACCCTGTGACCCTTTTGTGGTAACTTTTTCATTGGCAGCTCTCTTTTGAACTTAAGCAGCTTAGGTCTTTTGAACATCTATATTTTTATCCCCTTTTCTTAGTGTCTAACTAAGCCTTAAATTAAATTACCAAAAAAAAAAAAAGATTTAAAAGATATTTGAATAATTACACTATGGAGAGATATCTTTTAGATAATTTGTTTAAAACAGACCTTCTATATAAATATATTTTGTCAGTGCACATATTTTACAGACATCTGAGAAACCCAATATAAATTGTTGAAAATAAATGACGTATAATGAGTGTTAAATTGCCTTTTAAGATCATTTATAACTTTTTCTCTGAAATAACTTTAAATAGAAAAGTCAGGTTTGCTCTTAGGCTATTGCAACTTTGTAATTTGAGACATTACACAAGATCAAATTTTTTTAACAGATGTGGAAATACTCAAAATATTTGTGTTACATTTTCAGCAATATCCAATAAATAATTTTTACTGGAAACATACATATTGTTAACATTTTATAATTAATTATACATTTAATTCAAACTTTTTAATATTATGTGGATATTTTTGGTAAAAGTGTTATGCATAGAGTATATCCTTTTTCTTTTTTAGATTGGAATCTGGATGAGATAAGCATCCTGTATGACTATTCATTTATAATATAACACTTAAAATTGAACGTGCATATTTATTCTTTTTTTTTTTTTTTTTTTTTTTTTTTTTTTTAGAAAGAAAGACAGAGAAGGAAGGAAGGATGGAAGGAAGGAAGGGAGGAAGAAAGGGAAACATCTTTAAACATTTTCTTATTTTATTTGTTTTTTACATGGGCTGGGGCCGGGAATCGAACCGGGGTCCTCCGGCATGGCAGGCAAGCACTCTTGCCCGCTGAGCCACCGCGGCCCGCCCTGCATATTTATTCTTTAAAGTAGTTCTGAATTCAACAAGTTTGCTTCTTATCACATTCATTGCAAATATATGTTATGGCCACTATGCATCAATGATTCTGCAATTTACTTTATGTGCATTTCCTCATTTTACCATAGCAATACTATCAGATAGACTATGATCATTTTACATTAGGAAACTGAGGCATACATGGTCAGTTAATTTTGCCAAGATTCCAAAGTTTACAATTCAAACCCGGTTCTTCTTTGTCTCTAAAATCATAATCTTCACTTCTTTTTTCTTTTGCTAGGTTCTAGAAATAAGAACTAAGCAGATGTGTAATTTGCTCTCTAAGAGCTTAAGGTAAAGTGGCTGACTCAAAAACAAGGAGAATTTAATATATTGTAACAGTGGCTAAAACAAAACAAATGAGGAGAGCATGGAAGACTGTTAACTAGTTTAAATACCATTGGAAGATTGGAAGGAGAATATGGAAATTTCATCAGTAACACACTAAAGGATGAGTGAACATAAATTTCTCTAAGGTGTAGTATTGGGAGAATAGATGGTCCGAGGGCCCATGGGCAGGAAACACAAAAATGTTTGGGATCTTGCTAACAGGCCAAACCAGATAGAATGTTGTATAGTGAAGATGAGTGCAGTTGGGGAGATTATACATAATCAAATCAAGAAGGGTTTGGTTGACCAAGGTAAGGAAGCTTGACTTTATCTTATAAACTTCGGCATAAATATTGAAAAATTTTAGCCAAATGTACATGGGAACTGTGACAGTGGGGTGGGACACAGGGCGTTATCAGATTATAATTGTGAAAAGACCATGCTGGAGACTAAGTAATAGATGGATGGAGATGATAAGTGGATGTTATGGTTTGGATGGTCCACAGAAGCTGAAAAGAAGAGAAGCCTTCTGTGAGTGAGGAGCATCATTAGCTATCACATTTCAATGTGAAAGCACAAATGGCAACATTTGCTTCACTTAGTGGAAGCTTATGGGCCAATTAGTTTGAAATAACAGAATATAAGTTAAGCAGTTATTGGTTGTCAAAATACTAGGGTAAAATCTTCCGTTTTTTTAAGTGCAATATTTTAAGTCGTATTCTTCTTTCAACAATTACTTATTTAGTTTCTACTGTATTCCAGTACCATGTATACCTTTAGGCTCTGATGATATAACAATAAATAAGTAATATTATGAAGTGAGAGTGTGTGTATATAGGAATGTTGTTATAAGGGCATGGACTATCAACCTAAAGGTAAATCATTAGGAAGAGTGGCCATGAGGTGGGTGTTAATGTTGTTTTTAAAAAGTGTAGTATTTCAAAGAATTATAGGTCCTAATGGAGTTGAGGCATTGACAGAGTTAGTATATTAGAAGGAATTTACTGGACAAACAGAAGCTGATGGTCAAAAAGGGATTCATGAAATTGAAATTAGGGAAGCATAGCACTAATTGTTAATAAGAGTTGGTATAAGGAATGAGCATGGGAGCAAATGGAGGAGATAATGTTGAGGACATGATCAGCAGAGGGAAGGAACACAAAGAATTGAGAGGCCAGTTTGTCGAAGTTCTTGCAGATTTCTGAAATTCAAGGAGTGCAATTTGCGAGGTGGTATTATTGGAGAAGCATTCTTGACAATGCTTATTTTTGGACTCTGAAGAGCAAAAGAACAATGTGGGCCTGAAAAAGAGAGTAAGTTGAAAGGTAAATAGGGGAAGGACACTTAAAGACACAATGATCTCTATTGCTGTTTTCCCTGGGCCAGCCTGAAAAGGATTGCAAAGGGTCTGAAATTTTGCCTTACTTGAAAGCTAATACATGTTAGCTCATCACCATTTCAAGGATGCTGAGGGAGAACATGAGACTCCTGGGTCAGGGATAAATGATTTATTATTTACAGCACTATCAGTAGCCAGCTTGTGAGGATTTGGGCTTGGTTCCTGAGCCCCAGTTCCCATGCAGTGACTCAAAAAGGATCAGATGACGTTTTCAAATGCCATGGGTTATGTTGTGTTGCAACAGAGAAACCTGAGTTTAGAGAACCTGAATCTTTTATAATGGGTAGTAAGTAGGCTTCACCTTTGATCCAGAGGAAGACATTATCTATCTCTCAAGGCAGCTTAGTATATGATTATTTTTGACAAAATAGTCTGGAATGAAGGCAGTCTGTCCCTCATTCAAAAATATGCAGAAATGTGAGAGATCCCCAGAGAATTGTCTCATAACACCAATAGCTACACTTAATGAGAAATTAGCTATTTTCAATCACTACAGCTTATTGATATTTTTATGGATAAGTAGACACACTGATTTTAAAAATTTATTAATATAAAAATGAGTTATATAATCATTTAAAAGACCCAAATACTTGAAGAATTTAGATTTTTAATGTATTTTCTTGATATTGTCAAATCAAACATATGTAATTGACATTTTTTTATGATCTGACTGTTCTCCCCATTTTTCATTTATTGAGAGTTTACTCTTTAACTAAACAAACAAATGACAATATCAAAGCCAGGTTTTTCCCTTATTTCTGTCTTTTAAAAAGAATTGAACTACAATCTTTTTCTGAAATTACCTCCCCCCCTTAGTTATCAGATTGATGTCTCATTGTTAAATGTCCACAACTCAAAATTTTCATAACTATTTTTATAGCTGTTAAATCAGCTTGTCTTCACCATAGATTGGAAAATTTTCATAGTGGATGTTACTGTGCCAAACAGAAACACAATACTTGAAATGAAATAATAAGCAAATAAGAAATTTAGAAACAAAGTCCTTTTAAGGATGAGATCCAGTCTTTTGAACACATTTGAGAAAGTGACATACTTCTAATTGGGAACAATGGCATTTCATCTAACTCTAGTGAAAAGACAAAGCACCTCATTGTATGACCTGATGTCTTCATAGCTGGAAAGCGACAGTAGAAAGAATCTTACATTTTGTACTGAATAGGACTGGTGTTTTCTCACTTAGCATCTGATTTCTTTCACTGAGCAGTAGGTCAATAGCTCCAATCAAGTACAACATAGCCTGCTGTTGGTAGCAATTTCTGAAATATCCTATTATAATAATGCTAGATTTAAAAATCACCTTGCAAACAAAAGGGTCTCAAGGCATTTAAAAAATCTTTGACAAAACTAATTTGCAATATATGTGTTATAGGAATGACATTGCTTGCCTCTGGAATGCAGACATCTCTGGAATGAAACATGACAAGTGATCAACAGAGTATGTTGCACAAATGACAAAGAATTCTCTACTTAATGGAAATTGGGGGGGGGGTGGATTTTACAATAGATAGAATGTATATTAAACATTTGTGGTTGGCCAAGGCAGCAGTGCTAACAATTTTACTTTGGAAAAGTACCATAATTTTAATAAATACAAAAATCTTTGAGCTTTAAAAAGAGGATCTGTTATAGCACATTTTATGAAATAAGTAATAGAAAAATACCATTTCACTGCACCACTAGACTATCGTGGTATAGATTTAAATTTAAAGGTCTCTTTCTCTATTTTTCAACCACTTGAAAGATCTTTTTCTGTTGATGGGCTTCAAAAGTATGTGTTTGTTAGTGATTTTCCTTATAAACAATAAAGATCAGCTCAACAAATATTTTTGGGTATTTGCAGTGTGGTAGGCACCATACAAGATCCAAGGAATATAAATGTGGATAGGGCATGGAGTCTGAGCTTGAGGAATTCATCTCATCTTAACATTTTTCTGGGAAAATTTTAGTCTTAATATTTCCCAGGTGAAATGCTAGAAAGCTTGGAGGCAAAGATGCATTAAGAGTAAATTGACTCAATTATAAAATATTTGTATGGATTGTATGGATATTTTCAGAAGATAAGTTAATTAGCTTCACTTTTAGAAATATAACAATTATGGTAATAATTGCAATGTACACTTTGGTGCAGATTTTTTAAGATAAAATTTAAATAGCAGTGGTTTATTAGACCCTCTTTGTAAGCACTGTAGTAAAACAATAAGCATTTGACAGGAGATTAAAAGAGGCTTTTTGTTAAATATTATATAAAGTAGGAATTAATGGTGATACAAATCTTGGGTCTGATAAAAAATAAAAAAAAAAACATGTACTTACTTTAATACATTATTGTTATTGTTTGCATGGGCAGACACCGGGAATCGAACCTGGGTCTCCTGCATGGCTGGAGACAGCCACTGTCGCACTGCCCAATACATTATTTCTGTAGTGTGAAAATGTTGGATTGAAATATATCTTCCTCAAGCCTCATTCTGTGAAGGCCAATTCTGACTTGGTTTTCCAAGTTCACGCACTTGGAATTTGATTCCAATTATATACCAGATCAATTTGATTATATAAGGAAATCTTTTGCATATGATTCCATAAAAACCACTTACATGGTTCATTGAACCAATATTTGGGTTGAGGCATAGAATATTTAAAAATACTGTTATTAGTATCTATAGTATTTTCACCTTACTGGAGAATGGTGAAGCCTTTAGCCACGCATAACTGTTCTCTGTTCAAGTTGTTATTATTATCCCCATGCTTCTGCATCAACTCATAATCCACTTTTGTGTTACAGTAATGATGATGATGATGATAATTGATGATAATGATGGTGATTTGATTTAGGGCTCTATACTAATTGTAAAGAATCCTTAACATTTGCTAGAAATCACACACTGTCAGTGAAAAAATCTTTTAACACAATGGAGGAAAGAAGATTCTATGGGAACTCTCTCCTTGTGTACTGAACCTATGGGTGCTTTGACATTTTGAAATCAACTGCTTTTTGTTTGGGATGTTTGAAATAAGAGTACAAAGGTGAATCAAATGCAATCCCTGCGGATGGCGAGAGTGGCAGACAGAATGTTGACTGGTCGGGTCCTATTCTCAGAACCAGTGAATGTGTTATGGCAAATGGGAGCTTGCAATGGGATTAGGTTAACAATTTGAGATGGAGTGATTTTTCTGGATTATTCAAGTGAGCCGAATGTCATCAGAAGAATATTTATCAGAGGAAAGCAGGAGGATCAGAGACAGAGAAAGCTATGTGGCTACTGAAGTAAAAGTTGGAGTGAGTGGCCAGAAGTCAAGGCAAAGCAGACCATCATTAGAAGCTGGAAAAGGATGTGGATTCTCCCTAAAAGCCCACAAAAAGAGCAATGCTTTGTCAATATCTTGAACTTCAGGATTCTGACACCAAGAAGTGCAATATAATAAATTTGTGCTGCTTTAAGCCACTAAGTTTTTGATAATTCATCACAGCAGAAATGGGAAACCAGCGCATCAAGCAAAAGAAGTAAAGGATAAGTATAAATTTCCTTTATTCTTTGATCTGAAAATTCATTTAATATGACAATCATTCAACTTCATTTTTTGAGAAAAGTGAATATGGCTGATGTCCAGAAAAGTATTTATTATGTGAGATTGATCAATGCAGGATGTTTCTTGTTGTTAGATCAATAGAAAACTATCCCTATTGTCCCAGAAGGGCATAGGTATTTATTTTATACAGATCTCTCTCCTGAATGGTGTTTGGTTTCATGGAGAGGTATCTATCCAAGCCCATCAGGCATTCCTCGTGAAAAATTATGCTGATGGTTTAAGACTTCAACACTCTTCAAGATTATGTCTTTCTCCTACCACTCTTTTCAACAATCCCTATAGTTTAAAACAATTTGGCTGCCAAACTGCAGGACTATCAAACTCAAAGTGAAAGCCAATTAAAATATGACTCAAACCAGGAAAGTAACCCGGAGCTGAGTTACAGAGAGAACTTTAAAAGCAATAGCTTGATTTTTCTTAGCTTAGAATGATATTAATATTCTATAGCTGAACATTAACATGACAAAATGGTCTAAAAGATTAATGAGTAACTTTGAAGAAACTTTAGTGACAAAATGGAGTCTTTCATTATGTTTTCTTTCCTGCTGTGTTTTGCCACACATACTCAGAAAAGAATAGGTATACACTTGACCAGATAGTTTTATTTGTGGGTTCTTTTTATTTGGAATCCTTAACTGGAGGTGAAAAAAAAAGGAGTAGCAAATTTTAATGCCTATTACACATACTTCATTCATTGCCTTGTGTTTTCACTTTCCCCTTGAATAATGAAATACTTGCATAAAATAGATAATTTTATTCTCTGGCAAATTCAATAAATGGCTTTCTAAATTGGTGAGTGTTTATATAAATAGTATGAAATTCTGAAGTTAAAATTCAGCAAAACTTTTAGGATTTTAAGATGAAATAGGCTGTCATTTTTAAGTCTTGCAATGTGAAAGACCAAATCTGAAGACCAGATTAGTATCAATGTATTTCCAATTGTATGCTTAACACCTCTTAATGTTCTGGGGATGGCAAAAAGATATGAACATCAAAGAAATCCAAGAGTCATAATGAGAGCCTTCAAAAGAAGATAGTCGTGTTCTACTTTGCTAGCTGCTGAAATGTGATATACCAGAAACGGAAGGGCTTTTAAAAAGGGGAATTTAATAAGTTGCTAGTTTACAGTTCTAAGGCCAAAGAAAATGTCCCAATTAAAACAAGTCTATATAAATGCCCAATCTAAGGCATCCAGGAAAAGACATGTTAGTTCAAGAAGGATTGATGACGTTCAGCGTTTCTCCCTCAGCTGGAAGGGCACATGGTGAACATGGCGGCATCTGCTAGCTTTCTCTCTAGGTCTCTTGTTTCATGAAGCTCCTCCAGGACCTTTTCTTTCTTCCTCTCCAAAGGTTGCTGGCTGCATGGGCTTTTGTGGTTCTTGTGGCTTTCAAAATGTTTCCTCTTTTAAAGGATTCCAATAAACTAATCAAGACCCACCTGGAATAGGTGGAGTCTCATCTCCCTCTAATCAAAGGTTAGTACCCAAAATTGAGTGTGCCACATCTCCGTGGAGATAATCTAATTAATTTTCCAGCCTACAGTACTGGGTAGGGATTAAAAGAAACGGCTGCCTCCACAAAATGGATCAGGATTAAGACATGGTTTTTCTAAGGTACATAATCCTTTCAAACCAGCACAAGTGGTAAAACAGACATAATGATATGATGTAAGCTTACAGTTTTATTATGTAGTCTGAAGTTATCAGTGACGATATTGCAGGGGTTATAGAGGCTGATTGAATATAATTTTTTTTCTATGTTGAATCCTGTCTATTTCTATAATTAGTGAAAAGGCCAGTGTTACCATTTCCATCATTTATTATGTTCATGAAACTTCTTTACAGTTGTCGATTTTTAGGAGCCATATTTTCCCTGTATATTTCTCTTCTGTCATTGCCTTAAACCTTCCACCTTTTGAAACTAAAATAGGTAGCCAAAATCTGTTCCCTCTTTTGAGTATTTTGAGTGAAGACATAGGCTTAAGTAATAGGAGCTGCTAGATTCTCCTCATGAGCAAGTGTGTGAAAGGGAGGGCACCTCTATACCCTCGTCCTTCTGTCTATCCTGCTTCTTACTCTTTATGTCTTTTATTCTTCTCTTAGGCTAGAAGTAGGAGTTATTGACAAATTTAATGCCTATCCTCTTCTACTCTTCCTTCCCTTCATCCTTCCTTCTTTCCCTTCCTTTATCTATGTGTTGCCTTTCTGCTTTCTTCCTGACATGAAAATATTTATATACATTTTTAAAGGATTAAGGCAAATTATATCTCCTTTCATAAATTCTATATGGGTTAAATCAGTCACAGTTTTTTAGTCTATTCACCTATCATCTGTATATCAGTAAATTTATTTTTTAGTATGCAATGTTCTCTATTTTTTTATAAACTGTTTATATTCTTGCTCCTTAGCTGGAATGCAAAGGATTTTAGAATGGGGCCATGCTTTTTATTTTTATATGCACCAAAGTGCCTAGTGAAGTGCAAGGCATGACACAGTGTTCCATAAATGTAACTTTATCTGGCTTGTGGAAATGTATATAGGGTGTTGCCGAGGGATTAGAGATTTGCAGCCTCTGCCTAGTCCTAGCTAATTACATTCCCATAAATATCAGCCTTAAACTTCAGCTCTCTGTTGACTACTTTAAATAAAACTGCTACTCTTTCTATTCTCTAATGAGCTTAATTTATAGTTATATGTCCTAAACTGGTGAACTGCGTGAGTTTATAATTAGGACTGGAAGGGGTGACACATTGCTAGTGACAGAATTGTGGCAAATATTGGTGATGTGGAGTTGAAAAAGGAAGGAGGGTGTGTGGAGGAGACGTGCAAAGAGGCAGTGACTTTGTGAGATACGCTACAGCTCTGTTTTTTTTTTTTCCATTCTTTTAACTTCTTTTAATTTTTTTTTTTTGCAGTTGACAATGGTACATTTTTTTTATTAATTAAAGAAAAAAAAATTAACACAACATTTAGAAATCATTCCATTCTACATATGCAATCAGTAATTCTTCACATCATCACATAGATGCATGATCATCATTTCTTAGAACATTTGCATCGATTTAGGAAAAGAACTAGCAAAACAACAGAAAAAGATATAGAATGTTAATATAGAGAAAAAAATAAAAATAATAATAATAATAAAAAAAGACACAAACAAACAAACAAAAAAACTATAGCTCAGATGCAGCTTCATTCAATGTTTTAACATAATTACATTACAATTAGGTATTATTGTGCTGTCCATTTTTGAGTTTTTGTTTCTTGTCCTGTTGCACAGTCTGTATCCCTTCAGCTCCAATTACCCATTATCTTACCCTGTTTCTAACTCCTGCTGGTCTCTGTTACCAATGACATATTCCAAGTTTTAAGAGGAAATACAAATGGCCAAAAGGCACGTGAAGAGATGCTCAATGTCCCTGGCCATTAGAGAAATGCAAATCAAAACCACAATGAGATATCATCTCACACCCACCAGAATGGCCATTATCAACAAAACAGAAAATGACAAGTGCTGGAGAGGATGCAGAGAAAGAGGCACACTTATCCACTGTTGGCGGGAATGTCAAAGGGTGCAACCACTGTGGAAGGCAGTTTGGCGGTTCCTCAAAAAGCTGAATATAGAATTGCCATACGACCCAGCAATACCATTGCTAGGTATCTACTCAAAGGACTTAAGGGCAAAGACACAAACGGACATTTGCACACCGATGTTTATTACAGCTCTGTTTTTAAGAAGTGTTGGAATGGTTTCCATTCTTTCTGTCTTTCCATAGTTTCAAAGTCAACTGATTCAAAGTGAGAAAGCATGTAGGGTAAACCTTGTGAGGGGGTCTGTTCTAGTTTGCTAGCTGCCAGAATGCAATATACCAGAAACAAAATGTCTTTTGAAAAGGGGAATTTAATAAGTTAAAGTTTACAATTCTAAGGTTGAGAAAATGTCCCAATTAAAACAAGTCTACAGAAATATCCAATTTAAGGCTTCCAGGGAAAGATACCCTGGTTCAAGAAGACTGATGACATTCAATGTTTCTCTCTCAGCTGGAAGGGCACATGGCAAACACGGTGGTATCTGCTGGGTTTCTCGTGGCTCTACCAAAAGGGACTCTCTCCAAAAATGTTTCTTCTTTTAAAAGATTCCAGTAAGCAACTCCACCTTCAATGGGGTGGAGACACACCTCCATGGAAATCATCTACTCAAAAGTTACCATCCCCAGTTGGGTGGGTCACATCTCCATGGGAAGAATGAAAATGCTCCCACCCAGCAATATTGAATGAGGATTAAAGGACATGGCCTTTGTGGGGTCCACCACAGATTCAAACCAGCACAGGGACAAAAGCTGCAATTCATTCTACTTGTACAACTGGAAGGATCTGTCCAATAAAACCCTACCTCACACTCTAAATTCTAACCCGGGTATGTAGGACAGAGTAAATTCCTTGGTGTTTCTTAGATGATGAACATCGCTTTTTTGGGGGGGTGGGGGTGGGGGCGGTGCATGATCCGGGAATCGAACACAGGTCTCCCTCGTGTAAGGCGAGCATTCTACCACTGACCCACCCGTGCACACTGAACAACGCCTTTTGCATTCTAAAGGATCTTGAGAAAAAACTTTATAATGAAAGGAAAACATAAATGCTTATTATTTTAAATTTAGAGTTCAGAAAGATGGTTGCATTGGCACTCTGGAAACTCCCATATGCTACTAATTCCTTTACTATCCTGATGCATTAAGTATAATATGTCACATCCTTCTACTTTGTATTTAGCAGACTTGTCTATCATATTATTTCATGTTAAGCTTGGTAAAGTACAGTTCTTAACCAACTAATTCAGTTAAATAAAAGAAATATTAGTATTTTCATGTAAATGCTATGGTTGATAATGACTAAAATTATCACAATAACCTTCTTGGCTCAACTATAACTGAATAATGTGGTTTAAAAGCATTCTCTAATTTTAGCTAATTAATACAATGAACATGAACGTTTTTTAAGAAGATTGCTGTGAATTTGGCATGATGTCAGGTTTAATGAACTTTGAAAATAAATTGCAGCACTTTTTAAAGCTAATGTTTTCACTCAAGGTATTGCAGAATATAAAGCTCACATATATAGGACAAAGACGTTAATCACAGACAATACCAATAACAAGATTTCCTTTTTATTTAAGCCTGGATTAAAGCTTGGAAGATTCATTTGTTAGCTCAATGTTATGGATAAAAATAGGATATCAATAGGTGTAAAAGCAAAGAAGCATATATAAAAATCAATTGAAACTAGACCTTGAAAAACCAGAGGGACTTCAAGATCAGTTATCTGATAGAAATGCATAAAACCAGAGGGAGAAACAGTCATAGAGATACAATCAAGCCGTCACATAGCACTGGAGCCTGTTCTAAATCTGAGCAGTAATAGTTGCCATTTCCCATTTAGAAAAATGCCTTCTCTCATCCATTATATTCCCAAAGTATGTATCTTCTGGCAGTCTTCTCTAGAACACTGGGCCCTTTCTTTAGTTTTAAATTCAGATTTTTTTAAAGCTACCCTTGTCACTCAGAATTGATTTTACTTGTCCTTCCCTTCTTGTAGACTTTTGAACTGCTAAAGTGCCATGATTTGAGACCTGTGGGTTGACTATCTAAGGAGGAGGCAACAGAAAGGAAGATGTTATTGTGGAATTCTAGAGTGAGGGATTACAAGAGTATTGCTCTACTTTGTGAAATGATTAGAGTAAGGACACATTAATGAATATGACATGGCATAATTTCATATAATAAAGCACCCAATTTTCACTAGTAATTAGAAAATAGTTAATAGTTTAAAAGTGTAGCATAGTGATGAAAAGTGTAAAGAAATAATGTAAAAGTAATATTCCCCTATTATGTGTCCACTAGGTAAGTACTGTATACGTATAGTCATGAATGAAAACAAAGAATAGGAATGAGTAAATCATCCATTCTCAATGGGGATCATACTGCTACCAAGGGAACAAAATTGGTTTTGAGGGGAAGGGTAGGAGAAAAATCTTAGTACAATGGTTTGTGGACTCTCAAAGCTCAACCTGATAAAATCTTATTCCTTAATATTTAATTTCTCTCATTTGGGAGATATTAAATTAAATTTAATTAATTAAATTAAAATAAATATTCTCCTTGAGGGCATGATAATGGAAAGTAGGTTGAGGAACACTGGTTCAAAGGTATAACAAATGTGAAAATGTTTCATAGTAATTATTCTTCCATTTGTTAAAAATTCAAGAATAAAGTTTTCAAAGAAAAATGTCTTTAAAATTTCTTCTTTTCTAGATCTCCTTGGAAACACCACAGATATGAATGTCTTATGAAACTTATCCTATTGTACATTATATTACAATTACCTGCATAAGTTCTATTACTGAGCTAGAACAGTCCAATGGTTTTATATTATACTAGAAGCAACTAGCTCAACTTAGACCCTCAATGAATGCTTATTGAGTGTAAAACTTCCTTATACAACATGGATGAATAATCGTCCAATCTGTTTTTGAACCTATAATCTCTAATAAAACTCCAGTCCCCTAAATGATTTTGAGTCTCTTTACCATTGTGCTCACATTTTAGCTGAGATTACTAGCACTGCGCAATGGGTTGAGTGCTAAGTTGAACACAGAACTCTCACCAAGATCTAATTAACATAGAGAACAAGGAAATGACTCTTCTCATTCTTAACTTTCAATTTTGACAGCAGCCTCGATTGTCATTATTAACAGTGACATTCACTGTTGATTCAAATCTAGCTTAATCTCAGAAAGAGTTCAAGCACTTACGATATATTTTGGTGAACCCCTTCTGCCCCTAAACCCTTGCAAACTAGATTTGAAAATGTTATATGATAAAATCATTGTGTTCACACAACTCATCTACATAATTTTTTAAAGAAAGTCAAAGAGAATGTATATGAAAGCTTGAATTAGTAAACTGGCAGAAATAATCAAGGACCTCTCCCAGAACCAGAAGAAGAGAGAGATAGGAAAACATACAGAAAGAATTAGAAAGATGTCAACAACATGAAACTATGGTTAAAAAGGAAAAACAAAACAGAATGAGATGGCAAGAATAAAATGTAAAAATTGTTGTTGTCAGTAATTATTTTAGTGGTCTAAATGTATTATATATAATAAACAACATGTAGAAACTCTCAAGCTTTGTTATTTCACTGCTCCCCCCCACATATGAAATAATATAAATATGGCTATGTTGCATTTACAAATAACAAGCTTAAAATAAATTTCAATACAAAGTTGAAAGCAAAGGGGTGACCACAGATTCACACACAAAAAAAAAATGAAAAGGAAAAAATGTTATAAAATGCATGAATGGCCATAGTCATATTGAATTAAATATAATTTAAAGTAAAAAGTGTCATTTTAATAGAACAAAAAAGTTATTTACTTCTGACAACTATTTATTCTACTAAGAAAACCTGTTTGTAAGAACCCTAAAACAACAACAGCAAAGTAGCAAAATACACTAACTTAAGTCTGTCTCTTACATTATTGGTCAAATTTTCTTCAACGCTAGTTTTGCTTTTAACAGTTGCCATTGTAAATTTAATTCCCACAATTTTATTTTTAGGTTAATCCTTACAACTGCTCTCAATCCTTTCAGTTTCCTAGGCTAGTACTTAGTGTATTCTCTGCCTTACTGACACACACCCACCCACACTTCCTGCCGATGTCTCCACTGATACAGTTCTTGGTAAACCAGCATTTCCATGCAGGCACAATTAAGTGGTTCTTCCTTTCTCTGTCCCTGATATGACGTGCTGTATTCATGTAGTTCAGTGGAGCTACAGCTTCCAGAATATACACTCTCGTTTTTCTCTCCGTGTAATTTCTGCCCAAGGTGATGTGGCGATAGATGAGCTTAAGGGCTCAGAAGGCCTCAGAATCCGAGAGAAATGCTGTAGCTCACAGAGGTGGAGAGTGACAGTGGTTTGTTTATTCTTTTGCTGGTCTTTGTTCCCTCTTCCCCAGTCAGGACAACATCATGGGGCGATTATAAAGCTGACGTGTCTTGCTCTGCATTCTATTAGATTTTATTTGTTGAGCTCCAATTTCTTCATTTTCATAGTCAGTTTCCCCAGAATCCACTTCTTAGCAATTCACATTACACATTAGCATCCTAAGGGTTTTAAAGATTTCTATCTAACATAGAACAAACAAATAAATAAACAAAAATAAACCCTCTTTAACTTTGTTTGACCTAGCATTTATCTTTATTTGCCAGATGCCCCTTTAATTAAGCACAATTTATTAGAATTCTAATTTTGGAATTCATGGAGTTCATTTAGGAAATGCTGATTTAGAACAGATCCTTTGTTAAAAAATGGTTTGGGTTATTTAACCTGTCCCTTTTCTTACCTGACCCATGGTTTTATTATTGCAAGTGTCAATACATGAGTCATTAAATGCTCATTTCATAATTTTCCCTATGTGCAAGAATAGTTAAACAATATTTGACAGATGGCTGTGTATCTAGTTAGGAAGGAATGTTGGCCTGAGAAGTTACTCTATAATCTCCTGCAACCACCTGTTCAAATATCCAGCCTGTCCCTCCTAATCAAGAAGTATTTATTCAGATTTAACCAAAGAAGAAAATTAAATGTTCAAAAGTAAAAAATCACATTGACTCCTCAATATGTCAGTCTTAGCCACTCTTCCAAGCATATGGGCAAAGATATCACTATTTTCTCAGAGGTTTAGAGTCTCATGTTCAATTTTGAAAGTTAAGTTTCTTATTCTGAGTTTATTAATACTGAGACAAAAATAAATAATGCTGATCTATATCTGGCATAATTCGCATGGCACTGCTTGGATTCAAGTGTTTCTTGGATCCTAATATATTATTAGTTTGTCAAAACAGTTGGCGGAATGCAATCATAACAAAGGCTCTTGAACCATTTCCTGGCAATGAGAGAAGCTTGGAACAAGGACTCGGGAAGACTAAGTGGGGTGAGCCTAGCCTCAGTTCATTAGATGGTGGACAGGAATGCTGAGATATGTCAGAATTGTCTTTATTTTTGTTGATGACATCAGCATTTCAAGATTCTTTGGGAAATTGTGTTTACCCACTGTCTCATAAGTGCATTATGTACCCCAGAAAGACATGTTCTTCATCTTAATCCATTCTTGTGGACGTGAACCCACTGTGAATAGACCTTTTGAAGATGTTATTTTTAGTTAAGGTGTGGTCAACTCAATCAGGATGAGCCTTAACCCTATTTCTAGAGGCCTTATGGAGAAGCTCACAGAGAGAAATCCTCGATGTCAGAAAAGCTGCTGGAAGTCAACAGAACTCAGAAGAGGAAGGCAAAGCTTCCCCCCTGGGCATTGCCAGGTGACAGAAAAGCAGGGAACCTAAGACCACTGGTAGGCAGCCTCAGAACGCCGCAGTCTTCAGGGAGAAATCATTGTCTTGCTGGAGCTTTGATTTTGGACTACTCCTGGCCTCAAAGCTGTGAGCCATTCCATTGCCATTATTTAGCTAACCCATTCTATGGTATTTGTTTTGGCAGCTTGGAAGCTAAAACAGGCATGTTTGGGAAATGAAAGTGGTGCTGTAAAGTCATAGCCCTCTCCCTGACTGCAGAACTCACGACCGTAACTCCCCAGGGCACCTGTTTCTCATACATTTGCCTACACGTTTGTATGTTCTCATTTGAAAATCAATTTCTTAGAGGGCAGGTATCTACTCTTGAGAACTGGCCTTAGAACTCAATTCAGCACCTTATAATATAGCATTATGTATATTCTAGGATTTAGTATATGCCATTATAATATTCTGATTCTAAATTCATCTTGATCATTTAAAACAGTTCATTCTGGAGATAGAGATTAAGACTGCTTTTCATTTCCACAAATATTAGGATAAGCTTAATATAAGCTCTTTGTATTTTAGCCTCTATTATTCCCCTAACAAGAATTGTATGTATTATTCCCTTCTCAGACCTTTTCTCTCAATCAGAATTTCTGATATGTTCTTCCAGCAGTTATATCCAATCTCTCCTAAACTCCTATACCAAACTTGTCTCTGCCGAAAAGCTTTTCTTATTTAACTTTATCATCTCTAGTTATATTATTGCATGCTGTATGGTGGGGGTCACATTTCATTCTTTTTCCATGGGACTATCTCATTATTGCAGCACCATTTGTTGAATTATTATTATTATGACTCTTTTTGGGGAAGTGCATGGGCCAGGAACCGAACCCGAGTCTCCTGCATGGCAGGCAAGAATTCTACCACTGAACTATCCTTGCCCCCCCTCCAGTTATACTATTTCATTTCTTTTTAGTATATATACACTTTGCTTAACTGAAATTATTTCTCTTCTTGATATGTGTAATATATACAATTATAACCTATAACTTTATCTTAACAGAAAGCACAAAATATGATTTCAGTGCTTTGAAACTCCTTTTGCTGTACGTGTTATTGATGATGACTGTACTTAGATCTCCTTGAGGATAACAGCATTTCTTCACTAGTTGTATATTCTCTTAGCTTAATTTAGAGTGAGGGCCAATCCAGAAGTGTAAATACAAGTGAATTCTGAGAGTCACCTCATACCTACACCATTATTCATGGAAGAGGACACATCCCAACCCAAAAGAAATAGCTGAAATATCAATGGTTTATAAAAATTCACTCAGGAATCTCATAAGCTCCCATACATCTCTTCCTATGACCTCAGTTCCTTTTCCATTTCTTTTATGTGACTGAGGAGAAAAACAGACAGTCTCTATTATCAAGAGTTTCAGGGGTTAAAGGAAACCTAATACATGACCTTTCAATTCTGAGTCTAGGGGGAGTTGATTTAGTGCCATTTTTGTTTCTTGGATTGGAGAGGAAGCTTGAGGCCAACAATGAAATGATTACCTTGTTACTTACTCTGCTGAATTGATTTTATTCGCCAGCCACAGGAAAAACAGTTGCAGAGTTGCAGAGGCAGAGCTGCCCTAGTGAGCATATATTATGAAGAAGAAAGCACAGGGGATGGCCATTTGCCATCAACAGAAAGGTAAGTCCCAAAGGTGGAGCGACATGTGTGATAACCTCTAACACATCATTAATCTCACTGATGAAGCAACCAGGGATGTCATTCTCCTTTGTATTAATCAACATTGAGATGACTGAAGAAGGTGGAGAGAGCCCCCAAGAGTGTTTGCTACTTTTTGTATCTCCTCTCTCTAGTTAATTCATGATTGAGGTGAAGTCTGCTCATGAAAAGCTGAGAAAGCAGGAATAGTGTTTCCTCTAACAAAATGTCTAGGGAAAATTCAAAGGGTATTCAAGGATATTCTCATCACGTTGTTGTTGGAGGAATGTCCAATCTGGGATAGAATTTCCCTTACTTAAAGACAAGTAATTAGAAATAAAATATATATGGCACCAATACAAAATATATAGCAAAGTATAAGAGATGGCACATAATTATGCAAGAGAGAGTATCTAAAAAAAAACTGATTCTAGAAACCAATTGAATTAGTATTCTTAAGTTGTACTTGCGAGGAAAGTAATGAAAATAGACAAAATGAAACAGAAGTTGACAAAACAAGAGAATAAGATGAAAAAAATGATTTGGCAGGATTATGAAAAGAAATAGAGAAATTGGGATGCTGAATAACTTCAAAACATTACATGCAGCAAGATACAGAATGAATGTATAAAAACCCAACTAAGCAGAAATAAATAAATGCACAAATGACAAAAATAATGAGTCAGTCAATTGGTCTATGGCCTTGTGAGCAATCGCATGGGATGCAGAGATCAATTACCAAAAGATGAAAGTGAGGAGAGAAAATGGAATAAACATGGCAGGGGGTGGAGGATGAGTGAGAGAGGGCCAATACACAGGCACCTGTAGGTGTGCAAAGGATATCCAAACAGTTACAATGGACACAAATTCAAAAATATAATAAAAATTATAATATTTTAATATTATATTAATTATACAATTATATATAATTATAAAATTATAAATATTTTAATAAAAACAATATTATGTGATGAAGAAAACATTCTTAGTTCAAGTGAAATCTCTCACTTTATTGGAAAGACTAATGTTTGACCTCCAAATAAGGAACTAAGGATTTAGTTATTTTTTTCTATTATTGCACTCTTTTCATTTCATCATCTTCCTAAAAGAATTTGACTATAATTTTGACTATCTTGGAATGCAGTATTTTGATTAATACTATTATGATTATATAAATTATTTTTACAATTGAGCCATGTAATAAACTTCATTACTTTCCTTTCCTTTTCCATACAACTCCTTAATTTTTCTTTCTCTTTTCTTTTTCCCCTTCCTTCCTCTCTATTCCTCTTTTCTTTCCTCCCTTCCTCCCTTCCTTCCTTTCTTCCTTTTCTTTCTCTCTCACTCTATTTTTGCAGTTTGCTTAGTTTGTCTTATACCTATCAATAATTTAAACTGCAAACTCTATTAATAAATTTGCTTTAAAGTATTTTTTTCATATCTATTTCATCAATTTCACTTATCTTGATCTTGACCTCTTGATCTGCTACCATCTCGACTTATTGGAAACTATACCTGACTCAAAGCATCATCCTGTTCTGGCCTTTTTTCCATCTGCCTGGGTATACCTTCTTCTTTATTGCAATTCCTCTCTTCTGAATCCCCACGCCTCCCTCTTCTTGATTTATCTACTCACTTCAGTGCACACATTCTCCATGAGCTTCTACAAAATGGTACATGGATAGTAAATAGTGTAAGATACTTTATGTCTGAAAATCTCCATATTCTACACAATATTCTATATTCTGACAGATAAATGAGGTTGTTTTAACAGGAGCGTAAATAAAAAATATGTAAGATTCAAAAAAATATTTTTATTTATTTATTTTAACTTTTTTTTATTGTATAGTATAACATATATACAAAGCAAAGAAATAAAAAAGCAATAGTTTTCAAAGCACTCTTCAACCAATAATTTTAGGACAGATCCCAGAGTTTGTCATGGACTACCATACAATTCTTTCAAATTTTTCCTTCTAGCTGCTCCAGAATATAGGAGACTAGAGGGCTTAAATATTTTTTTAATCATCACAGTCAACTTCTTTCCTTCTTTTTTTTGTGTGAAAAATAACATATGCAAAAAAGTTATAAATCTCAGAGCACATCACCACAATTAGTTGTAGAACACATTTCAGAGTTTGACATGGGTTACAATTCCGCAATTTTAGTTTTTACTTCTAGTTGTTCTAAGATACTGGAGACTAAAAGAGATATCAACTTAATGATTCAGCATTCATATTCGTTTGTTAAATCCTATCTTCTCTGTATAACTCCACCATCACCTTTGATATTTCCATCCCTCTCTTAAGGGGCATTTGGACTATGGCCATTCTAAATTTTTCATATTGGAAGGGTCTGTCACTAATAACAGGGTAGGGAGATGGAACTATCCAATGTCCTGAAGAGGCTGGGCTAAGTTTCAGGATTTATCTGGACCAGGGACCCATCTGGAGGTCGTAGGTTTCTGGAAAGTTACTCTACTGCCTGGAACCCTTGATGGTAAGGTTTAATAGTTCCATATTCTTTCTCCCATCACTCAGGGGACTTTGTCAATACTTTTTGATTATCTGCTTTATATACTCTAGGATATATCCAGGCATTACAATAATCTATACAGGATTAAAGGACCTCTTTCTTATTTTGGCCTCCCTGTGCTTCAATTGTTCAAATGAGCTATACAGATAGGCATAATCTATCTGTAGATGATGCTGTACAGAAAATTGGGTCTCCAGACCCAATAAACCTTTCTTCCATTGGTCTCAAAGAGTATGTTTGGCTCTAAAATATAGACACTGTCTCCTTACCCCTATGTTCTGAATAACTTTAACCCCACACTATTCAGCTTCATTCTTATTTCTAAATATCAAGTTATATATATATATATATATATATATATATATATATAAACAACCTCTCAAAATACAGAAATAATAATCACCACTCTAATTGTGGTGTTTATTGTGTCTGCTCTAAAAGCTTACAATCTAGGCCCCTATTTTCTTATAAGCTTTTTCTAAAGGTGACCATACCTTTATTGTTCTGGCTTATTTTGTCTTGCCAAATGTCCCACATGTTCATTCACATCTTTGCATGTCTCACAACTTTATTCCTTTTTGTAGTAGCATGACCTTTGTTCATAAGTACACACCATCGTTCACCAACCTACTTCTACATCAGTGCATCCTTCAGCCACCTGCATTCATTGGGCATCATGTAGAGGACCCAAACTCCACAATTCATCAACATTCTCAATTTTAGATAATTTCATTGTTCCCAAGAGAAAGAAAACCAATAAGCATACCCTCGCCAAATAGGAAATCTAAACCTCATCTTAACAGTTGGCCCTCCCCCATTATTTCCCTCTGTTGCTGCTGTGGTAGGGCTGATGGTTTCCTTTTGAACATAGCTCATACCTGGCAATGGCAGTTTTCCCCCTTACCCTAGACTGAAACACTCTTTGTACTAGAATCATATCTTTGAAGTCATTCTTACAAGAACTAATGAATATTTCTAGTGTGAATCAGTGGGATACGTAGATCTATACAACCCCTTTCAATCTTGTTCATCTTCTGCTGTCTTCGTGGCATGTAAATATCTTGATTGTTTTACTTTGGGAGTTGATTTCTTTCAGTTGTCTAAGGCCTTGTGTCTGCAGGGCAGTTGTACACCAGGGAGCAGGGCACGGGGTGGAGCACTCAGTGCAGTGATTTGTTTCAGGACAGGTATAGGTACAGGTTGGAGATGTTAAGCTGATGCTTGTGAACGTGGGTGCCCAGAGACCAGGCAGGATGTAGCTGTGTGGTTGCACTGGTCTGGGGGCATAACCTTGGTGTGCACTGGTCTAAGGCACAGGGCCCTCTGTGCACATGTGTAGAGCTGTGGCAGCAGGTTGGTCTTATGCCTTCATGGGTTGGGGACAGGTGTGACCCGGCTGCACAGTTCAGCACTTTCTCAGAGTTGGGAAGTGCGGCTGAGGGGCATGCACATGCGTAGTTCTAGGTTTCCAGAGCTGAATAACATGATTGGGGGCCCATGCGTATGCGTGGGTCTAGGATTTCCGTAAAGGGATGCGTTGAGCTCAGGGGCCATGGGGTGAGGCTGTGTGACACTATGGGCAGGGGTGGGGGTTGGAGGTGGGGGGTGGTGTGGGGAACAGGGGTAGGGCGGGGTAGCCTAGGTATGAGGTTAGTGCCCACAGCCTTTATGCACTGGCAACAGCCTGCAGGGATCAAGGAAGGGGAGGTAGTGCTTGGGAGGAGTGTAAGAGAGGTGGGTGGGGCTGCACCTGGGTTGGTGGTGTGGGGCAGGTATGTATACTGGGGACTGGTGGGGTGGGACGTTTGGAGCACCAGGAATGGGAGCGGGCCATGGGGTTTGGCTGTGTGGGGCATGGGATGAGTCGTTGGTCACAGGGCTGCGCTAGTGAGGGTAGCGCGCCCAAGGAATGCTGCCTGGCTTGCTTCCGAGTCCCCAGCTCCCATCCATGCACTTCCATGGGCTTCATGTCTCCTCGCCTGGCTCCAACTTTCTGCCTCTCAGTTCCTTGGCCTCTGCAACTGGGGCCACCCTATGTGGTGCAGAAGGCTCTCCCAGGTTAGCCGTACTCCTGAATCGCAACTTCAGTTGCCCTCTTGCCCTTTCTCTAACTTTTCCATAGAGCAGAGCTAATCTCGAGCTACTCAATTTGGCCATCTTCCCAGAAGTCTTATGTAAGATAGATTCTTGCATGACAATGTAAATAAAATTATTTTTATTTTGAAAATTTTTAAAAATACTTATAAAGGAAGTGTAGAAATATAGATTTAAAATCATAGGGCCACAAAGGTCTTCTTGTTGGGAGACATAAACCAGAAAACAAAAATTAAATGTTTAGCTGATCTGACTACATAACCTGTACAGAAAAATGCATGTACTATAAATGTATGTATTTCAAGGACATTCTTGAAAACATGCTGAAACATATAATCAAAGTATTTATATCCTTTATAGACTGCAATCTTTCAAATCAATAAGAATATATGAATGAAAAAAGTGACTAATATGATCCCAAACTACACACATTTGAAATGAGCAATATATAAGAAAACAGGTAAAATTCACTAGTAATTAAGAAATGTCAATAATAAAATAATTTTCTCAACAAGTTGCCAACAATAAGAAGGATAATATCTATTGTTGAGGAAAACCTGTATAAAGACCGGCTGTGGAGACCCAGGGCTCGGGCTCCCCCTTCCACGTGCATGGTAAGTTGCTTTGCATGTAGCTGCCTATGTGACCAAAACAGAAGTTAAAGGTCAACAGACTTCCTCAGGGAGGAAAGAATGCACAAAAGGTGTCATAAACCGCTTATCTAATAAAGCATCAAACTCATCTCCCTGGACTACGTTGTTAACAAACCTCCAGACCCCTGTTTCATGTGACCCTGTTGAAACTCTGTTCTCTTACCCTATACAATACCTTTGTCCTAAATCCTTATAAGCTCCCTTTGCACTTCTGACTTTGCAGGCTGCTACTTCCATCTTCTGGATGGTCTTCACCAGAGACTGTCCTGTTTGTAAGTTCTAATGAAACTCGTGTTGATTCTGTGTCTGGCATGTTCTTTGGTCCTGCGGCTGCCCTGACTGGTGCCCTCCAGGAGCTGGGCTGCTACACTGGCCCTATGCCATAGATTGTGTTCCTTAAAAAGATACCAAAACAACAATTCAAGTGCAAGGAATCACTTTGAGAGGTGATCTCATGAGTCACTGGTAGACAAATCCATGAGACAGGAAAAAGAAGGGAGTCGTGTTGCCACTGTGGGAAGCTGAAGTTCAGCTCTGCTGGGGAACTCTGAAAGACAGTGCAGAATTAACTTCAAATTTGTTCCATCTAATGGACCCAGAAGCTAGGGGGAAATATATCTTGCCAGCCCCCAACTATCACTGATACAGTGCTGCTTCCAAGAAGATTCTCTTTCTGGTCCTACCAACCTGCCCCCATACATGTGGGCCTAGAGAAACCCTCAGAGAGAGAGTCATAGATGCTTGTGGCTGGAGACCATTGACATAAATTAGACTTGTGAGTGTCAAGAGCATGTGGGCAGGCGTCTAACAGTCTCATATACACAGTCATATACCATAAGTGGGATTATAAATTGGAATAATGCTCTGTTTCCCAAAGGCAGCACAAGACAAACATATGAATACACACATACATCCCCCCAGTTAGGGAATTCTGCAAATTTGTCAAATGTGCCCATTTGTGATATATTTAATTTTCTTACCCATGATATTTTACTGAAATTGCATTCTTTTGCTTGCTGTTTCATGTCTATACAAACAAGTCAAATTCATTATTTCTATATAATTTTAAGATAGCCATTTCTTGGGCCTTTATAACAATTTTCTTTCCAACACCCTATAGTTTCTGTGTGTGTATGTAATTATGTATCTATTAACCTATCAATAATCATTCAGTGACACAACCTGCTTCCCAAGGTGAGGATTATATTTTACCAGGATTACGTTGTGCTGGTTTAATTTATGTGTTTTCTAACTCCAGGAGTATGTCGTACATACATTTCTTGCAAACATTTATATTTCTTTTTTTTTACATTCTAGATTTGGGAATTCCTTCCAAGTTGTACCTGCTGATGGCAGTTTCAAACATTTATATTCCTGGTTTAATGTGACCCAATTCTATAGTGTAGCCATTTCATTATTACTTTGCAAATTTTGTTCATGAATCATTGTTCTTATTGAGAAATGATTTTATGTAATTTCAAACATTTTTGATATTTTTAAAACAAATAATTTATTAGACTATTAATATATTTTCAATACATTCATAAAAATGTTTCACAGTTCAAAAAGCATGTTAATTAAATCTTGTCATCTTCTAAATTTTTTACTGCAGATTTTTGCTTATAAAAGCTTATGGGGGGCCGGCCATGGTGGCTCAGCAGGCAAGAATGCTTGCCTGCCATGCCAGAGGACCCGGGTTCGATTCCCGGTGCCTGCCCATGTTAAAAAAAAAAAAAGCTTATGGGATGGTGAGATGGTGGCTCAGTGGCAGAATTCTTGTGTGCTATGCCAAAGACCTGGGTTCAATTCCTGGTGCCTGCCTATGTAAAAAAAGAAAAAAAAAAGGCTTAGGTATGCTTTATTTTTCTCTAATTGACTTTTCCTAATTTTTTTGCTTTTCTTGCATTTTGTTTTTAGTTTTCTCTCCATTGAGTTTTGTGGTTTCTTGTTCTTTACTTTTACAAGTTGCATTCAAAAATACTTTTGGCCTTTCTTTCTTTCTTTTTACCAAAGAGGTAGGCTTTTCTTGTATTTATTCCTAGTAACCTGACCTAGTTCCTTATTTAAGTTTCAGGCTTTAATAAAGTCAGTTCTCAGTTTAGCCAAGTTAATTTCTTATTATATTTGTTATTCCTTGTTTTCATTAAGGTGACTTTTTCTTGCAACCTAAAAATTGAAGCTGTAAAGAATATCTGGCTCCTCTCAACTACTTTGTCTGTAAGAATCTCCTTTCTTTGAAAGCTGTCCCCATGTTTTCCTAGGCTTCTCAATGGTTGGCATAATTGAAATTCACTTTCTTAGTGTTTCCGTTCTCTGTCCTTTTCTTAAAATTGCAAAACCATTAATCTCTAATCATGTCAATTGAGCTTCCCTTCTTTGACTTCAGTTGGCATGAAGCCTGTAAAAGTAACACAAAGGAGCAGTATCTATAAAGGAAAACTGGGGCAGTAGGACCCTGAAACCCATTCCAACTTTACCCACCCATATTTTTTATACAGAATGCATTAATGATGACCTTGAACCCTAATTATTGCATGTTTTTATGTCTCGTCTTCCTAGTAAGGCTTTTAACTTCTAAAGGGAAAAATTAAGAGAAAAATTAGAGTTTGTATCTCCTATAATATTGTTAATCAAAGTGTGCACCTAGATTTGAGACAGGTGGCAAACCCTGGAAGCATGACTAAATATGCAGGATCTCAGGCCCACCTCAGACTCATTATATATGCAATCAGAGGTATTTTAACAAAAATACCCAGGTGATTGGTATGCATGTTGCAGTGTGAGAAGCATAGCCTATACTAGGTCCTACACCAAGATAAGTACTGATTAAATCATTGTTACAGGTTGTAGTCATCTGTGCAGTGATAAGCAAGATTTAATGATCTTTATAGGCAGGCTGAAATAGTTGTCCTTCAAATTGCCAAATTCCTGCATCTATTAAGCTTCTGGGTTGCAAACATAAATCTGTGAGAGTGGTGGTGGCTCAGGGACAGAAGTGGTGGTGGCTGTGCCTGGAGACTGCATTGGTGGCAGTAGTGGGGTCCATTGGTGGTGGGGTCCTGTGATGGGAACCAGACCCAGGCTCCATAAACCACGGCCCCTAAAAAGGGGAGAGCAGTGAGCTCAAAGCAGGTGACTCACACCAAGCTGCTTCACAGGGCTGCGGTGGAGGCTGCACATCAATTTGATCTTATCTTTTGCAACAAAATCACTTCTCAAGAAGTATTCAAACAAGACAGCATTTGCTTGAAGAATGAGCTGTGTGAGTTCTGTGTCAAGCTTATGTTCCTGCACCTAATAGGACTGTGGGTGGAAGGCTGAGGAGCTGCTATTGAGAAAGGTGTACTGCGATGTTACCCAACTTACCAGAACTAACGAAGAGCACATCCACAGCTGCAACACCGTGGAATGTGCTTAGAGGACACACTTGGTCACTGGCATTGGTTTTATCAGCATCTTTTTCTCTGTATCCAATCCCATTACCAGCTCAAAGTGCAATGTTGCATCAACTGGACACATGGCACAGGCCCTTTCATAGAATGCAAGAAGCCAGTGTCTGCCTCTGGGGAGGAGGTGGATTGGGCACAGATGGCACATCATTTCTATGTCTAGGGCACATAAGGATTTATCCTTATATCAGAATGAATGATCTGGTATAGATAGATGCCAAGCTGCAGGCTGAGAGATTTCACTACCTAGCCCAGCCAGTAGCTCCCCAGATTGGAATGCTTTTCACCAGATGGGTATCCTTGCAAGCAGCAACTACTATAATGTGGAAGCCAGGTATTGCTACTTGCACTGCATCCACTCAGAAGTGCCCCTTGAGGGGCTTATGGGGACCTCAAGTGGCTATATGACAAGCAGTCAAAATGTAACACCAGCTGAAGAAGTGCGAGACATAGAAACTTTCTCCTAGCAAGAAGTGATGCAAAGGTATTAAGAGGTTGCTGGTGAACTTTAGGTATCTACAAAGTCTCTTGAAGCCCATAAGCAGCTCCATGGACTCAGACTTCATTTTGCCAGTCATTTCTTGAGGATATCAACCTCAGTTTCTTCTGTAGGCCCTCCTCACCCACTCTTATCCTGGCCAATGAGGATGAGGAGGACTATGAGAGTGGTTGTGTTTTCATCCTGGATCTTCTCATCTCTCAAATGGTCATCATCTGCTTCATAGGTGTGTATAGCTTAAAGAGAACAGGATCCGAACAGTCCAGTGAAGCCATTGCCTTTATCCTGGGCCTCTTGTCCCACCTTGCCAATCATATCAACACACTGCTATGGGCTGAGCTGGAAAAAGGCAAGACTTTTTCCATGTCTACTGACATTTCAGAGCCATGGTACATAAGACCTAGAGTTCAAGGAACTTTTGGAGAAATAAGAGGAGTCAGATCTTGAGCTCTTCCCACAGTACCTCAAGTGGGTAAGATTAGAAAGAACCATAAGTTCTCTTGCTTTTCTTGCCTCCACCACCTGACCTAATCTGGTGACAGCAGGGACCTGAGTGGAGGATTTAGCTGGGACTCAAGACATGACTTAGCCCAGACCAGCAAGGGCACAGACAGTGGCTCAGAGAAGAGTCTTGAAGGAATAGCCTTTGATGCTGATGCAGACTCGGAAATAAAAAGAAAGGGGATCTGATCAGACCTGGAATATATGGAGGATGAATAAGGGGACATGTTCCCCAGTTCTGGAGTGTCTTCTGGGCCTGGTCTGAGGCTTCTGATTCCCTCAAAGGCCCCTTGGCTCCGGTGAGGTCAACATCACCAGCAATCTACAAACCATGTCCACCCAGATATTTCAGACCAAGCGCTGCTTCCATCTGGCTTCTACCTTCAGTAACCTGATCCTCCAGCTCCCCACTGAACCTCGTACCTTGAGCAGCCACAAGCCCTGTGTCAATGAGGAAGTGCACAAGCCTCCAAAGCCATGCTCTAAGGAGTGCTCCATGTTGGAGGAGAATGAGGTGACTGGCTCAGCTCAGAGGGCAGGTGGAAGGACATAAGCAATGTGGTGAACACTGCCACAAGTCTCCCCCTGGATAACTCCAGCATGCTTTCAGGTCCTGTGCAGGCAGCCATGCAGGCCACTGCCTATTCCAGTGTGGATATCAAGAATGTTCTGGACTTCCACAAGCAGTAGGAGATTGGCTGAGAGTAGTCCCCAGGCTTCGCCATGGGGCTAACTCCAGATCTTTCCTGCCCTAACTGGCTGCCAGGACCACCATGCATAGTCACTCCACCACATGCAGACTCATACATGCACACAGAATGGAAGTCCAGCAGTGCTCAGAAGCTGCAGGGAGAACCCAGGAGAAGGCTGGGAAGGTAGGGCTCCCCCAGTGTCAAATTGGTAAAGTGAGGAAAGTAATTGGATTAGGAGAGAGGCCTGTGAGCCCCTAGACAGGCTTCCTGCCTTCATCACCCTCCTGCTCCCCAGAGCAGGTAGCAGGCATGGGTGTCTTCCATTGGAGTAACTCCAGGACCTCTGAGGGAAAGAGATGACAGAAGAATCTTGTCTTCCTCTCCCAGACCCAGGGCAGATGGGGGCCAGGAGTTTGGACCCTCCAGGTCCAAGTAGATGACACTAGATGTCTG
The DNA here is from genome assembly GCF_023851605.1 of Tamandua tetradactyla. NCBI lineage: Eukaryota > Metazoa > Chordata > Mammalia > Pilosa > Myrmecophagidae > Tamandua > Tamandua tetradactyla. The sequence goes on from NC_135329.1 coordinate 166,159,979, forward strand.
AGTGCAGACCCTTCTCCCCAAGTACCACCCATCCTCCTTTCATCTCTTTTTTAAGGGGCTGGGTCTTGGGACCCATGGGGACTCAAAGAAATGGGGCTTGGTGGGGACTGCAGCTTCCTGCCTTGAGTAGCAGGGTTAGGGTGTACACTCCCTTCCTCCTGCTGCAGGGCTTTCCACCCCCATCACCCCCAACTACTTCTGCTTTCTGTTTCTTGTTGTCAAGCTTGCGGGGGTGGGGGGAGCAGACCTTACCTAGGGCTGCACATTGTCAGGCCTGTGCCAGTGACATTCCTGTGCTCAGAGTCCCACTGCTTTGCAACCTTGGCCTCCATGCTGGGATAGAATTGGATGCCACTAAAAAACGGTGACATGCCACCAATCTGAGCTCGAGGCCACCAACTTCTTGCTATCTCAGGAGAGCTTTCATCATGCACAGTGGGTGGCTGAAGACAAGGGGCCTGTATCCAAGTGGGCAACAGAAAGGTGTTGCCTCCCCAGGGGTCTTCTGTTCCGATGGGCTTACCTGCTTTCCCCCTTCTGGAGGACTAAGGCCCCGGGGGGGTGCTGAGGGTGGGGCTAACATTTGGGATGTTGAGGTGAATGTGGGAGAAGTGGGAGCAGAGGTAAGTCATAGCTCAGGGTAGTGAGTAGAGTCCCTGGAACAGGGCTGTGTAGGAGGCTTTGCCCCTCAGGCTAGGAGTATAGCATAGACTGGGGGGCTGAGGAGCTCAGCTCTGTAGCAATCCCCACCCCCAACACTAGCCCAACTCTCAGGCTATGCTTAGAGGAGAGCAGGCTCCTTGCCTCCTAGTAAGTGTAGGGAGACCTGGGGGGAGTGGAGTCACCCACCCCCCTAGCAGAGACTGAAACTAAAGCATCACTTAATACAGACTCCTGAAATCCCCCCAAAAAATAAATAAAAAAGAAATCTGTAATTTCATCAACTAATACTAAGTTTTCATTACAGGTTTATTTTTATGCTTCGAGTAATCACATTGAAAAGTCTGATATTATACAGTTGGAATAGTATTTTCTCAGCACTTTCAACTGATAGATTTATTTTGTGGTCACTTTAACAGACATTTTTGTTACTAAATACATGTTTATTTTTAGTGTTGCTTAGTATTAGAAAGCATAATGTTTTGAGGGTATCTCATTTTCCTCAAACACTTTCCTCTTTTCATATATTTTACATTCTTTTTATGTTTGAATTGATAGAGGTTGAGCATGGAGGTAATCACACATGATTTGGAATTATTTTTTCTCTTTCCTTCCCTTGATCAACTAGTGGTCTAAAGTTACTTAACAAAATGCAATCAGTTCTCATAGATTATTTCACTTAATATTGCGGCATAATTGTAGAACAGAAAATTCTCAAAGATTTACCTTAATCTCTCTCTATCTGCCTTGTTTTACTATTAAAGCTTTTTTACAAATAACTGTTGAATAAGAAAAGCATGTCCTTAAATTATCTAACATGCACATACTTTCTTTTTTTATTAATTAAAAAAATTAACTAACACAACATTTAGAAATCATTCCATTCTACATATACAATCAGTAAAGAAATCTTAATATCATCACATAGATATATGATCATCATTTCTTAGTACATTTGCATCGATTTAGAAAAAGAAATAGAAAGACAACAGAAAAAGAAATAAAATGATAATAGAGAGAAAAAAATGAAAATAAAAAATAGAAAAAAAAACAAAAAAAACTATAGCTCAGATGCAGCTTCATTCAGTGTTTTAACATAATTACATTACAATTAGGTAGCATTGTGCTGTCCATTTTTGAGTTTTTGTATCCAGTCCTGTTGCACAGTCTGTATCCCTTCAGCTCCATTACCCATTATCTTACCCTATTTCTATCTCCTGATGGTATCTGTTACCAATGACATATTCCAAGTTTATTCTCTAATGTTGGTTCACATCAGTGGGACCATACAGTATTTGTCCTTTAGTTTTTGGCTAGTCTCACTCAGCATAATGTTCTCTAGGTCCATCCATGTTATTACATGCTTCATAAGTTTATTCTGTCTTAGAGCTGCATAATATTCCATCATATGTATATACCAAAGTTTGTTTAGCCACTTGTCTGTTGATGGAAATTTTGGCTGTTTCCATTTCTTTGCAATTGTAAATAATGTTGCTATAAACATTGGTGTGTAAATGTCCGTTTGTGTCTTTGCCCTAAGTCCTCTGAGTAGATACCTAGCAATGGTATTGCTGGGTCGTATGGCAATTCTATATTCAGTTTTTTGAGGAATCGCCAAACTGCCTTCCACAGTGGTTGCACCATTTGACATTCCCACCAACAGTGGATAAGTGTGCCTCTTTCTCCACATCCTCTCCAGCACTTGTGATTTTTTTGTTTTGTTGATAATGGCCATTCTGGTGGGTGTGAGATGATATCTCATTGTGGTTTTGATTTGCATTTCTCTAATGGCCAGGGACATTGAGCATCTCTTCATGTGCCTTTTGGCCATTTGTATTTCCTCTTCTGAGAGGTGTCTGTTCAAGTCTTTTTCCCATTTTGTAATTGGATTGGCTGTCTTTTTGTTGTTGAGCTGAACAATCTCTTTATAAATTCTGGATACTAGACCTTTATCTGATATGTCATTTCCAAATATTGTCTCCCATTGTGTAGGCTGTCTTTCTACTTTCTTGATGAAGTTCTTTGATGCACAAAAGTGTTTAATTTTGAGGAGCTCCCATTTATTTCTTTCTTTCTTCAGTGCTCTTGCTTTAGGTGTAAGGTCCATAAAACTGCCTCCAATTGTAAGATTCATAAGATATCTCCCTACATTTTCCTCTAACTGTTTTATTGTCTTAGACCTAATGTTTAGATCTTTGATCCATTTTGAGTTAACTTTTGTATAGGGTGTGAGATACGGGTCCTCTTTCATTCTTTTGCATATGGATATCCAGTTCTCTAGGCACCATTTATTGAAGAGACTGTTCTGTCCCAGGTGAGTTGGCTTGACTGCCTTATCAAAGATCAAATGTCCATAGATGAGAGGGTCTATACCTGAGCACTCTATTTGATTCCATTGGTCGATATATCTATCTTTATGCCAGTACCATGCTATTTTGACCACTGTGGCTTCATAATATGCCTTAAAGTCAGTCAGCGTGAGACCTCCAGCTTCGTTTTTTTTCCTCAAGATGTTTTTAGCAATTCGGGGCACCCTGCCCTTCCATATAAATTTGCTTATTGGTTTTTCTATTTCTGAAAAATAAGTTGTTGGGATTTTGATTGGTATTGCGTTGAATCTGTAAATCAATTTAGGTAGAATTGACATCTTAACTATATTTAGTCTTCCAATCCATGAACACGGTATGCCCTTCCATCTATTTATGTCTTCTGTGATTTCTTTTAACAGTTTTTTGTAGTTTTCTTTGTATAGGTCTTTTGTTTCTTTAGTTAAATTTATTCTTAAGTACTTTATTCTTTTAGTTGCAATTGTAAATGGAATTCGTTTCTTGATTTCCCCCTCAGCTTGTTCATTGCTAGTGTATAGAAACGCTACAGATTTTTGAATATTGATCTTGTAATCTGCTACTTTGCTGTACTCATTTATTAGCTCTAGTAGTTTTGTTGTGGGTTTTTCTGGGTTTTCGATGTATAGTATCATATCGTCTGCAAACAGTGATAGTTTTACTTCTTCCTTTCCAATTTTGATGCCTTGTATTTCTTTTGCTTGTCCAATTGCTCTGGCTAGAACCTCCAACACAATGTTGAATAATAGTGGTGATAATGGACATCCTTGTCTTGTTCCTGATCTTAGGGGGAAAGTTTTCAATTTTTCCCCATTGAGGATGACATTAGCTGTGGGTTTTTCATATATTCCCTCTATCATTTTAAGGAAGTTCCCTTGTATTCCTATCCTTTGAAGTGTTTTCAACAGGAAAGGATGTTGAATCTTGTCAAATGCCTTCTCTGCATCAATTGAGATGATCATGTGATTTTTCTGCTTTGATTTGTTGATTTGGTGTATTACATTAATTGATTTTCTTATGTTGAACCATCCTTGCACACCTGGGATGAATCCTACTTGGTCATGATGTATAATTCTTTTAATGTGTTGCTGGATTCGATTTGCTAGAATTTTGTTGAGGATTTTTGCATCAATATTCATTAGAGAGATTTGCCTGTAGTTTTCTTTTTTTGTAATATCTTTGCCTGGTTTTGGTATGAGGGTGATGTTGGCTTCATAGAATGAATTAGGTAGCTTTCCCTCCTCTTCAATTTTTTTGAAGAGTTTGAGCAGAGTTGGTACTAATTCTTTCTGGAATGTTTGGTAGAATTCACATGTGAAGCCGTCTGGTCCTGAACTTTTCTTTTTGGGAAGCTTTTGAATGACTGATTCAATTTCTTTACTTGTGATTGGTTTGTTGAGGTCATCTATTTCTTCTTGAGTCAAAGTTGGTTGTTCATGCCTTTCTAGGAACTTGTCCATTTAATCTACATTGTTATATTTATTAGCGTAAAGTTGTTCATAGTATCCTGTTATTACCTCCTTTATTTCTGTGAGGTCAGTAGTTATGTCTCCTCTTCCATTTCTGATCTTATTTATTTGTGTCCTCTCTCTTCTTCTTTTTGTCAATCTTGCTAAGAAGCCCATCAATCTTGTTGATTTTCTCATAGAACCAACTTCTGGTCTTATTGATTTTCTCTATTGTTTTCATGTTCTCAATTTCATTTATTTCTGCTCTAATCTTTGTTATTTCTTTCCTTTTGCTTGCTTTGGAATTAGTTTGCTGTTCTTTCTCCAGTTCTTCCAAGTGGACAGTTAATTCCTGAATTTTTGCCCTTTCTTCTTTTCTGATATAGGCATTTAGGGCAATAAATTTCCCTCTTGGCACTACCTTTGCTGCATCCCATAGGTTTTGATATGTTGTGTTTTCATTTTCATTCGCCTTGAGATATTTACTAATTTCTCCTGTAATTTCTTCCTTGACCCACTGGTTGTTTAAGAGTGTGTTGTTGAGCCTCCACATATTTGTGAATTTTCTGGCACTCCGCCTATTATTGATTTCCAACTTCATTCCTTTATAATCCGAGAAAGTGTTGTGTATGATTTCAACCTTTTTAAATTTGTTAAGACTTGCTTTGTGACCCAGCATATGGTCTATCTTTGAGAATGATCCATGAGCACTTGAGAAAAAGGTGTATCCTGCTGTTGTGGGTTGTAATGTCCTATAAATGTCTGTTAAGTCTAGCTCATTTATTGTAATATTCAAATTCTCTGTTTCTTTATTGATCCTCTGTCTAGATGTTCTGTCCATTGATGAGAGTGGTGAATTGAAGTCTCCAACTATTATGGTATATGAGTCTATTTCCCTTTTCAGTAATTGCATTGTATTCCTCACGTATTTTGGGGCATTCTGATTCGGTGCATAAATATTTATGATTGTTATGTCTTCTTGTTTAATTGTTCCTTTTATTAGTAGATAGTGTCCTTCTTTGTCTCTTTTAACTGTTTTTCATTTGAAGTCTAATTTGTTGGATATTAGTATAGCTACTCCTGCTCTTTTCTGGTTGTTATTTGCATGAAATATCTTTTCCCAACCTTTCACTTTCAACCTATGGTTATCTTTGGGTCTAAGATGTGTTTCCTGTAGACAGCATATAGAAGGATCCTGTTTTTTAATCCATTCTGCCAGTCTATGTCTTTTAATTGGGGAATTCAGTCCATTGACATTTAGTGTTATTACTGTTTGGATAATACTTTCTCTACCATTTTGTCTTTTGTATTATATATATCATATCTGATTTTCCTTCTTTCTACACTCTTCTCCATACCTCTCTCTTCTGTCTTTTCATATCTGACTCTAGTGCTCCCTTTAGTATTTCTTGCAGAGCTGGTCTCTTGGTCACAAATTCTCTCAGTGACTTTTTGTCTGAGAATGTTTTAATTTCTCCCTCATTTTTGAAGGACAATTTTGCTGGATATAGAAGTCTTGGGTGGCAGTTTTTCTCTTTTAGTAATTTAAATATATCATCCCACTGTCTTCTTGCTTCAATGGTTTCTGCTGAGAAATCTACTCATAGTCTTATTGGGTTTCCCTTGTATGTGATGGATTGCTTTTCTCTTGCTGCTTTCAAGATCCTCTCTTCTCTTTGACCCCTGACATTCTAACTAGTAAGTGTCTTGGAGAACGCCTATTTGGATCTATTCTCTTTGGGGTGTGCTGCACTTCTTGGATCTGTAATTTTAGGGCTCTCATAAGAGTTGGGAAATTTTCAGTGATAATTTCTTCCATTAGTTTTTCTCCTCCTTTTCCCTTCTCTTGTCCTTCTGGGACACCCACAACATGTATATTTGTGCACTTCATATTATCATTCAATTCCCTGAGCCCCACTCAAATTTTTCCATTCTTTTCCCTAGAGTTTCTGTTTCTTTTTGGATTTCAGATGTTCCATCCTCCAGTTCACTAATTCTAACCTCTATCTCTTGAAATCTACCATTGTAGGTTTCCATTGTTTTTTTCATCTCCTCTACTGTATCTTTCATTCCCATAAGTTCTGTGATTTGTTTTTTCAGACTTTCCATTTCTTCTTTTTGTTCATCCCTTGCCTTCCTCATGTCCTCCCTCAATTTATTGATTTGGTTTTTTAAAAGCTTTTCCATTTCTGTTCATATAGTTAGAATTAGTTGTCTCAGCTCCTGTATCTCTCATTTGAGCTATTGGTTTGTTCCTTTGACTGGGCCATATTTTCAATTTTTCTGGTGTGATTTGCTATTTTTTGCTGGCGTCTGGGCATTTAATCAGATTTCCCTGAGTGTGGGACCCAGCAGGTTGAAAGACTTTCCTGTGAAGTCTCTGGGTTCTGTTTTTCTTATCCTGCCCAGTATGTGGTGCTTGTCTGTCTGCAGGTCCCACCAGCAAAAGATGTTGTGGCTCCTTTAACTTTGGAAGACTCTCGCTGCTGGGTGTGTGGTGGAGACAGAGGAAAGGTTTTAGGCTGGTTTTAATGGCTTCAAATTGTGAAGTCCTGGGATCTGAATTCCTTGAGAGAGGGATTCCACCTGAGTTGCGTTTCACCCCTCCTGCTGGGAAGGTTCAGGTGGTAGAGCACCCTGAAAGCAGCCTGTTTCTGCATTCGGGGCAGTTGCAACCTGTGTAATCCCAGCACTGAGCCTAGAGGCAACCAAGCCTCCACAGAAACAGCCGCAGAAGGCTCTGTTTCATCCCCTTTCCTCTTTTTCAGTTAGCCCAATAGGCGACTTCTGCCTTGATCAGTTTCGCCTGAGCTGAGGGCCTATTTTTAGTAGTCAGAAGTTGTTCATTAATGCCACTATTGGTGTTAGGTTGGACTCAATCTCTACTACTGTTGGAGACTCTTTCCTTTTCCTCCGGGAAGTCGCCTGTGGGGGAGGGGCGCCAGCCGCCACAGCTTGGGGAACCGCTGATCCGAGGCTCCCAGCCGGCCGGGAAGCCGCGTGTGTGGGAGGGGCTGCAGTTGCTGGCCGCCGCGGCTTGGGAAACCGCTGATCCGAGGCTCCCAGCTGGCCCGGGAAGCCGCGTGTGTGGGAGGGGCGCTGGTCGCCGGCCGCCGTGGCTTGGGGAACCGCTGATCCGAAGCTCCCAGCCAGCCCGGGAAGCCACCTGTGAGGGAGGGACGCCAGCCGCCAGCCGCCATGGCTTGGGGAACTCACCTCTCTGAGTCTCTCAGCCAGACTGGGAAGGAAGGAGGGAGGGGCACTGGCCACCAGCCACCGCGGCCCGGGGGAGCGCGTGCCGCTTGGGGACCTCACCGCAGTGGAGTCTCGCAGCCGGTTCAGCCGGTCCAGACTGGGGTACACTGTGTGTCCGGTCTCTGTCGTGGCTCCAGGTGCTGTTCTGTACTGTTTCTAGTTATTTGGTAGTTGTTCTGGAGGAGGAACTAAGACATGCGCACCTTACTAAGCTGCCATCTTCTCCACATACTTTCTTAATAGTCATATTAATTGCCAATATACTTCTATTTCTCTAGTTAACTATTTAAAATTAATTAATCATTGTTTTGTGTTTAAAAGTAACAGCTTTTACAATAATTTCTTATTGTAGTTTTCTCCTGAGATAGCAAATATTAATTTTTAAAAGTTATCATATTGTTTATTGAAATTTTTATTGATGTCATTGTAGATTTACATGCAGCGTAAGAAGTACTAAAGAGCAGTCCTCGTTACCCTTTAACCAGTTTCCCTCAATGGTAACATTTTGCAAAATGGACTTATAATATTACAATCAAGATATTGACATTGATACAATTCACCAATCTTATTCTGTTTCTTCCAGTTTTATTTGTACACATTTGTATGTGTCTATATTTAGTTCTGGACAATTTTATCATGTATAAATTCATTCATCCACCACCTCAGTCAAAATACTGAATTGTATTATCACCAGAAGGATCCCTCTTGTAGACATTTTGCAACCCTCCAGCTCCCAACTTCCCGCCTTCTCAAGTCTTGGCACCACAGATCTTTAATCCATTTCTAAGGTTTTGTATTTTCAAACATGTTATATGTGTGGAATCATATGATATGTGATTTGGGGGATTTGGATTTTTTGCTCAGCATAGGTCTTTGAAGATTGAGTCAAGTTGTTGCATATATAACACTTTGTTCCTTTTTATTGATGAGTAAATATCATGGTATGGATATATGATACTTGAGTTAGTCATTCATGTGTTGAACCATTTCTGGATTTTAGCTATTAGTAGAACATCCATATACAGGGTTTTGTGTAAACACACACTTTAATTTCATAAGTTTGAACATTATTTTTATTTCAAATGGGTGTATTTCTAATATATAAAGCACATAGACTTTACACTCCAGGTCATACCTATATTTTAAAATGGACAATGAGATATAATGATAATTCTGAAATATGCCTGGTCCACAATACTTATTAAACTGATTCTGTAAGATGGTAACCTATGGGATTGCATGATCAATGCTCACAAGCAAGTTAATACGACACTGTCTATTCAACCTTTTAAAAGGCCAGGGCTGAAACTGAATTAAATAGTAGGTTTTGGTTAAATGTTTATGTTTCCAAAAACTTGGTCGCTGGCCTAATAAACTTAGAACAGTTACCACCATTCACCAGGTAATAGTTGCATACATCTTATGCTGAATTCAAGGAAATAAAAATGGCAGCAAAAATGAATCTACCAATTTTAGGCACTTTATAAACTTCAAATAATTAGGTGTATGTGTGAAGCCTCTAAATCTAACCCACCCATCATCTTAATTCAACAACGAATTATTAAATACCTATTATATGATAGGTCTAAAGCCAGGGCTGAGAACACAAAGATAAATAATGTGCTCCTTACATCAAAAAGCTCATTGTTTAGGGAAAACATCTTCACTGCTGAAATAAAAGAAAAAAAAAGTCATGTTACTATGATTAAGTAGTATTGCTAGAAGATGATAGTGGATAATTTCTTATTATGATATAGAGAAAATAATATTATTTTATGCTGGATATGTAACCTAAAACTTAGGAATTAACAAATGATTATTATTTTTAAATCATTATATGGATTTTTTTTTTGCTTTCTAGTATATTAGTATAGCCATAAGGAAATAACTGAAATTACTGAACTTTAAATCTAGTTGCCTTGATCTCTGATAATGAATGCATAGTCTTTATCTTGTGTCCTTGTGGTTGTAAAAACCTTGTGACTGACCCTCACTTGTTCCTTTTTATCAGTTTTTTCAAATTTAGGATCTTATGATCACTAATGATAACCCCTAATGTGAATTAATGAAAGCCCTTGAGTCAACCCAGAACTAATCCACACCAATTCTAAAGCTATCTTCATAAAGGAAACTGGATCTAACCAAAATGGGTCCATCTGACACGTGCAGTAGATTGAGCTTCAACCTATAAGTCACTAATACCCCGTTATAATACTAAAAATGATGCCCATCATCATATTAAGGCCACCATTTTGTTACATACATCTTGTGACTAAGCATGTAATCAATCTGCACATGCTCAATTATTATTTCACTTCTGACCTTGTCATCTCCAGCCCTTGTGCTCATCATCCTAAAACCTGCCCATCTTTTGATACTATAAAAGTATCGTAATTACTGAAGTTCAGGGAAACAGATTTTTAGGCCATCTGCCTTCCTGCTTCATGCATAGCAATAACTCTTTCTTTGAAATGCTCATGTCAGGACTCAGGAATTGGTCATTTGAGCTCATTGGACAGAGAAGTCAATGCTTTGATTGGTATCAAGTACCTACCTTTCTTTGGAGAGAGAGAAAGCACCACCTTTATTAAAATATATTTTTCCAGTTAGATCCCATTTTGTGATAGTAATTTGTATTTTAATTCCTCCTCCTTCCCTTCTTTCCCACATAGGTAACTAGTATTCTTCACTTAACTCCCTCAGGGATGTATCAGAGCTGAAAGCAGAAATAATCTACAAATTTTTCTGGTTTTAGTTTCTTCAAATTTAATTTCTCAGGAGAACTTAGAATGTATTTCCAGATGAGAGAAGGAAGGGAGAAGAGGATACTTGGGTAGCAATTGGGTCAATGAAGAAACAGGAGGATGGGTGCAAGTGAGACTTCCTCCGATTAAAATATATTCTCCTGCCCTGAAGAAGTATATAAATATCTATGCTTCCATGAGTAACACATTTTGAGGCTTTCTTTCTGGTGGCACTACCAGGGTGGTGGGAAAATATGAGACAGGAGTGATACCCAGAAAGGGAGTGTTAGAGTTTGCTTCGCAAGATTCTTTTGACCCTCAGGGCAGAACATCACTAGATCTAAGAAGCCATGTGGCAGAGACTAAGGACACCTGAGTTATATATATAGAAGTTCATCATCCATGTTGTGCCATTGGGTAAGACTTTGACTTCTGTCAAAATCTAGGGAAAAGGGAAACCTCTGGAATGATGGAGAGTTATGTTTCCTCTAGAATTAAAATTAAGGCAGTATATCAGTCGGGGATCTCCAGAGAAACAGAGCCAAGAAAATTTATTTTAGGAATTTCCTCACGTGATTGGAAAGTGTGAAATCCAGGGCAAGCTTTCAGGCTACAAACTCAAGTAAGAGTTAATACTGCAGTCTTGAGGCAGAGTTTTTTATCAGGGAGACCCCCGTTTTTGTTCTCATGGCCTTTCGACTGACTGGATAAGCTGGATGAGGCTCACTCACATTATTAAGTGTATATCTTTTATTGATTTAGATGGTAATGACATTGACATCACAGTATTCCTTCACAGCAGCGCCTATATTAGTGTTGTGGTAAAGGAAAAAGCAAACAAAATAAAAAAAATAAAGCATTGGGTATGATAGCCTAGCCAAGTTAACACATAAAACTAACCATCATAGGTAGAAGCACTGCTTTGTGTGCTCTTGTGTCTGTGGCTTATAAGTCATACCCACTTCTAAAGCTTACTTTGGGGTGGAAAATTTGTTTCTTTTCCTGGGTCTGATGCTCAGGTTTTATAAGGATGAAAGAAAGTGTGCCAATCAATGAAAAAGAAGAAGTAGGTGGAGACAACCACACCCCGGAGAAAGGACCAAAGAGAGAAGCTAAGTTTGGCTGCACAAAAGAAGGAAAGCAAGGAGAAAGAAGAAGTATTTAAACAGGAAATGGTAAAAGTATATAGTGCAAACATCTCATATCCCTTAAAAATCTTTAATGGAACTGAAAACAGGAATCCTGAAATGGTCAGTGTGAAGGGATAAAACAGGGAAGTGTTGATGCCTCATAGTGATTTGAATTGAGCTAGGCAGATCAGCCTGTGAGGATAGGGGAACACTTGCTATCTGGATTATATACTCTTTATGAAGCTAGCTATAATCATGTGTGCCATGATTTCAGTAGTAGATATATTATTAGAAGTCAAAGTTTGTACTTATCTGGTAAGTGATAAAGCAAAAATAAGATTGTACATTTTGGGGCATACTATACAAAATTTAAAGGGAAAAATATACATATATATTTCCTTTTAGAATAAATCATTTGAGGGGCTGATGATTTTGTTTTCTACCTCCATTGAATTTATAAAAAGGCTGTAGCTGCTCTAAGAGGGAACTTAGGTAATAAAACTAGCTATATATTTTGGTAGTCATCGTTAGAATGATTAGTGGAGTCTTGTATCATATCACTAAGCACCTACTGGGCCCTTTGGTTGCATGCAACAATAAAAAAAAACACAATTTTTTTCAATGGAATTAGAGCATTGGAAATCAAGCATTGCTAATAGTTTTCATAGTATTATGTTTTGTGTTATAAACAAGAGTTTTCAAAGACCCACAAATGTATTACTGATGATTTCTCTCTGGTCTCAGAACAAAAGGAAAAGAACATGTACATTTCCTATGCCATAGTATTGAGATGCTGTAGGTCTCATATATTCTTCATTCACCATCTCGAGGTTGACAGCTACAGTTTGTCCCAGTGCATCTTTGGAGAGAGAGACTGGCCAACCTTGATTCAAAAATCAGCAAAGTCTTTGACAGTAACACTGAGTTTTTAAATGATCTGAATATACTCCTCCTTGGAATCTTGGTTAAGATTTTTCTGGAATCCCTAGATGCTTAGAGAGTTGTATAATACAAGCCTGGCAGAGATAATTTGATGAAGGCATGCCTTATACAGGGACATCTTATTTCACAGTCACCAGTTTCACTACGGTTCTGAGATAAAAGGGCAAAATATGTAGGAGACCACTGAGTTTGATTTGGGACAAAAATTTGCCCATCAAAGCTCCTTAAGAAAGAAAATCCCATTGTGTAACTATTTTCCCATGTCACTTTAACATGTTTAAAGCGGACTTCAAAGAAAAACCTTGCTCAACCTCTAATTTTACAAACTGAGCATGGAAAATTTTGTTCAAGTAGAAGTTGAAGATGTTGACAAGAGACTAAATTGACAGAGAAGGAAAAAACAGAAATGTTTTAGAGGAATTTCTAGGAGAAAGACTTTCTATTGAGAGAAAGAAAACAATATAAAATACAGAGCATAAAATAAAATATATACTAATCAGTCAAGGCCTTGTAAAAAACTGTATTCAACTGTAGTCCAGTTTACCAGGTACTTTTTGGACTTCTACTACATGGACCCTGAACTGAAAACTCATCCCTAAATAGTAAAAATCTGTTGGGGAAATGAGGCTTTCACAGGTAAAAGAACTTAAAAAATATTAAAAATAACTGCAAACTAAAAGTAATGGAAGAGATAAGATAATCTTTATGACTTTGGAAGGGAAAGGATTGGATGGAAGAGTGAGCTTCAGCCATGGCTTTGCCAAGGAGCAGAGCACAGAAAAACTCTCAATAGACAAAGTGTCAATTAGGCCCCGGTAGCCTTTGAATAGAGACAAATACGTTTCAAGGCTTCTCTTCCCCGAGAAATGGGAATAAAAATAAGGTGTCTTTCATATGTTTAGGAGAAGTGGAAGGGAAAGAAATTACATGTGTCACAAAATGTACTGGGGCAGTTATGATAGTTTGTGAGAAAGGAAAGAGAGGAAAGCAATTACCTTTATTATCTTTGCTTGCTAATGGAAAGGAAAGACACTTCTGTGTGGTATTCTCATGGCCAAACGCTCAACTTGTCTCTGCAGTGATCTGAAAACCGTCTTGGATATCTGCATGGACTCTGTTAATAAGACTCCCAGCGGATACAGTTGTCCATCTGAGTGAACTCCTCAGCCCACTCATGATCTCTTAGATAAAGGCCTAAGCCACCCTAGAAAAATCTTCCCAGAGGCATGGCAGGCAACATATGTGCAGAGCCTTAGACTGGAAGGCCATCTCAGTTATGACTGTCTTGACTGTCTATACATATAAGATGTTCAGGTTTGTTCATTTTTGTTTGTGTGTTGTTCTAAACTCAATTTATCACTTGAATTTTAATGGCCATTTCCAGTTCTCTGAGTTCACCCTGACGTTTCACTGCCTCTCTACACATGTCTTGTCTTTTCTCTAGATACTCCGGACCTGTGAACTTGGACACACATTTTACTTACCGTAACAGCCTTTCTTAACTGACTTCTTAAGAATTTAGCCCAAGTGAATCACAATCACACTTACTCATTCCAGTTTTATTTGAGGTCAGTAGTTCTGAATTTGTTTTTGTCCTTTGGAAAAATGTTATTTTCATATTTCTTCTCTCTGAACTTAACTAAATCCCAGTTTTGGTTTTTTGTTTGTGAGCTATGGTATTCACTCTGTTTTGTACGTCTTCAGGTGTTTATTTACTTATTTATTTTTTGCATGGGCAGGCACGGGTCTCCGGCATGGCAGGTGAGAACTCTGCCTGCCGAGTCATCGTGGTCCGTCCACTTCTTCAGGTGATTTTGAACCCTATCTTCTTTGAAGTCCATTAAACTGCTTGTTTTTTTCTGACCACAACTTGCTTGTTCCCATCTCTATACTTCTACTCTTATAAATCCCTTTTCTTCTTATTTTTTGAAAGTTATTTCCATGCCCTTGCCATGGGGGGAACCTCTGAAGCATTTCAAAATCTATTTCAAAGCCCAGTGATTACAGAAGGCATTTTTGTCTGTTCACACTATTAGGGATTTTGTTAAATTTCATTATTTTGTTGACATATCCTTCGCAGTTTTAAAATATATAATACTTTTATTTCCAATTTATTCCAAAATTGGTATAGTAACATATAATATAGTAAATAAAATTAAGATTATTTCCAATGAAAGGAATGGAAAAGAGGTTACAAAATAAGATGAGCATCAGTATGCCTTAAACTCTTGGCTAGGGATTGACTACCCAAGCGATAAATATGAGAGAAACATATCAGTTATCACAATCAGTTTCTAAAAATAAAATCTTCAAGGAAAGCACTTCTGAGACCAGAGAGATACTTTCCTATGAATCTCCTCTTATAGAAGAGTGTGCAATACAAGGGTAAACATCTTTAGGAATACTCTCACGGGACCCTTTTGCAAATTAGCAATAGATAACATAATTAAACCTTATGCCCTGGCAGGTATATGTACAATCTAGTAGACATATAAGCCTGGAAAACATGTTTAAAAATATGTTAAATTATAGACTATTTTTTTCAAAGCATTGAATAATGAAATTATATTATTTTAAGGAATTGAAAATAAAACTACCAATGACTGAGTACAGAACAACTCTAAGTCAAAGGCTACACACACACATACACACACACACACATGTATGTGTGTGTGTATATATATATATATATATATATATACACATATATATATATATATACATATATATATATATATATATATATATATATATATATATATATATACATAAATAAAGGCCAACTTTAAAAAATCCTTTCCAAGACCAATCCTAAGGGTTTCCTTTTTGCAAATTCTTTCCCCCTGGCCGATTCACCAAGCCTGAGTTAGAAGAACTAATAATTTGGTACATTGGCCCAGTGAAAAAGCCAACTCTGAAAAAGGAGCACTAACAGTCCAGGGGAAAATAATGAATTCACTGGTCAGCTTTTCTGGCAGCTTTCTCATTTCCTTTGGGCTTCTCTCCTTCTGACTGGCTGTGATGTCGAAAGCCAATAACTGCTTTATAAGAAGCCAAAGTTAGAGAAGGGTCTTGTTTTATATATATACACACACGCACACATACACACACACACACTCATATCTCTTTTTTTTTTCTTACAGGACATATAGGGAGGAAAATTCTTTACTTTCAAACGCACATGAATTACATAATGGATCACTATTCTTTAATCCAAAACAAACTTCTTTCTAAAACCTTTTTCAGGGGCTCATAAAATCTTGATTTGAATCCCCATTTCAATCAGACTTGGAATTCATGTAAAAAAATTTAGAGAGTTTTTTCCTAATGCAGCAGTTATTAACTACCACGCATTTGCTTTTGTTTTTTTCTTCCCAGAAATGTAAAATTCTTAAGATTTGGCAGGGTCCAAAGCCCAAAGTAATCATTTCATCCTCAATCCTCAATATGGAAAATCATCCAGACAGACATGTGATGTGTCTTGCCAGATATATATTAATAGTTAATAGAAAACTCACATAGTATGTTTGTTTGCCAAATAGAAGAATCCAGTAAATGGAGAGAAACTGAACTGAAAACCCTTTCTTTATCAAAAAAAGTATGTACTCTCGAAGTCCTTAATTGAATTTTAACGAACTCTTAAACCTCATTAAACCCTTTCAGAATTCATGGATCCTAGCTTAAAATCAACTGCTCTAAGATGTACCTATTCAATTTTTAAGAGATGAGCTTTCTCATATAATGTTAAAACATGAGATTGTTGTCTTAATTTAATTACCCACATTTTCAAGACCAGTCCTAAGGTTTCTTCTTTGCAAATCTTTTCTTTTCCTCTGGCTGATTCACCAAGCCTCAGTTAGAAGAACTAATGATTTGGTACATTTACCCAGTAAAAAAGCCAGCCCTGAAGTGAATAGTTCTAGCAGTCCAGGGCAAAACAATGAATTCATTAGTAGAAGTAATGCATTCATTGTAGAAGGTAGAAGTCATCCACTGTCTATCCTTTTTACATTTCCTTTCCTGCTCTCCTTACTCACTTTGTCATTGCACAGTACAGAAGAAAGTTCATCTCTTCAAGTGGGAATAAATTACTTTTTCCCATAAGATTATTTTAAGGCAATAATCCTTTCATGAATTTTGGATTCTGTAGGTAAAAACTGCTGACCATATGTTGGTGATCAACTGAGTGCTGGTATTTCTGTCTGTTTCTGTAGTTCTGAGGAATATAGAGAAGTGATATAAAATTTTAAAGATGTTCTATTTTTAGAATGACTTACAGTTCACTATATTACTATATGACAATAATGTTTAACTGATTATAAATCGAAAGCCTGTATGATCCATTTGTCACCTCTTAGCTGGGTAGTTCAGCTTCTATGCTGTAGAAGTTGATTGGAAAACATGGTTACTTGTAAATTTCTGTTGTTTTCTCTTCTTTACAAATCCAAGAGTCCCTTCACCTCTGACATCCAAAATGATACATATAAGTACCAATGCAAGTAAGCATGTTGCATTTTCTGTCATTAAAGGAATATGGTTAAATAAATATTTTCCAAATGAAGATGTAGAAGGCTTTCATATCAATATCAATGATAAAGAATGATTTATTTTCAAAGTAGATTTGCATCTATGTGCTTTGTCCAGCAACTGGGAAGAAAGCCAAAATGAAGGTAATATATTTTCTTCTTTCATCCTATATATTTTCTGTTCCCACTCAGCTAAAAACCCTACATATATTTAATATTATTATGAATTTATTTTTGGAGAAAACAGGACAAAATGCACTTTAATAGAGCTGAAAACTAATGTACTGTGCACCTGAACCAGTGTTCTAACGGTTATCACCGTGGAGGATGCAAGGTGGCAGGCAGTGAGATTGGAGACTGGAACCCATGAAGTACTCAGGCTCAGTTTTTAACTTCTTGTCATTTTCATTTTCATTTGGAGATTAGAAGTTAGTAGGAATCAAGGCTTGGGGAGGTTATATCAAGTCTTTCATCCAACCAACATTTTATTCTCTTTCTGTCAGTGACTGATGGCCAATGAAGTCTTATCATTTACTTACCAGTTTGTATTTTCAATGTGTTTACATTTATTAGTAAATCATGAGAATCTCCACCTGAGTCTAAACTTGTATTAAATCTTTATATTCTCTTCTCCTCTCCAGTATCTACCTCAGTAAGATTTGCTAATGAAGTTGTATTCATCCGACAAGTACAGGGCGGTCTTTAATTCCCTTTCATTTTAAAAGAATATCCTAGCTAAATATTTCAATGTATGTACATTTCTACATAAATGGGATTATACAGTATAAACACTTCCTTTGTTTAATTTTTCACTTGATTAATTATGGACACCCTTTTAAGGACCTATTTGGGTAATAACATTAACCACAAGGTTTGATTTGAAGGACAGTAGCTTTCTCTGTTCCTGAAATTGTTATCAATGCTACTACCTTTTAAATAGTCTTCATATCAATTAGACACCAAAATGAATCAGTATTTCAACCACTACCACCCAAAGGGCTTTTTGATAGTAATAGAGTCTTGAAGTAATGAAGATGGTCGTTACATTAGTGAGACAGACAGGATTATATGAGGGCACTTGAATAGCCAAAAAGGGTTGACAAAATCAAGCTTAATGGCCAAATATTGTTCTTTTCAAATTTTCAGTATTTTACCTCTAACTGGCTTTATTTGGTAAATCACATAATCCTGGAAAGCAGATGTTATATGTATTTATTACAAAAATAAATCAACATGGATTCTTGATTTACAAAAAACTTCTTCAGCATAAAATTAATCACCCCTGACTATTATACATTTAAATATTCTTTAACCTGGGCTTAAAATCTTACACTTTTTATAATTTTCAATATGCCTCAATAATTAGGAAGTGCTGCCAAGAGAGAATTTAGAATTAAATAAAAAAGATTAGGCAAACAAAGAGCTCTTGTGAACATGTGTAGGATAATGAAATGTTTATTACCAACAATTTACTAATTTCTTTGTTCTTTTATTTTATTTTATTTTGAAAATGTATGATAAGTATTTTGTTCCCCCTGGAGGAAATTGAGACTTTCCACTAAGGCTTTTTCTTATGCTGTGCCCTCAACTGAGTAAGGGAAGAATTAAACAATAAACAAGGAAATATTTAAGAAAAAGAATTGAAGAAAGATAAATTCCTTAATATTAAAGAATAATATGAAAAAATAAACTGTAAGATGTAAAAAATTAAAGGAAAGAGCACATATTTTAAAGCCATATCTTTTTTCAGAAACTTCATTATTTAGTGGAGATTTAATCTAAGAAGCATAGGGATTATATTCTTGGATGTCATAAAAACTGGTGTGCTGGTTTGGAGCAGTGTGTACCCCAGAAAAACATGTTCTTAAGCTTCTTCTATTTCTGTAGGTGTGAACCCATTTTAAATAGAACTTTATGATAAGGTTACTTCAGTTAAGGCGCGTCCCACTTGGATCAAGATAGTTCTTAACCCTGACTGGAGTCTTTTATAAGCAGAATAAAATTCAGAGAGAGAGAGAGAGACAGAGAGAGAGAGAGATAGAAAGCCATGGGAACAAGAAGCTGCAAATTAATGGAACTTGGAAAGAAGGAAGAGGCCAGGAGAGGGCCTCGTTTTCATTGCTATGTAGCAAAGGGCCCAAGAGCAATGATCACAGGTAGTCAGCCCTAGAATGCCAATCTTTGGAAGAAAACATTGCCTTAATGAGGGCTTGATCTGGAGTTTTCCCTAGCCTCAAAACTGTCAGCTAATTTCCATTGCTTAGGCCAACCCATTGCATGGCATTTCCTTCAGCAGACAGAAAACTAAAAACACCTAGTTAAATATTGGAAAACATTTAAGGGTGCAATAACAAAATTTCATCACAAGGGAATTTGTTACACAAGGGAAAGAGGTCTCTTCATTTAATATTGGGAAGACAGTGGTATGATACATAGAAAGACAGACAGGGAGTATGAATGGGGTACATATTCCAAGAAGAAATTAGTGATGAAAATCCATAGGCTTCCAGAGGGTGCTAAAGTTAGGCCTTAGGGATCTGTTTATCTCAAGCAAAACAGGGATTTCTAGCTTGGGCAGAGACCATGGGTATTACTTAGCCATCCTTTATTTTAAGACCTACTATTATTTCAAAGGCGTCTGAGCCTTTCATCTCTCTCTCTCTCTCTCTCTCACACACACACACACACACCACTGTGTTGCATCTTCTCCACAATCCTCTGATCTAGGTGTTATTATTCCTTTTTTAAGAACAAGAGAACCATGACCCAAGAACCCTGTTTAGGGTAGTTCCAGTGATCAAGTTTTCCTAAACTGGTCTAAAACTATTATTTCCATTGTAAACAAAGTAACTATGGGAATTAAGAGTAAGAATTTATAAACTTTCATAGTGGTTTGCAGAGTAATTCTAATCTGTTAAAGCTAATAATAATCATTAATGGCCTTGTATTTTTTTTGTGTGTGTGTAAACCAGTCTTGTTCATTTATTTTAATCACTGAAATCAAACAAAAAGCATGTTGACCATTTAGAGATTCACCTTACCTATTTAGTCAGGATTTGTTGTTAATATAAGTTTATAAGTTTTTAAACGATAAAGTTGTGTGTCCGTGGACTGATTCGAGTACACACATCTTTTTTAATCTTTGCTTTCAAGAATCTCTCTGTTTTAAACAGCTTTATTGAGATACAGTTCTATACAATTTGCCCATTTAGAGGATACAATTCAGTGGTTTTGGGTATATTCACAGATATATGCAACTCTCCCCACAGTCAATTTCAGGACATTTTCAAAATCTAAAAAAAAAAAAATCCCAGTGGGAGATGACTTCCAGGGATGAGTCCGGTCCTGGCACTATGGGATCAGCAATGCCATCCTGACCAAAAAGGGGAAAAGAAGTATAACAAATAAGGCATCAGTGGCTGAGAGAGTTCAGATGGAGTCGAGAGGCTTATGGAGGTTCCTCTTATGCCAGCTTCAGTTAGACATTGCTACCTGTCATAACCTGCCAACCCCTAACCAAAAACAATTCCAGCCAATCCTAAAGAACACCTAGAGCAATACATAAGATTCTGCAAAGGTTCCATGCACTTGAGTAACTTTCCAGAAGCCTTCAACCTCCAGATGGGTCCCTGGACCAGAGAAGTCCTGAAACCTAGAGGGCCCAGCCTCTCCAGAACATCAGAATGGCCTTGTATTTTTTAATGTAGTTTTATTGAGATATATACACACACACCATACGAACCATCCAAAGTATACAATCACTGCCTCAAAGTATCATCACATAGTTGTGAATACATCCTCATGATCAAGTTTAGAACATTTCCATTACTCCAGAAAAGAAATAAAAATAAGAGAAGAAAACCCAAATCCTCCCATACATTTATACTCCCCGTTGTTGTCCCATAGTATATTCATAGCACATTTGTTACTGTTGATGAAAGAGTATCAAAACATTACTGTTAGCTGCAGTCCATAGTTTGTAACATGTACATTTTCCCCACATACTCTTCTATTACTAACTCCTCATAATAGTGTTGTACATTTGTTCTAATTCTGAAAGAACTTTTTTTTAATATTTGTACAGTTAATGATGAATGTTGTCCATCACAAGATTCACTGCATTATACATTCCCATGCTTTATTCTCAGAATTTCCTTCAGGTAACATAATGACTTTACACTTCTCTTTTCTACCACACTCACGTACCATTTAGTACAATAGTATGCTAATACCACATCTGTCCTTTTCCAAACATTTAAGTTCAACCTTTTAAACACTCTGTACATATTAAGAAACTACTCCCCATTCTTTAGCTTCATTCTACACCCTGGTAATCCATATTCTATATTTTATGTCTATGGGTATATACATTATAATTAGTTCATATCAGTGAAATTATACAATATTTGTCCTTTTGTGCCTGATTTATTTCACTTCACATAATGGCCTCAAGGCTCATCCATGTTGTCACATGCTTCAGGACTTCATTCCTTCTTGTAGCTGAATAATACTCCATTGTATGTATAGATCACATTTTGTTTATTTATTCATCTGTTGATGGACACATGGGTTCTTTCCATCTTTTGGCAGTTGTGAATAATGCTGCTATAAAGATTGGTATGCAAATGTCTTAATGTGTCCCTTCTTTCAGATATTCTGATATCTCCTGAGAAGCAGGATTGCCATATGGTAAGGCAACCCTATTAACTTCCTGAGGACTGCCCAAACCATCCTCCACAGTAGCTGTACTAGTTTATATTCCCACCAGCAGTGAATAAATTTGGGTGGGTAGAATTGACATCTTTTTTTTTTTTCACATGGGCAGGCACTGGGAATCGAACTTGGGTCCTCTGGCATGGCAGGCAAGCATTCTTGCCTGCTGAGCCACCATGGCCCACCCAGAATTGACATCTTGATGACATTTAGTCTTCCAATCCATGAACACAGAACGTTTATCGATTCATTCAGATCTTTGATTTTTTTAGCAATGTTTTATAGTTTTCTGTGTATCTGTCCTTTATATCTTTGGTTAAGTTTCTTAGATATTTAGTTGCTATTATAAATATGTTTTTTTTTTTGATGACCTCCTCAGAAAGTGCATTACTGTATACAGGAGCACCATTGATGTTTGTGTGTTGATTTTGTATCCTGCCATTTTTATGAACTCATTTGTTAGCTCAGTAGCTTTGTGGTCTTTTTTTCAGGATTTTCTAAGTATAGGATTATATCATCTGCAAATAGAGACAGTTTTTCTTTTTCCTTTCCAGTTTAGATGGCTTTTATTTCTTTTTCTTGCCTAATTGCTCTAGCTAGAGCTTCCAGAACAGGGTTGAATAGAAATGGTGACAGTGGGCATCCTTATCTTGTTCCTGATCTTTGAAGGAATGCTTCCTGCAGCTCAGCATTGAGTATGATGGTAGCTGTGGGCTTTTCATATGTGCCCTTTATCATGTCCAGGGAATTTCTTTCTATTTCTGTCTTTCAATGTGTTTTTATCAAGAAATGATGTTGGATTTTGTCAAATGATTTGTATATGTCAATTGAGATGATCATGCGGTTTTTCCCCTTCAATTTGTTAATATGGTGTATTACATTAATGTATTTTCTTGTTTTGAATAACTTTTTTTCACACAGTACATTATATATTTTATAAATATATACTTTTATTCTTTATCTCCTGTAAAATTTTTGCATTTAAAATACATTAATGTATTTTCTTGTATATCTGTGTATACCCGGTATAAAAATCACTTGGCATGTGTACTATTCTTTTAATATGCTGTTGAATTCAATTTGCAAGTATTTTATTGAAGATTTTTGCAACTATATTCATTAAAGACATTGGTCTGAAGGTGTCTTTTCTTGTAGTATATTTCTCTGGCTTTGGTGGTTGGATAATGCTGGCTTCATAGAATGAGTTAGGCAGTATTCCCTCTCCAATTTCTTGCAAGAGTTTGAGCAGGAATGGTTATTAATTCTTCTTGGAATGCTTGGTAACCTGCTGGTGAAGCCATCTGAAGCCTAGGCTTTTCTTTGTTGGTAGGTTTCTGTTG
Source organism: Tamandua tetradactyla (assembly GCF_023851605.1). Classification (NCBI taxonomy): domain Eukaryota; kingdom Metazoa; phylum Chordata; class Mammalia; order Pilosa; family Myrmecophagidae; genus Tamandua; species Tamandua tetradactyla. The sequence continues at coordinate 166,183,082 of NC_135329.1, forward strand.
ACTGAGTCAATCTTTTCATTTGTGATCAGTTTGTTGAGGTCTTCTAATTCTTCTCAAGTCAGTGTAAGCTGTTTGTGTGCTCTTAGGAATTGTCCACTTCATCTAAGTTGTCTAGTTTATTGACATAAGTTGTTCATGGTAATATATGATCATTTTTAGTTCTTTGGGGTCTGTGGTCATGATCCCCTCTTGTTTCTGACTTAATTTACTTGCAGCTTCTCTCTTTTTGTCTTTGTCAGTCTAGTTAAAGATTTCTCAATTTTATTGATCTTCTCAAAGAACCAAGTTTTGGTCTTATTGAGTCTATTTTTTTTTTATTCCCATTTCATTAGTTTCTGTTCTAATCTTTATTTATTTCCTTCTGCTTGCTTTGGGATTAGTTTGCTGTTTTTTCTCTAGTTTCTCCAGTTGTTCAGTTAAGTCATTGGTTTTAGCTATAATACTACTCTAATAGTGGGAGATTTCCTTTCTTTTTAATGTAGGTACTTAGGGCTACAAATTTACCTCTCAGCATTGCCTTTGCTGCATCCCATAAATTTTGATATATTGTGTTTTCATTTTCATTTGTCTCACAGTATTTATGATTTCTCTTGCAATTTCTTCTTTGACCAGCTGATTGTTTAAGAGTGTATTGTTTAACTTACATATATTTGTGCATTTTCTGGCTCTCTGTTTGTTTTTGATTTCCAGCTTCATTCTATTATGATTAAAGAAGGTGTTATGTATCACTTCAATCTTTTTAAATGTCTTAAAATCTGTTCTGTGTTCCAGCATATGGTCTATCCTGGAGAATGTACCATGAGCACTTAAGAAGAATACACATCCTGTTGTTTTTGGGTAAAGTGTTCTATTTATATTGTTAGGCCTAGTTCATTTATCATATTATTTAGGTTCTGTGTTTCTTTATTGATCCTCTGTTTAGATGTTCTATCTATTGGAGAGAGTGGTATGTTGAAATCTTCCACTATTATAGTAGAGTTGTCTATTTCTTCCTTCAGTTTTCCAGTGTTTGCCTAATGTACTTTGGGGCTCCTTAATTAGGAGCATAGATACTTATGGTTACTATTTCTTCTTGGTGAATTTCCCTTTTTTATAAATATATACTATTATTCTTTATCTCCTATAACATTTTTGCATTTAAAGTCTACTTTGTCTGATATTGATATAGCTACCGCAGTTTTTTTTTTTTTTTAACTCCTTGTTGGAATACCTTTTTCCATCCTTTCACTTTCAACCTACTTGTATCTTTGGGTCTAGAATGTGTCTCTTGTAACAGCATACAGATGGATCATATTTTTCAATCCATTCTGCAAATCTGTGTCTTTTGATTGGAGAGTTTAATTCAGTAACATAAAAATTATTACTGTAAAGACAGATATTAATTCAATCACTTTATACTTTGGTTTTTGTCAGACTTATTTTTTCTCTCCCTTTTTATCCTTTATGTTACCCTTACCACAGCTCTTCAATTTTTGTACTCTTCCAGATCTCTCTTTTGTCTTTTCAGCAGGCAGAACTCCCTTTAGTAGTTCTCATATGGCCAGTATCTTAGTTATGAACTCTCTCAATTTCTTTATCTACAAATACTTTAAACCCTCCCTCATTTTTTAAGGACAGCTTTGCTGGATAGAGAATTCTTGTGAGGAAATTTTCCTCATTCAGTATTAAATATATTGTACTACTGCTTTCTTGCCACCATGGTGTTTGATTAGAAACCAGCATTTACTTTTATTTGGCTTTTAGTATTTTGCACGTGGTGAATCACTTTTCTCTTGCTGCTTTCAGAACTTTCTTCTTCTCTTAACCACTTGCCAATCTGATTACTATGTCCTTCAGAGTAGGTCTATTCAGATCTATTCTGTTTGGAGTATGTTGGGCTTCTTGGATTTGCATATGCATGTTAGTTATAAGGGTTAGGAAATTTTTTGCCATTATTTCTTCAAATATTCTTCCTAGCCTTTTTCTCTCCTCTTCCTCTGGAAAACCCATGATGCTTATGTTTGTTTGCTTTGTGTTGTCAATCAATTCCCTAAGACTCTTTTCAAATTGTTCCTTTTTTTTTTTCATTTTTTTCTCCATTTGTACTTTTGTTAGTTCAAATTCAGTTGATTTGTCTTCTAACTCACTGATTATTTCTTCTGCCTTTTCAAATCTGCTATTGTGTGTTTCCGGTATATTTTAAATTTCATCTACTTTTATTTCCATGTCTGTTATTTTTCTGTTTGTTCTTTCAAATTCTTCTTTATCCTCTTTGAGGATCTGTTAATATCTTTTATCTTTTATATACATTTTCCTAGATTTCTTTGAGTTGATTCAGGAGACTTGTATATTTAAAAAGTTTTTCCAGATTCTGTGTGTCAACCTTTTTGATATGTTCCCTCAGCTAGACCTTTCTGTCTGAGTTTCAGTATGCCTTGTGATTTTTTTGCTGCTATCTGGTTACCTGATTATCTTGACTGGTCTATTCTGAAGGTAGGTTTTTTCTCTTTTGTCTAGGATCTTGTTGCCTTTGCTTGGATTAGGGCACTGCTTTGACACTTGGCTCATAAGTATTTCTCAGCCAAAACAGGGCCGGGTACCTATGCAGGGGGTGTAGATCAGCCCCAATGGGCCTGGGATAGGTTCTGAAAAAGGCTCTGAAAAGCCTGTAATTGTCCCTTCGACTTTCTGGCAGATGGTGTTCTTCAGTGACTTAATCGCCATGAGAAGTTGTTTCCCTTCTTGGAGCTGTGTAGTGTTTAATTGAGTTGGACTGAAACTGTGGTTCCTGTGTCCTCACTTTTTTGCCAGCCAAAATCTGTCTCAATGTGAGACTCTGTACCCGATTTCACTTGCAGCGAAAGATTTCCCCAGCCTCAGCTGTCTGCAGCCACCTCCAGGCAAGGATCGCCGCCCCGGCATTTTCCCTCAATGATAGGGGGTGGTACCACGCATTGCAAGATCTGTCCGCGTTCTCTCAGACTCTTCATCCCTCACTGATCTGGGTCTTGAAATGTCCTCCCTTGTCCCCTGGGTTCCCAAACAGTTGATTTGGGCAGTTTCTGCCTTGATTGCTGCTGCTTTTGGAAAGTATTTTGCCATTCTCTTCCTATTCCTCCATTTTGGAAACTCCTCCTTGTTGATCTTTTTGATTCTGCCCTTCCCAGAAAACCCGTATCTGAATATAGGTGGGGTTCTGTATTACTGATGTGAGAGATTTTTTTATTATTATTAATTAACAGAAAAAAAGAAATTACCCCAACATTTAGAAATCATACCATTCTACATATGCAATCAGTAATTCTTAACATCATCACATAGATGCATGATCATCGTTTCTTAGTACATTTGCATCGGTTTAGAAGAACTAGCAACACAACCGAAAAAGATATAGAATGTTAATATAGAGGGAAAAAATAAAAGTAATAATAGTAAGAACAAAACAAAACAAAACAAAACAAAACAAAACAAAAACCTATAGCTCGGATGCAGCTTCATTCAGTGTTTTAACATGATTACTTTACAATTAGGTATTATTGTGCTGTCCGTTTTTGAGTTTTTGTATCTAGTCCTGTTGCACAGTCTGTATCCCATCAGCTCCAAGTACCCATTATCTTACCCTGTTTCTAACTCCTGCTGGACTCTGTTACCAATGACATATTTCAAGTTTATTCTCGAATGTCGATTCACATCATTGGGACCATACAGTATTTGTCCTTTAGTTTTTGGCTAGTCTCACTCAGCGTAATGTTCTCTAGGTCCATCCATGTTATTACATGCTTCATAATTTTATCCTGTCTTAAAGCTGCATAATATTCCATCGTATGTATATACCACAGTTTGTTTAGACACTCGTCTGTTGATGGACATTTTGGCTGTTTCCATCTCTTTGCAATTGTAAATAACGCTGCTATAAACATTGGTGTGCAAATGTCCGTTTGAGTTTTTGCCCTTAATTCCTTTGAGTACATTCCCAGCAATGGTATTGCTGGGTCATATGGCAATTCTATATTCAGCTTTTTGAGGAACCGCCAAACTGCCTTCAACAGTGGTTGCACCATTTGACATTCCCACCAACAGTGGATAAGTGTGCCTCTTTCACCGCATCCTCTCCAGCACTTGTCATTTTCTGTTTTGTTGATAATGGCCATTCTGGTGGGTATGAAATGATATCTCATTGTGGTTTTGATTTGCATTTCTCTAATGGCCAGGGACATTAAGCATCTCTTCCTGTGCCTTTTGGCCATTTGTATTTCCTCCTCTGAGAGGTGTCTATTCAAGTCTTTTTCCCATTTTGTAATTGGGTTGGCTGTCTTTTTGTTGTTGAGTTGAACAATCTCTTTATAAATTCTGGATACTAGACCTTTATCTGATATGTCATTTCCAAATATTGTTTCCCATTGTGTAGGCTGTCTTTCTACTTTCTTGATGAAGTTCTTTGATGCACAAAAGTGTTTAATTTTGAGGAGCTCCCATTTATTTAATTCTTTCTTCAGTGCTCTTGCTTTAGGTGTAAGGTCCATAAAACTGCCTCCAATTGTAAGATTCATAAGATATCTCCCTACATTTTCCTCTAACAGTTTTATGGTCTTAGACCTAATGTTTAGATCTTTGATCCATTTTGAGTTAACTTTTGTGTAGGGTGTGAGAGATGGGTCTTCTTTCATTCTTTTGCATATGGATATCCAGTTCTCTAGGCACCATTTATTGAAGAGACTGTTCTGTCCCAGGTGAGTTGGCTTGACTGCCTTATCAAAGATCAAATGTCCATAGATGAGAGGGTCTATATCTGAGCACTCTATTCGATTCCATTGGTCGATATATCTATCTTTATGCCAATACCATGCTGTTTTGACCACTGTGGCTTCATAATATGCCTTAAAGTCAGGCAGTGCAAGACCTCCAGCTTCGTTTTTTTAACTCAAGATGTTTTTAGCAATTCGGGGCACCCTGCCCTTCCAGATAAATTTGCTTATTGGTTTTTCTATTTCTGAAAAATAAGTTGTTGGAATTTTGATTGGTATTGCATTGAATCTGTAAATCAATTTAGATAGGATTGACATCTTAACTATATTTAGTCTTCCAATCCATGAACACGGTATGCCCTTCCATCTATTTAGGTCTTCTGTGATTTCTTTTAGCAGTTTTTTGTAGTTTTCTTTATATAGGTTTTTTGTCTCTTTAGTTAAATTTATTCCTAGGTATTTTATTCTTTTAGTTGCAATTGTAAATGGGATTCGTTTCTTGATTTCCCCCTCCGCTTGTTCATTGCTAGTGTATAGAAATTCTACAGATTTTTGAATGTTGATCTTGTAACCTGCTACTTTGCTGTACTTATTTATTAGCTCTAGTAGTTTTGTTGTGGATTTTTCCGGGTTTTCGACATATAGTATCATATCGTCTGCAAACAGTGATAGTTTTACATCTTCCTTTCCAATTTTGATGCCTTGTATTTCTTTTTCTTGTCTAATTGCTCTGGCTAGAACCTCCAACACAATGTTGAATAATAGTGGTGATAGTGGACATCCTTGTCTTGTTCCTGATCTTAGGGGGAAAGTTTTCAATTTTTCCCCATTGAGGATGACATTAGCTGTGGGTTTTTCATATATTCCCTCTATCATTTTAAGGAAGTTCCCTTGTATTCCTATCCTTTGAAGTGTTTTCAACAGGAAAGGATGTTGAATCTTGTCAGATGCCTTCTCTGCATCAATTGAGATGATCATGTGATTTTTCTGCTTTGATTTGTTGATATGGTGTATTACATTAATTGATTTTCTTATGTTGAACCATCCTTGCATACCTGGGATGAATCCTACTTGGTCATGATGTATAATTCTTTTAATGTGTTGTTGGATTCGATTTGCTAGAATTTTTTGAGGATTTTTGCATCTATATTCATTAGAGAGATTTGCCTGTAGTTTTCTTTTTTTGTAAAATCTTTACCTGGTTTTGGTATGAGGATGATGTTGGCTTCATAGAATGAATTAGGTAGTTTTCCCTCCACTTCGATTTTTTTGAAGAGTTTGAGGAGAGTTGGTACTAATTCTTTCTGGAATGTTTGATAGAATTCAGATGTGAAGCCGTCTGGTCCTGGACTTTTCTTTTTAGGAAGCTTTTGAATGACTAATTCAATTTCTTTACTTGTGATTGGTTTGTTGAGGTCATCTATGTCTTCTTGAGTCAAAGTTGGTTGTTCATGTCTTTCCAGGAACCCGTCCATTTCCTCTAAATTGTTGTATTTATTAGCGTAAAGTTGTTCATAGTATCCTGTTATTACCTCCTTTATTTCTGTGAGGTCAGTAGTTATGTCTCCTCTTCCATTTCTGATCTTATTTATTTGCATCCTCTCTCTTCTTCTTTTTGTCAATCTTGCTAAGGGCCCATCAATCTTATTGATTTTCTCATAGAACCAACTTCTGGCCTTATTGATTTTTTCTATTGTTTTCATGTTTTCAATTTCATTTATTTCTGCTCTAATCTTTGTTATTTCTTTCCTTTTGCTTGCTTTGGGATTAGTTTACTGTTCTATCTCCAGTTCTTCCAAGTTGACAGTTAATTCCTGAATTTTTGCCTTTTCTTCTTTTCTGATATAGGCATTTAGGGCTATAAATTTCCCTCTTAGCACTGCCTTTGCTGCGTCCCATAAGTTTTGATATGTTGTGTTTTCATTTTCATTCGCCTCAAGGTATTTGCTAATTTCTCTAGCAATTTCTTCTTTGACCCACTCGTTGTTTAGGAATGTGTTTTTGAGCCTCCACGTATTTGTGAATTTTCTGGCACTCCGCCTATTATTGATTTCCAACTTCATTCCTTTATGATCCGAGAAAGTGTTGTGTATGATTTCAATCTTTTTAAATTTGTTAAGACTTGCTTTGTGACCCAGCATATGGTCTATCTTTGAGAATGATCCATGAGCACTTGAGAAAAAGGTGTATCCTGCTGTTGTGGGTTGTAATGTCCTATAAATGTGTGTTAAGTCTAGCTCATTTATAGTAATATTCAGTTTCTCTATTTCTTTATTGATCCTCTGTCTAGATGTTCTGTCCATTGATGAGAGTGGTGAATTGAAGTCTCCAACTATTATGGTATATGAGTCTATTTCCCTTTTCAGTATTTGTACTGTATTCCTCACGTATTTTGGGGCATTCTGGTTCGGTGCGTAAATATTTATGATTGTTATGTCTTCTTGTTTAATTGTTCCTTTTATTAGTATATAGTGTCCTTCTTTGTCTCTTTTAACTGTTTTACATTTGAAGTCTAATTTGTTGGATATTAGTATAGCCACTCCTGCTCTTTTCTGGTTGTTATTTGCATGAAATATCTTTTCCCAACCTTTCACTTTCAACCTATGTTTATCTTTGGGTCTAAGATGTGTTTCCTGTAGACAGCATATGGAAGGATCCTGTTTTTTAATACATTCTGCCAATCTATGTCTTTTGATTGGGGAATTCAGTCCATTAACATTTAGTGTTATTACTGTTTGGATAATATTTTCCTCTACCATTTTGCCTTTTGTATTATATATATCATATCTGATTTTCCTTCTTTCTACACCCTTCTCCATACCTCTCTCTTCTGTCTTTTTGTATCTGACTCTAGTGTTCCCTTTAGTATTTCTTGCAGAGCTGGTCTCTTGGTCACAAATTCTCTCAGTGACTTTTTGTCTGAAAATTTTTTAATTTCTCCCTCATTTTTGAAGGACAATTTTGCTGGATATAGGAGTCTTGGTTGGCAGTTTTTCTCTTTTAGTAATTTAAATATATCATCCCACTGTCTTCTAGCCTCCATGGTTTCTGCTGAGAAATCTACACATAGTCTTATTGGGTTTCCCTTGTATGTGATGGATTGTTTTTCTCTTGCTGCTTTCAAGATCCTCTCTTTCTCTTTGACCTCTGACATTCTAACTAGTAAGTGTCTTGGAGAATGCCTATTTGGGTCTAATCTCTTTGGGGTGCGCTGCACTTCTTGGATCTGTAATTTTAGGTCTTTCATAAGAGTTGGGAAATTTTCAGTGATAATTTCTTCCATTAGTTTTTCTCCTCCTTTTCCCTTCTCTTCTCCTTCTGGGACACCCACAACACGTATATTTGTGCGGTTCATATTGTCCTTGAGTTCCCTGATACCCTGTTCAAATTTTTCCATTCTTTTCCTGATAGTTTCTGTTTCTTTTTGGAATTCAGATGTTCCATCCTCCAAATCACTAATTCTATCTTCTGTCTCTTTAAATCTATCATTGTAGATATCCATTGTTTTTTCCATCTTTTCTACTTTATCCTTCACTTCCATAAGTTCTGTGATTTGTTTTTTCAGTTTTTCTATTTATTCTTTTTGTTCAGCCCATGTCTTCTTCATGTCCTCCCTCAATTTATCGATTTCATTTTTGAAGAGGTTTTCCATTTCTGTTCGTATATTCAGCATTAGTTGTCTCAGCTCTTGTATCTCATTTGAACTATTGGTCTGTTCCTTTGACTGGGCCATATTCTCAATCTTCTGAGCGTGGACCGTTATCTTCTGCTGCTGGTTTCTGGGCATTTAGTCAGATTTCCCTGGGTGTCGGACCCAACAAGGTTGTAAGATTTTTCTGTGAAATCTCTGGGTTCTGTTTTTCTTATCCTGCCCAGTAGGTGGCGCTCGTGGCACACGTTTTTCTCACGTGTTTGGAAGGTATCCCCCCCGTCACCGATCTCTGCGGCCTGGGGATTTCCGATCCAATTCTCTCCGTTGGTTCTGGAGGCCGCGCGTGGTGGGGGCGTTAGCTGCCGCGGCTTGAGTGGACCCTGTGGCTGGTCGCCGGCTGCAGCGGGCCTGGGGGATTCCCCACCGGACCAGGAAGCTGCCCGCGGGGGAGGGCTACCGTGGCTTGGGTAGCCCTTTGATCCGAGACTCATAGCCGGACCAGGAAGCCGCCCGCAAAAGAGGGGCGTCGGCCGCCTCGGCTTGGGAAACTTGCCTCTCCGAGACTCTCAGCTGGCCTGGGAAGGAGGGAGGGAGGAGCTCCGGCCACCACAGCTGCCGCTGCTCTGGAAATTGCGCGCCGCTCGGGGATCTCACCGCAGCCGAGTCTCGCAGTCAGACTAGCCAGTCCAGACTGGGATACACTGTGTGTCCATTCCCTGCCGTAGCCCCGGGAGCTGTTCTGCACTGTTTCAGTTCACCTAGTAGTTGCTTTGGAGGAGGAACTAAGACGCACGTACCTTACTAAGCCGCCATCTTGGCCCCGCCCCCCAATGTGAGAGATTTTTGTAGTCTGTGTCCGTGGTGGCGGGTGGGAAGGATCCTGGCTGCTGCCTCTGGGAACTTCTTGACCTGCCTGAGTCCCAGTGAGGGGGAGGGGAGAGGACCTGCTAGTCCAGGACAGAAATTTCCTTCTGGATATTTTTCTCTTTCTTTGATTCAGCATTTGTGGGATCCTTCTCTAGTCTTTACCTTCCTCCATGGTTGTGAACAAGTAAGAATTCTTTTTTCAGCTGAATCTCTGCGGATGGTTTTTCAGTAGCTGTTTACATTACCATGTTGATGATGTCACTGGCCTTGTACTTTTATGTCTCTAGTTTTTAATTTTATTTTTCTAGTAATTTATTTTAGTATATATTACAGAAGTCTTGGTTTTCAATCAGTTGGGAGAAGTGTACAGTCTTCATCATGGAGAGTTTGAAAGAGGGTTTTGTAAATGCTGTGACTCCTCAGGAGGAGGTAAAAATCAGCCATCAGGGTTCCCAGATGAAGTGAGAGACTGAATAGAAAAGGAATACGAGAAGACAGACACAGATGTGTATTTGGTGAGCTATATCATGTAGGAAATGACCAGCATTCAGAATTTCAAGCTAAGCAAATGACACAGACAAAATAAAAGGCAATATACTATATAGAGAAAGACAGACATGCTGATTGCAGGCAGGTCACTCAATAGTTCAAACAACCTACCATAATTGCTACAGCTTAGTTTTTTTACAATCTGCTCTTTCCTTTGGTGTTGGTGGAGGAAAGCTGGCGTGCTACTCTGCATAGTGAGATGGGTCCTCCAGCTTACTATAGCTGTTTGTTCTAAATCTGGAGAAAGCAACCTTCTTTGAAGCATTCCATAACTAAAAAAAAAAAAAAAGAAAAAGCAAATCCAATCTCAGATAAACAGATTGCAGAGTTGTAGGGTTCATGAGCACAATCACATTTTGGAATAATGCTTATTTTTATTTTAGTAAATATTTTGTGTTTATGAAGTCCAATATGTGTTCTCAATTTAAATAGAGCTATAATTTTACAATCTAGAGATGATCAAACACTTCTAAGTATTCCTTTGTTTTTGTTATATCTGTGCGTATACTTTTTCAAATTTTTTAATAGTACTATATATTTTTGCGTTGATTTTCTATTAAATATTCTATAGCAATTATTTTTATCAATTCTAAAGCTTGTCTATGAAAGTCTCAATTGTAATGATTGTTTAATATTTTTATTGCTCAGATAAAACATGCTTTATTTAACTACTACCTTTCCATTGGACATTTATTGTTCAATCTTTTTCAGCTTTATACATAATGGTGATGTGAATATTCTTAGATAGAAATATTTTGTGTATCTCTGATCATTTAAGTTTCTAGATGTGGAAACACTGAATCTAAGAGTATGGGAATTTCTAAGAATTTTGACATTTAGTGCTTAATTTTTCCATATGTTTCATAGGGTTACCATTTGAACATCATTTTAAAATTTAGTAGATAAAATTTTGAGCCCTCGCTGTTTCCTTGGTGTGAATTTACTGTTTATAATGAGGTAAAGTATTTTTTCATCTTATTGTCTTTTTTTGCGTGTTGGCTACTCAGATACTTGGCCTGTTTTTCTGTTGTGGTGCAGTAGTCTTCTTGCTGATTTGTAGGAGAAATTTTTCAATAAATCACTCCTATATATAAAGTTTATTTTAATTTCTATGCTTGGATATATATTATAGAACCAAATATGAAATTACTCAAAATTAGTTATTGGCCCATCTTACATCATCAATAAAAGTATACTCTCAACAAAAATAAATAAGCCACTCCATAAGAAATATTTTATAGGAAAATTTGAATTTTATATTCTGATCAAAAATACAATTCTAGTTACCCAGTTACTGCAGACAGAGGTTTGCACATCAATGAAAGTTAATTATAAGTTTTCTCTGACACAGAAAGGTGAAGTGACTTTTCAATGTCATAAAACTAGAGAATAGCAGAAGTGGGAATAGAATTCAGGTCTACAGATTGCCAGTGCAATACTCTAGTGAACAGACAACTGATATGTTGTGAAATAATACTTGCTAATTACTTTGGCTATTCCTTTTATCCTTAAAAGATGTAATAAGACTCACAAGTTCATAAGGGTGTTTTATCCAGTGGACTACAATGTCATATACAAAGATTTTCCTTTAATATTATGTCAAATGAAGTTTTAAAATTTGGTGGCTTTAATAAAAGTTCCAACTGAATACTCAATGGTGGGCACAACTTTTGTCTAATGTAGTGTTAAGAGTGTGCGGGAACTCTCACCCAAAAATGCAAAACGCTAACATTTATTGCATCCCTACTATGTACCAGGCATTTTATGATGGCATTTCACTTATTGGCCATAAAATTCCACGAGGTAAGGAATTCATTTAGGAACTGAAGCTTAAACTGGCCTAAAGGCAAGCAGATATAATGGGAGACACACGATTTGAACTCAGATCACATGCCAAAGATCCAATTCTTTCCATTATACCACAGTCTCTCCATATTACCAAAACAACATTTTGAGGGCTACTTCTATTCTCAAAAGCTATTGAATGGGGATACAGAAAAGAGTGCAAATTGCATATTGGATTCTGTGGGATACATTGAAGGTGCACAGGGCATCATTTAATCCTCATACTAACATTTTTATTATGGCTATTATAGAGAGATTAAATTGTCAAAGATCACAGAGCTAGTTAGTCATGGAGCACACATTGAAAGGACATCTGTATGGCCCCCATAATTTGAGAACTTTCCTTAACTTTTTGATATCTCTTCCATATTTAGGATGGTATTTCCAAATCGAGGAGGGTGGGCATTTATATTGTTGATAAGAGCTACTTCTGATTATAGGCACATAAAGTTTTAATCAACTCATCAATACCATTACTGGATAATTTGGAAAAGAGTATTAGTTTTTGCTTTTTTTTCTTTAGTATCTCTTAACAGATGATTAGTGTTCATAGTGCATCAGCAACTTTATTTAGTTCACAATAAATCTTAGTAACAAATGCAGTCTTGGCTCTATCCATGTTAATACCTGGGTTTATGAGATCATCAGTGGAATGCCTTGGGAGTCAAATTATATTTCTCTAGGTGACTTCAGTAGAAAGAAATTGCACATTATTTTCCACTCAAACCCACCTGATTGATGATATCTACAGTACTTTAAAAGCAAAAACTTTTAATGTAGTTGTTTAGTAAAAAAGTTCCTTGTGGACTTTTAAATAAAATGTAAAATATGGACATGGCTACCATATTCTAGTGTTTCTTGCTTTGCCCACTTTCTACATTAAAATAGATGCAACATTTTTCTCTGGGTAGTTCAGAGTTCTATATCCTCATGGCTGTAGAATGGTCAGTTCATGTCATTGCCAGACTTCCACTTTCAGATGTCAACCATGGATGTCAATTCCCAGTAAATTTTAAGAAAACAATTGACTTCAATTTTAATATGTTAAAATGTTTAAGGGAGAGTCTAAATTTATTTTTTAGGATTTAGTCAGCTGAGACTCACAACTGAGACTCCAAATTTTTAGAGCATCATGTAATAGGTTTCATTGAACTTCATTTAGAAGTTATGCAATAAGCTCACATAGCAAGACCTTTTCAGAATCATCACTAAGCAACCCATTGTGGCGTTTTATTTGCTTTAAAGGTGGTGATGAGCATGTCATTTGTGAAACAAAGTAGCTTCATAAAGAAGTTAAACCAGGGTTTGTCCTCTCAAGTAATAGAATTAATATGGTTATTTTTAACCAAATAGTTTTATTTTTAATTTCATTTTATGAACACTGACAGACATATAAGTTATTGGTTTCTCACTTTGGGTTGGCTTTTAGAAAACTCAGAATGAAAGTTATGACCTACTTTCTAGAGGGCCTTATGTGCCACAATCTCACTCCTAGTTTTGTACTATTTTTACTGGACTTACTTTTCTCCTTGTTCCATTTCATTCATTTTAGATGCAAAATACAACTTCTTGTAATGTACATATTTTATAAGCCACCTAGATCATATTTTTTAAAGTAAAGATAAATTAAGTAAACTAATGTAACACTTAAAAATTTTTTCTAATGAAATAAACTAATGTAATATTAAAAACATTTTCTGCATTTATACTTTTAAATTAGTTTAAAATAACACTATTTTAAAGTAATATATTAACCATGATTCCATATTGGTATTGATATATTCTTACTAATATATATAAATACAATATATATGGATATATATATCACTATCTTCATCACTTAATGTTTCACAATATTAAAATAAAAGAATATTTGTCATAAAGTTTTAATCTGCTCTCAAAGAAGTACCAAAAAGTCATTCTTAAAATATGATACTTTTTAAAATTACATTTGCTAAAGATATAGACTCTGATAAAACATACTCAATAAATAATTTACAGTCATTGCTATAAATTGCTTATTTTGAGAAGATTCATGATTGACACCCTAATTTAGCAGGGCTACTCCTGTATCCTTGAAAGTACAGGCCGTAGCACCTGGATATTACAGGACCAAGATTCTCCCATGTGTAGGGAGAGTATTAAGTTTAAATAATTTTAATGTAGGAGAAAATTCATAAAGGAAGCTATAATGTGTAGGTGCATGCCATAGTAATTAAGTATTTGCATAGATGACTGCAGACCTTATTAAGCAATGTGCCAAATGCCAGACTGTTTTACATAATGGATGTGGGGGGACAAGTCACATACATAACAAAGTAATGGAATACATTAATACAATTTGCACAGTGTGTGTCCTTCATGCAGGCTGTAGTGACAAACATTCATTCCTTTACAAACTACATGACATTATGTTGTTTAGTCCTCAAGGATTCGCCTGCCAATTTGCTGTCTATCGTTTATTTTCCATTGTGGTGTGTATCTTGAGTGATCTTAACAGAAGGTCACAGTCAGCGAAGTTTCCTTACCAAACATTTTTCCCCCCTGTCTGGGGTTTTGAGTGGTTTGCTTTTAAGTTTTATTGTACTTCATTTCAGTGAATGTCCCAAGGAGATTCAGAGTAGGTCTAGGACCCAAATCTTCCATCAATGTGTTTGCTCTATGCACTCTTACCTTTTCCCTAGTTCCCATTTCTATAAATAACTGCTGAAACATTTGCAGTAACACTTTTATTGTCTTTAACCTTATCTCCTGTTACTTTTAAGGTTCTTATTTAAAAAAAAGGAGAGAGAAAAAGAAGAGGCTTTTCTCAGTGTGTTTACCCTGGTGGCTGTTGGCTATAAGCAGATGGGCAGTGGTTCTGCAACCCCATTATTAAAACTGCATCCCTTTCCCATCAAAGCCCTGCTAATTCAGACGCAGCCATCAAAGTCAAGGCAGGTGACTGACAGTTAAATAGCACATCACCAGAGATCAGGATACAGTGTTCTCAGTGCATAAAATAACTTTGTCTGCTTTAAGCCGAACAAGCACAGCAAATTACCTTTTCCTCCATTTCTACTTCTAAGCCAGTGTTTAACAAAGGACTTTGATAAAGGGACAGGTTAAAACATCGTCGCATCATCTCAGGTCTTAGTTGCCCAATGGTGAAATTGAAAGGGTGCACACACAGGGCCAGGACATGGTGCCTTTGCAGAAGAGACAACCCTGTCATCCTGGCGGAGGCACTCAATTACAGCTCTGGGATGGGGGAGTGGACATTTACACCAGGACCGCTCTGCCCACCCCCAGGGCGCCAGCACCTGCGTAGTCTTTTATCCTTTGCCTTCTCATTTTCAATGTCGTATATTTAGCACCTCACAAAGCCGGCATGCTGGGCATCTGTCCCTCCTACTTCACTATCGCTCACCCTCTCCTGTTTGAGGCAGGTAGGCACTCCTTTAGCAGTCGAATAGCAAGCCAGCTCTGGGCTGATGCCTACACTGTTCCTTCACTGATTATCAAGTATTCTGATCTTGGCTAGAACAAGAATCAGAATAGAGGAGAGAGGAAAAAGGTGCTCATATTTGGACTCAAAGTCAAGCCTTTTGGGTGAAGTACTCATTAATTTGGGGGAAGTAACAGCATGCTAGGTGTTTTGCAAAGACCCTTTGAGGCTTCTCTTTATGTGAACACAGGGAAGCAGGGCTGTGACTAAACTACAGTGATGTGTGGAAATTATTTTTAAATACACCAGAAACAATTATGAAGCATGAATTCTGAATGAAAGGATGCTGTTGGATTTTTCATACACAGTACTTGCCTTTTTTTTTTTTTCTGCATGGGCAGGCACCGGGAATGGAACCCGGGTCTCCGGCATGGCAGGCGAGAATTCTGCCTGCTGAGCCATTGTGGCCCGCCCAACAGTTCTTGCCTTTTGACAAGGTTTTCATTCAATCCATGCAAGAAATGCCCCTCCTAATTTGAATCTAACTATTTTTCAACATTTTCATTGATAGAGATGCTAAATTCATGCTTGTGTGAACACAGAAAGCACAAAAGAAAACATGTTTGGTCTGTGGTTTCCAAGTTATCAAGTACTGTCAACTTATTTTGTGAATAAAATTCTATTCTTCATCATGTGATTGAAAAAAAGGCCCTCAAATATTCAAAAGATAGTATATCTATTGTTTTCTCTCGTTACTGATTAGAAATGTAATTATTAAGGTTGAGTTTTTCTTGAATAAAGACGCATTATATCTTTCCCAATATGCTCTGGCCTAAATAATTTGTAAGCATTTAATTATTTTGGTAATGACTATACTAATTGGTTTATTAATTTAGTACAAATGCAGGGTTTTTTAATTCCATGCTCTGTTATGTAGTCCGGACTGGCTTCCTTCCGGACCTATTCCCAGACCTTCTCAGGCTCAGCTCTGTAATGCAGATGCTGACACACGCAAGCCAATTCATCAGGGTCCTTTCCAATTAGTTTCCATTTATATTTGGACAGTGAGAGGCAGACATAAGGAAGAAGGAAGGGAGAAGTTTCCTCTTTTTTTGGCGTTTGGTCGGTTTCCTTGAGAGTGTCTGAGTCTCTGCTGTAGTACCAGATTTTGTCAAGCAATTCTTCCCTCCATAGTACCAGCTCTCACCAGGCAGCCCCTGCTGCTGTCCCAGACCCTGCCTGGTGGCCCTAGCTCCTGGGCTCTAGTAAAACCACTGCTTCTCTTGATTTCTGAGAGTGGTAGTGGCTTGCTATTGCTTCTTATGTCTGATTTGTCTCCCTATCCCATGTTTTTGCTTTTCAGCTAATCTGACATCTTTGTAGCATATCCCATGGAATGGATATGGGGTTTCTCTTCAAGAGAAGCTGCCGTGGGGGGGGGGGGGGGTGTATAAGTGACTGACAGCTTCCAGCTGCTGTACCTATGGTTATGCTATGGCTTTCAAGACATGCTTACCGCAAACTGTTCTCAGCCAATGATGAATAGCAATGGGATATTGTTAACTGGTCCTTCCCACACAGCGAGCAACTGCTGTTCTAATGCACAGTATTTGCTCTGGGACTCCTCATTGACCTATCCAGGACTTTTCCAGAACTGTGTTGTGATCTGAGACTTTGCTTACCTAATTTTCCTTCACTTTTTTTTCTTCTCTCATACTGTCAGCCTATAAATGATCTGAAAGTTCTCTCCACCTACTCGTGCTCCTTCCTCATTTTCTTTCTCAGGCATTTCCCCTATCAGTCTTTTGCAGATCTAATCCCATCTTGGCATCTGTTTCTTGGAGAACCCAAAGTGCCACAACTCCTACATCAATTCTTTTCTATTGAACAACGTAGCTTGGGTTCTGTTACTGTAAGTGGCCTTCTACTTACAATTCATGCCAAAATTTATAATTTTATGTAGCTTTTGGTAAAATAAATTAAGCTCTACTAAGGATTTTCTGTTTGGTTCATGGTTTTAATTTTAGACAATAGCAATCTGTGCCATTCTTATAATCATCTGAAGAAACAGATGGACTCCCACTCAAAATTTGGTTTGAATGTCCCAGGCTCATGATGCCACACAAACATCGAGAGGTTATGAAAAATTTATTTTCTACATAATGGAGCTATTTGGGGAGAGCAGGACAGACTTTCCAAGCAGGTACAAAATGGCTTGACAGAGTAGGAAAAGGAGAATGTCCTGGGTTTTTATTGTGATTAGGAGGTATATATTAACGAGAATTCTCTAGAGAAACAGAATTAGCAGGAGATAGCCATAGATATAAAATTTATCAATGTGTCTCATGTAACCATGGGAATGCAGAGTCCAAGGTCTATAGGGCAGGCTGCAAGCTGGTATCTCCAATGAAGCTCCTCAATGAACTTTCAGGAGAGGCTGACTGGACAACTGTGGGAATGGAAAAATCCAAAATCCGTGGGGTAGGCTGTGAAGCTGGCAACTCTGATGAAGAGTCTGGACAAACTCCACTGGAGAGGCTCGACGACTGAAGCAAGAATAGTAATTGTGTCTTCTGAATCCTCCTTAAAAGCCTTCTGGTGATTAGATTAAATGTCACTCATTACAGAAGACACCCTCCTTAGCTGATTACAAACACAATCAGCTGCGGATGTAGCTGACATAATCATGATTTACGTCCATGAAATGTCCTTAAAGCAACAGAGAGACCAGTGCTTGCCTGACCAGATGAACAAGTACTACCACCTGGCCAAGTTGAAACATGAACCTGATTATGACAGGGTGGTACTGGGATGGGGCCCCCTTGGGCCATGGGGCTGGGTCCTGTGTGGTTTGACATTCCCACCTGCATCAAGGAAAGGAACATCCAGGCTTTCTTATCAGTTGTTCAGATTTGGGGCATAAAAGGGAGAGGGAGGAATGAGGCATTTAGGCTCCCTGTAGTTACACATGAAAAAATGGAGCCAAACTCTTTATTATACTCATATATAGTAGGTTCTCAATAATTATCTGTTGAAGAATACATGTAATTTTATTTACTGAATAAATTATGAGTCTTTAGTACTATAATGTTATTGTGAATCTGTAAGAAAGAGCATATAGAATCTTTCAAATGTACTTCTTCATGGAACACTTTTTTTTTGTATAGAAATCTTGAGGTATTCTGTGCAAACACCATTTGCATACAAGTGATGTAATTTTTAAGCACATTAATTCATCATCTAGAAAATTTGTTGTTTTTTTTCTAATTAATAAAGTTATAGAAGGTGAAATCTCAGAGTTTATTGAAATTAAGGAAGGAAATAGTTCTTGTTGAATGGATTTTAGATGGTGTTGTGGGGAGATGAGTGGGCCTTTAAAAGAATGGTATGGGGCCTATTCAAAAGAAGGAAAGAAAAGTGTTATATGCTAAATGGATGGCCTCAGTGTGCCAGGAAATATGGTAGGCTTCCTTATAACAGTTCTTAAAAACTTTTTGGTTTTTAAAACTTTTTGGTGAAAGCTGATTAATATCAAGTTAAACCCTTTGGTGCTTTCAACCATGTGCTATATACTTTGTTGAGGAAAGTGCTATTTTATGTTTTCCATGGGAAATTTTGTCCAGATCTTCACTGGGATTTTGACATAATTTCTATACTACTATTACATGGAAACTGATTTAAATATTTATTTAACTAATATAAATTAGTCAATTTTATCATGTGTGTCCTTTATGAAATGTGCTTTTATTTTTTTCCTTTGTTCTTCCTCCTTTAGAAGTTGGTTATGGATTCATATTAAATACATTTAAGCTGTTAGTTTCCTGAAATGTATTTTGATAATAACTTCTCTTTTCCTTTCTACATCTCCTTTTTGATTTCTTGTAGTTTCTTTATCTTTATATATCCAAACTAAATTTTGCTTATAGATTAGAAGATAGCAATTTGATATTTGTCTTTATTTATTGGTTAAACCAGTGCATCACTAAGGCTGTGCTACTTAAAGATCAGAAAGTGTTCAACACTTGCTAACTAGCTTGTTGATTATAAAAAGTCAGCCATCAAAATTAATGTTGGGGTGGGCAACGGTGGCTCAGTGGCAGAGTTCTCACCTGCCATGCCGGGGACCTGGGTTCAATTCCTGGTGCCTGCCCATGTTGAAAAAGAAAAAAAAAAACAAAGTCAGACAAAACCTCATGGCCCCTAAATAGGTCTGCAAGTGGAAGGCTTCCAAGAAAATGATTTATTGTTCCATAAAATTTTCCCATCTTCTTATTTAGAAGCCATGTACATTTCCAAAAAGTCATTCATTTATTCACTTACCCATTTACTTATTCATAAGTAAGATAGACTGAATGACTCCTTTGATACAGTAGTGTATAATGCACTGGGATTGAGTATTCATTTATTCACTAATTTATTCATTCACTCAACATTTATTGACTTCTTACTATGTGCCAGGCATGTGTCAAGTATTGTTAACATCCATGTGATAAATAAGACCTACTCCTGAAAGTCCTGCCAATTTTCCAGTGGAATTCTCATATTATTGCTTTTCTTAATATTGGTTTGGATTCCTAAAACCATATTCTTTATAATGCTACAAAATGCATCCCCTACTCTTAAATTGGCTATTTTTTATGCCATAGCTTTTGCCTGCATGGTAAGACTTCCTCCTATCAACATAAGCTGTAGCCTGTTGACAGATTTTTAAGCAAATACTAAAATTTTATCCCTCAAAATGATAACTTTTTCTTAGTCAGTGGAACACAGTTTGCTTTTCTTTATACTTCTGATCTATCTATGAAGATTCATTATCTTTGCGAATATGTTTGTGCTAAGGCAGCTTGCCTTCTATTAAGTCTTCTCTAGTACACTGAATTAGTGAATCTATAAGGGATCGTGTAATAGAGGAAACATTACATCAAGAGTCAGAGTAGTAAGAGATGTGGTCTCCTTTTAATATATTTTATCTGCAGAGTGAAGATAATATCTGCCCACAGTACTTTATATAGGAAGGATGAAATTAGGTAGTATGTGTGAATATCATAAAAATTAAAGGGTCAAACTAAAGCTTAATGTGCAGAACATGTTCCCAACTGGGGATATCAGTAAATTGTTTCAGTAAGTCTATGAAGAGGAGGCAGAGTGAAAGTTCTCACACAGTTCATATCTGGCACAGCCAAATTTCTAACCTATCCTCCAGTAACACTGCAGCACAGTTTCTCCTGTACCATACTGGAACTTTAGTAGCAGGGACTTCACATAGCTTCTGATAATTGTGTACTCAGTATATGTTGTCATCTTCATATTTCCTATTTACTTCCATTTTAAAGAACAGAAAGAGATAGTATTTGTGCCAATTTGAAAGTATTATGTAACCCAGAAAAGTCATGTTTTAATCCTGATCCAATCTTGTGAGAGCAGCCTTTTCTTTTAATCCTGATTCAGTACTTTAGGTTGGAAACTTTTATTTAGGTTATCTCTACAGAGATGTGACACACCTAACTGTGGGTGTGACCTTTGATTAGATGGAGATGTGACTCCACCTATCCCAGGTGGGTCTTGATTAGTTTACTGGAATCTTTTAAGAGAGGAAACATTTTGGAAAGAGTCAGAAATGACAGAGCCGAATGAGAGAGAGCTGATAGAGAGAGAGCCGACAGAAATTTCAGAGCAGAGCTGACACAGATATGGACACATGGAGAACAGACACATGGGTGTTTGGAGATGCTTGGAGCCCAGCAGATGTCACCATGCGATGTTAAGCAAGCCAGAACCTGTAGAGAGCCAAAGGAAGCCAAGAGGTGAAAGCCAGCCTTGGAGAAGCAAAGTGGAGAATCCCCACAGGAATGCAGGGTGAAAGCAATGAAGCCCAGGAGCAAGGGACCAGAGTATACCAGCCACATGACTGTCCAGCTGACAGAGGTGTTCCTGACCCATTGGCCTTCCTTGAATTAAAGTACCTTTTTCTGGATACCTTAGTTTGGACATTTTAATAGGCTTAGAGCTGTAAACTCGTAACTTATTAAATTCCCATTTTTCAAAGCCATTCTAGTTCTGGTATATTGTATTACAACAGTTCGCAAACAAATGCAGTATTTCACTTATCAGGATTACTTGATAACTGCCCAAATTATGTGTGTGGAAAAAGGGTAATTATTAGTAAAGATAAAACTGGTGATTGAGGACAAAACTACCAAATGGCAGCGACATCAATTCACATTGATTCTCTGTCTATAAAATTCTTATTGTGAAACACAAATAAACAATGTGGAATGAAATTTTGTATTGAAGTACTTTGCTATTCTCTAAGAATGCAATTGCTAATGATAGCTGGATAGATTGAAAAAGAATACTCAATATAATCCTTTAGCTGGAAAATGCTTAGTATAGTCTTCAGTAGCCTAAAAACAAACAAACAAAAAACTGTAATAAAATTACTTCACTCAGGCAGCTTTAAAGTTAATTTAAGCATAAAGAGCCCTTGTTAAAGTAGTTTCTGTTGGTCTAATTTCAACAAGATAAAGTCTTACTCTCTGTTTCCAGAAACCCTCCCTTGCTTTGCTTGCAGGAATGAAACATCATATGAACCAATATCAGCACCTTCCTCTTTTTTTTTTGCATGGGTAGGTACCAGGAATCAAACCCGGGTCCTCTGGCATGGCAGGCAAGCATTCTTGCTTGCTGAACCACCATGGCCCGCCCACCTTCCTCTTTTTGAAGGACAAAATCGAAGGCCTGAATGGTCAACAAAGAAAGAAGGGCCTACCAGACAATGGGAAATGCTGACCAAACAAAATGAGGGAAGTGACTATTGCTCAATTTTAATCTTGTAACTTACTTATTTTATAAGTAAACTTAGTTTATAATTTTTTCTGCTTTCTTCTGGACCTTTGCCATTTCTTTGTGTTTGGATTATAAAAGCTCACCCTTCCCACTTGGAACAGGTATTGGAAAGAATTTTTTTCCTCTGGTTCCTTGATGATGCATCTTCAATAAACTCACCTACCCGCCAGAGAGACTTATTTCTCTGTTTGATGTTGGAAGCAGGCGAGTTTGACTCTAGAAGACTGTGTTTTCTGACAGTAAAGTTAATATTGCATCTAATAGGTAATGCTTAAGATCTGTAGGTAATAGTGGTTTTGCATTTCTTTTTCAAAAATGGTCAGAGTGTGGTGTAGTTTTCTTCAGTTATTGCAGAAAGAGTTCATTGATATTTTAGATTAGATACAATAAAATCTTGTACAACCTTTAAGCAATTAGTGGCTTGTGCTTTCGTTAGCTTTTATGGTTAGATTGTTTTCCCTCGAAAGCTATGACTAATTAAGGCACATTGTTTGAGCTTGATCACAATCTGCTTCTCTTCCTACTGTTCTCCTTTCAGACACCCAGATGCATGGCAAATAAAACGAAATGGACACAGGAATGCGTAAACAATTTAAAAGGAAGTAACCTACTGGATTAAAGGGATCAATGTCACTGCTTTTTTACATTGGAACACACCTCCGAGTTGGCTTTGTGGTTCATGTTGGCTCCCTCTGCACCTGTGGGTAATATGAGTTAAACTCTGAGCATTTTGTTGAGTTACAGGAGAGAAAGGGTAGGCTACAGGACAGAAAGAGAAAGGGGAGGATGAAAAAAAGTCAGGTAAGAAGGAGTTAAGTATGAAGAACCTGGGGACATTTATAGATAGATACCTTAGTGTTGATGCTTTGATTTAATTAATACATATCGTATATAAAAAATTAGCAAGTGATTGTTATTTTCTAAATATCATGGCAGTGACTTAGTAGCATTCCCTAGAAGTGAACAAATTGACAAAGTGCATTATCGGTATAAATTACTATTACATTGAGGTTAAATAAATTACAAATCCTTCTAAGAAGTTTTTCTATTTATTTTTTTTCTTATATTACACAGTGATTTAAAAGGTAGGTTTCAAGCATGAATTTATATTTATTTCTAGACGTTCCATTTGATTATGATATTATTGATCATGCTGTATAAATAGCAGGTAGCCACTGATCAACAATAAGAGTCAATGACCAAAAGCAAATAGTTCCAGGTCATAATGATAAAAGAATAGGAATCAAAGCTTGTGAAACTTAATTTCATTGCAATTTAAAATAACCAGCTATGAGAAAACACTAGGAATATGAATCCTTTTGAAAAGAAAGTGTCACATTTAAAAGCAATCCTCTCACTGGAGAAAAAGATACAGTAGATAGTACTTTGAATCAAATTGTGAATTGAAATTTAGTGTCTCTCTTTCATAAAGAAGTCATCCTACATTCGGATGGCCAGATTGAGTTCACAGACATGGAAGAGAAAAACATTCCTCTGTCCTAACAAATGAAGAGTGAGGTCATATCTGGAAGTTTTTCATCTATGCAAATAGCCCATGGGGGGTTGGGTTTGGCAGGAGACTCTATGTCAGGAAGCATATTATCTTTGTGCCATTAACTTGAACACTTTTCTTTCTCTTGTCTATGGGTCTGTTTTTTCAGAAACAGATGTCTGGACAACTGGGATCCTTCAACTAACTGAAGCATAACATTCAGAAGATGGGAGGGTGGTTGTTGTAAAAGTGGTAAGATCATTCAACCTGTCAGAAAAATATGAACTAGTCTGAGACAAAAATGCATTTATGCCTGAATAATTTGAGGAGTGTTGACTTGGCCTTCAGTAATTCAAAATAAGAACTCTTTTATGAATAACATCCAGCAGAGAAAGCATTAAACGCTATATTCCAGTATTGTTGAAGTGTCAAAAATATATTCATGACATGCCTAAAAGTGCTGTGTGACATTAAACTCCCATGCAAACAAAAAGTATATGCCTCATTTTATAATTTGTGGAAATATATTAGATGTTTTATTTTTCTTGGCAAAATGTCTCAAGATGTGTTAGGAAGTTACTTAACTGTATTTATTTTATTTTCATGGGTGTCATTACACTTTGAGCAGCTGTGACAATTTACTACTGGAATAACTCCTTCCCAAAATTATTACTGTAAATTGAAGTCCTATTTTCCTGCCCCTCGAGTATTCTTAATATTAATAGTTAGTAATTAGTCTGTCCTTTGGAGAGACTCTGAAGAGTTTTGAAGAGCATCCTGTACATTTAATCAGGAGAACACTTTCTCTAGGAAAGCAGACAATAAAATAACTGTAATATTCATTGATTTGTGAGACCTTTCGCTAACTACATATACCATCTCAATTTAGTTACTTTTAAAGTATATTATTTAAGTATATTATATAAGGTTAACTTTATTATTATTATTTTTTACTTGACTGTAATTCCTTCTTGAAAACCTGAGTTTGGGGAAAAAAAACAAGATTCTTACATATACAAAAATGATCAGTTGGGCAGGCAACTGTGGCTCAGTAGCAGAATTCTTGCCTGCTGTGCTAGAAACCTGGGTTCGATTCCCATGTGAAAAAAAAAAAGTTGTTAAAAGCTATTCTTTTAAGGACAGAAATATTTCCTTTGGGACCTCCCAACAAACTTTTCATATATTTCATAATTTTATTTTATTTTTTTCCCATGTGGAAGATATACGGTGAGCTAATTTTGCTTCTACCTACCAACGTGGGTACTTGCAGTCAGGATTTAGATAGCACATTTTGGATGTAGAAAACAGATACTACGCGCTATCAATTAGAATAGTACTACTCTTTTAGATATCATTTCATTTTCCTTAAATCTTAAAGATGTTTCCATTCCAATGGCAATGGTGCCAGTTGAGCTTTGTTCCAGGTTCAGGGGTCCTGCCACTGAAATAATTTAGCCAAAACAGAGGGCTAGCAGGAATAAGTAGTAAAGTTTATTAAAGAGTAAGAGAGAGAGTACACATTAAAGAGATAACATGGAACTGTTCAAGAGAGAAACATGCACTGAGTGGGATTGGGTTAGCTTGCTTTATAGAAAGGTTTTTGGTAGTGGCAGGTATCCATAATAATCTTCGAACACTAGGCCTTACCTGATTTGTATTAACCAGGTGTTTACCAGCTTAGTATTGTTTCAGGAAGAGATAAAGATTGAGGCTTATGGCCACCTCATCAAGTATCCAAAATTTGTCTTTGGGCAGATGTTTAACAGCCTTTACAACACCAGGCTATAAGTTTACTTTGAGCCCATGATTTTACCAGGTTTTATGGTTTGGGGAGGTTTTGATAGTTTGGGGAGATTTTGCAGCTTTAAGGGAAATTTTGGAGCTTACAGCTAAAGTTTGCAGTTTGCATTACTTCCTTTGGAATTGGATAAGAAACAAGGGACTTGCAGTTGTCCATTAACTCTTTTAAGAGGTGGATAGGAAACCAGGGATTTGTAGTCTTCTTTTAACTCTTTCAGAGCTGGAAAGGAAACCAGGTACCTGCAGTTGTCTGATTCTATCCTGGCTCGCCATGAGTTTTAGGAAGTAAATATATACTTGCAAAATTTCATTAGTTTATTTTCTGCCAGTGAAGAAAGTTGGCTTTTTATTTATTACATTTTTATTTATAAATGCCCCTTCCAAACTATTGATACTTGTAAAAGTAAGCTGAAGCACAATAGCATCTTTCCATTAAGTTCTAAAGTAAAATTTTGTTCCAGAGGGAAGTAGAGTGTTATGACAGATTAATGAATAGAATAAAATAAGATACTAGGCAAGAAATAAGTGCTATTTAAACATCATTTGAGGCTCAAAAACTGGAATTCATTCTTGATTAAGGATTAAAATAACTTATCTTAAAAATAAAATTCCAGTGTCGGTAAAATTGTTTTCCTCACTTTCATATGGGTAAAAAATGCTAAAGTTTAGTATTGTTTTATATTTTATGCCAAAATGTTGTGTTTAACTGCAGGCAACATGTTTATTTTTGGCAATTTCCTTTTTTTTCCCAGCTGTATTATATTGTCATCAATCATAAAATTGATGATATTTTTATCAAAATCAAATTTTGGGGGGCATTTTAGCACTTTGCTTTCCATAATCATGGTTCAAAAATGTATGATGTGCTTAGAAAATAGTCTCATTAAAATGGATAAAAATGATTAAAATGCACACTCTGTTGAAACTTTAATAGGTCACTCAAGTGCATGGACCTGTACTCACAAGATCAAGAATATATTTTATTTAGAAGAATAATATTGATAATAGTCTTCCTCAGGGCTATGTTAATGAAATTTAAAACATTTCACTGAACCAATCAAGCAAACTCAAAAATGAAGAGATTATCTGAGACTTTTCTTGAAGTTGTGTTAGGTATATATTACCAAAATAAGTTTTATCATGAGGAAATAAAATATACAGTCTGTGTAGCTCAATGTAAATTATACATATTGTTTCATTTATAACTAAATATTTTAAAAGTAGTTTATTTTTGTAGGAGTTAGTATCTCCTGGAGATGAGCCAGAGAGAGGACAATTATGATAATACATTCGGTTACTAAATAGGCTGAATATTTCCAAGCTTCCAATGATACATCTGTTAACGACAGTGGCTTTGCTAGTTAATCAGATGTTTTGCCACTGGGGATTGCCCATGCGAATCGAATCTGACAGAGGCTTCTGCTTCACCTCAAATGTAATGATACAAGTGTGTCACTTATTAGGGACTCCAGGAAAAATGCACATGGCATACACCCTCGAGCAGCTCGAATCTCTATCTAGCTACCATTTATAGTATGATAATAAGTCATTCTTTAATTGAATAATGATTCAAGAGAACTGTGTTTTACATATTTAATAGCATATGTTTTTCTTTTGAATGCGCTTCATTTCGAGCCATTAGAATTTTAACGTCTAGAGGCACAGGCAACATCGCTTAAGAAACCTAGTTTGATTTGTTAGTATTTCCCAAAAGTGGACATGAAAAACTCATTTGTAAGTAAAATGCTAACTATATTATCTGGGTATTCCACTGCCATGAGGTGGGAAAAAATCTATTTCATATAACTTGAAGTTATATATTTTAGTTTATTTTTGTTTAAGTTTCTCTGAAAATCTGTGTCCATTGATTAACCCCAGGGGTGC
Organism: Tamandua tetradactyla; assembly: GCF_023851605.1. Classification (NCBI taxonomy): domain Eukaryota; kingdom Metazoa; phylum Chordata; class Mammalia; order Pilosa; family Myrmecophagidae; genus Tamandua; species Tamandua tetradactyla. The sequence continues at coordinate 166,210,168 of NC_135329.1, forward strand.
TCTAAATAAGCATACTCGTGACCTTTCTGGTATTGAGCAATGTCGGGTTGCTGGTGTGGTGTATCTGATGCACTGATTTTCTGCAGCAAATTTCAAGGCTGTGTGTGTGTGTGTGTGTGTGTAGGGGGGAGGGGAGAACAGAAACTACCACGTATTGTGGATTGGCACTGGAAACCAGATCGTCCAGCTCATTCAGTGAGATCAGTCAGCTTCCAGAATATTGACTTAGTGACAATGAAAGGAATGGATCTTTGAGTTCAGCTCTGTCCTTAGGAGGAAGGAACAATGTTGGAGCAATCAACCCTTTGCGGTGGTACAGCATATGCAACGTCTTGGTAATAAATTGTAACCCACAGCCTCGGGAGTACCAGCTAAGGATTTGTTAAACATATGCAAATAGAAACATTTCTTTGAACATACTTTTGAGACTCAAGATTGAATGTTCATTTTGAAAAATGAATCTCAGATTGGTTTATGACTAATGACATGGTATTACCAGGCACAACACCTAAAATTTTAAAACAAATCTCAAATGAAAACAAAAATAGTCCAAGGAAATGATTTTCTATGTTTTTTCGGATATTATTGATGAAAAAATGCATCTTTCTTAAATGAACTTTTTATTTTGGAAAATTAGAAATGCCTAATGTTAGCATTTTACACCACCTGGGTATACTTGTTACAGCATCAACATGTTACTATTAAAGCAACCATAGACTTGAAATAATGCATCTTAAAAATAGCCCTATAAGAGTATAGGACAAATATCATCTACAAGATTCTCTTTCTTTTCCATCAGCCTGACTGATTGCTGTTAGTGACCTGTTCGTCTCCCCTGGGTCTGCATTATTCACAGACTAAGCTTTATGCAGACATAACTAGGTCACCTTAATTACCTGTGAAAATAAGGTGTGCTTGTGAAAGTTTCACAGTGATAATTATTCTAAAATGCCAAAATAGTATATAGAAAGCTTTGAAGTGGACACTGAACATTATTGAACAGGTAAGATCAATTGAACCAAAGTGTTCATTTTTCCCCAATTTTCCAGTATTCCTCAAAACCATCCTTTTTAGCATAATGAAAAATATGTCCTTACCAAGCAATATATGTATTGTATCTGTAGAAATTCATTTGGGGCTTTTTTTTCTCTCAATTCCTTTGATTTAAGAAAATCAACAGGCTATTGTAAAGAAGCGAAAGAAAGCTAATGACACGTTTGTTTGCTTTTAATCTAAAAATGATAGCATGGAACCCTTCAGTAATCAGCAACTTTTCTTCCTGCAGACATTTCCGTACTTGTCATTCTGTCACAGAAATAAAGTGAGGGAGATTAGAAGATGTTGGGTATTTTTAAATAGTGAGAAAATGAAAAGCGGAAATGTTTTGCATTTTCATATGAGTCGTCGCAAAATACTTTAATTCTTCTGTTCACCAGTAAGAAAGAATAACCATTCATTCCCTCTCTGTTCCTCGGTGGTACCTACGGAGATGGTAACATCTTCTACCCCACATCACGGCTGCCCCCACACCGCTCCTGAAGCCCCAAGATCTTCAAAAAGAGGACCAGGAGGTCCCTCCCGCACCAGCCACACCCATATGTCAGAATGAAGCATAACCGGGCAGAGACGCAGAAACATTGACAACAGGGTGTGGAGAACATCCAAAGGCCAGAGCTCCATGTCTGACACTGATTAAGGGAGCAATAAGAAACCCAAGCGCAAGCTGCCCAGTCAGTGTCTTGCAAAAGTTCCTGGTGCATAATGTCAAAGAACCGGCACTGCTGCTGCACACAACACATCTTATCGTGCTGAGATTGCTCACAACATTTCTTCCAGGAACTGCAAAGCCATCGTGGAAAGAGCAGTGCAGGTGGCCATCGGAGTCACCATTCTAATGCCTGGCTGCGCAGCACAGCAAGACTCATTTGCAAGTTTTGTGTGAAATAAAACCATAAAAAGTAAAAAAAAATAAAATAAAAAAATATTTCATTGAAGATTCTAAACCTCTGTGGAGTCCAGTGAAGAATGCAATGAGATGTAGATCAAAGTAATAGTAGGATTTGAGCAATAATAGTAATTTTTAAGTTCTGAAAATTCCTTAAATGTTGAATCTGTAGAACTGATTGTTTATGTTGAGTATCACTGTTTTTAGTAGTAAGGAAATAAGAACTTTTCTATTGGTCCACAAAAAATCAATAACTTGATATTTTAAAGCCAAACAACTTTATACAGTAAAAAGGGTGATTTCTACTTTCTCATTATAACATATGTTCCTGTTTTCTTTTTAGAGGAGGATGGAATAAAATTGTTGGCATAAATTTTCAACAAATAATTATTGAAAAATAGAAATTTCTTAAATGATTTTTATTCTTCACCTTCAAAGTGAAAGAATTTATAACCAGATCAAGGAGCAATTATTTAAAGACTAGTAGCTACAGTAGTAGTTTGAATGAATCTAGAGTATGAGCATTTGGAATTGTAGCTTTCTGATATGAGACAGAAGGCCACTGAACGTTTCAGCTGATCTTTTCCCCTCTTAAGAGTTCTTATGCTGTCTACTGAATCCAAGGCAAAGAGGTGTTTCTTGTTATTCCTCTCCTCCTCTTCCTCCTCTTCTCCCTCCTTTTTCCTCCTCCCTTTCTCCTCCTCCGCCTCCTTCATATACATATATATTATTTATATATGTATTTTGCTTAAACATAAAATTTTTATATTTCATATAAAATATTTTGTATAAAATACAAAAATTGCTGCCGTATTGGGTGGGTCTTAAGGAAAGAGCAGAATTTGGTTTCAGGGAAAGGTATTTTTATATTTAAAAACCTCTTCACACTCCTCTGACACAACAAAGGGTTTCATGCATATTTAACACTTAAAACAGTTCAGATATTGCCAACACATCTAAACTGTACTAGTAGAAGTGGATTTATTAATTTCTTTACTTTTACAGTATCCATCTAGCTAGTGACTTCCCAAGGTCAAATAAATAACTTTCTGTATTTTTCTAAGATTCTAATTCTAACTGACATCTTTAAAATGTTAACATCTATTAAAGAAAAGACAGAAAGGGAATGCTGTGAATATTTTCATTGATAAAAATAATAATTGCTAACATACTTTATCCATTTAAACTTATGAAGTTCACACTATCATACCATCATTTTACGGATTAAGAAGCTGGTACGTGGAGATAAGAAATCTGTTGAAGGTTGCCCAACTGGGGCTGGGTTTGACCTCATGTCTCTGATTCCAGGGCCTATGAATTTAGCCCTTACCCTCACTTCCCTGTTAGCCATGCCACTATGACAACAGCCTTCAGACTGGGCACCAGCAATTCCTAAACAACTGACAGGGAAACCAGGAGGAAGTCATATTGGCCAAAAATTGTGGGAAGCCAGATTTTTTCTGTCATTCAATATGTTATTTATTTATTTTGTTTTCTTTTTCCCACAGTATGAGATCACACACAAAAATCCTAATAGAGAACCTGTCAAGATTAAATGAAAGTCACCATTTTTAAGCTTGTGAATAGGATTTGATTTAGGTCTCACTCTCACAGAAGCTGTGAGAGTTTCTTTCAGTGATTTGCTAGCTAGCGTCTGAAATTTGTATGTTCCTATGCCAAAATCACTTAGGTGTATCATCTGAGATTGTGGAACGGCCCACTAACATGTGGGACTGTACTTAAATCCAGTTAAAGAAAACTGCTTTAGTGACATGATACCATTATAGTACGTTGATTCCTTTTAGGAGAGAAATTTACTTATAATTTCTTCCATTATAATATTTTCTTATATTTCTCCAGTACTTTTATCTACATTATCTCCTGTGAGAAGTTCATCAATATTATGCTGCAGAAATTACTATTCTCATTTTCGAGAAGAGGGCTTGAAAGATGTGACTGGTGAAGCAATTTTCCCCAGGTCTTAAAACCGGCAAGTAGAAGATTATGAAATAGATCAAAGGCTTCTTCCAATATACCAAGTGCTCTTCCCACTGTCTCAAGTACTTTTTCCAGTGTTGCTACCTACTTGCAGCTGGTGGAGTATGGTCACTGTTTGTACATTGCTGGCCACAAATGAAAACTTCCAAGCCATATTTCAGACCTATTGAATCATAATCTGCAGCATTCGATGGAATCCACACATCCATATATTCTGGTTTGAGAATCCAGCTCGTAAACAATACATTTCACTTTATTTGTTGATTTGCTTGTTTCTATTATTTTATTGTAATAAATATAACTTCAAAGTTACAAGAGAATTTCAAGTACAGTACTATAACTTTTTTCTTGAACTATTTCAGAGTAAATCATGGTACATTTCCTACAAACAAGGACATTTTCCACAGTATAACCACCCAAACTAGGAAATTGACGTTGAAACTTTACTACTAACAAATCCACTCACCCTGTTCACATTTCACCAATTCCCCTAATAGTGCCTTTTATAGTAATAAGGTCCAGTCAATGATCATACGTTGCATTTAGCTGTGCCTCTTGGATATCCTTCAGTTTGAAACAGTTGTTCAGTCTGTCTCTGATTGTCATGACCTTGATCCTTACAGAGACTACAAGATTAAGGCAGCATTTGCTAGGTTTCTCCACTATAAAGGGACTCTTTCATTATTATTACTACTTTTTACTTTATAATTGAAAAGTATTTCCTGGAGAGGTACTTTGAAACTACATGTGTATTGTTAGGATTCTCTAGAGAAACAGAATCAACAGGGAACACTCGCAAATATAAAATTTATGAAAGTGTCTCATGTGACCCCGGGAATGCATATCCAAAATCCACAGGGCTGGCTGTGACGCCAACAACTCCAATGGAGAGTCTGGATGAACTTCACAGGAGAGGCTCACCAGCCAAAGCAGGAATAGAACCTGTCTCTTCTGAATCTTTCTTAAAAGGTTTCCTGTGATTAGATTAAGCATCACTCGTTGCAGGAGACACTCCCCTTGGCTGATTACAAATGAAATCACCTATGGATGCAGCTGACGTGATCATGATTTAATTCTATGAAATGTCCTCATTGCAACAGACAGGCCAGCACTTGCCCAACCAGACAAAAAGGTACTACAACTTGACCAAGTTGACACATGAACCTGACCATGATGGTTCACCCCTTGTCAACTTGGCAGCTATAAATATCACCTTAAACCATACCAAATTTCCAAATAAAAACAATAAAACACACATTTTTTCTTTTACTTAGCAATGCTCAACTGTCCTGCATATAATGGGAAACACATTAAATCTCTCCAGAATAGGGCACAAATCCTTGGGCAGCATTCATTCTTAAACTTGATATCTTACAAGTTAAATAGTACAATATGAACAAAACAGCATTACAGTCCTTGTTTCTGTAAATGATCACATGGTGGTAGAAGTTCATATTTATCAGTACCTTCTTCCACTACCCAGTCCATGTTCCCTTTACCCTCAGCAAGCACTTCAGCTGGCCGTGGTTCTTTGCCTGGTGGGGTGACCCAAACCTTCATTCCTGAAGTTTCAGAGCCATTGGTAGTCCTGCCTGGATTGGGTAGTTGCAGTTTTCCATTGATTTTAATCACAGGGCAAGGTAGTACTAAAAGACGCCCTAGGGGATCTCCTATATTCCAAGAAAACTCTTCTTTACCTCCATTAAGTAGTCGCATTCCTACTTCCTCCTGATAGTCAGGGTCAATCATCCCAGCCAAAATGTAATCTCCTTCTTGGCTTGTTGATCCAGTGGCATAAGTACCCCAAAGTGACCAGGTGGCAGGCTTAACTTCCAGTTCAGTGGAATCATTGTTGTTTCTCCCAGTGGAAGCACTCCCCTTTCTGGAACTAAAACCTGCACACCAGCAAAGCTCAGCGTCGCAGGGACAGGAAGCAAAAATTTTCCTAGTGGATCACTAGGGGTAATAGTGAGTGGTACCACTCCCATTTCCATCCCTTAATTCCTGGACCCATGGATCCTGGCTATGCGGGAGAAACAGCACCATACAGCAGAAGCTGATTCAGAGCATATACAGCTTCCTGGAGAATATTACCCCAGCCTTTCAAGGTATTGCCACCTAGTTGCCACCATAATTGAGCTTTCAAAAGGCCATTCCACTGTTCTATCAATCCAGCTGCTTCTGGATGATGGGGAACATGGTAAGACCAGAGAATTCCATGAGCATGTGCCCATTCTTGCACTTCATTTGCTGTGACATGTGCTCCTTGATCAGAAGCAATGCTATGTGGAATACCATGATGATGGATAAGGCATTCTGTAAGCCCACGGATGATAGTTTTGGCAGAAGCATTGCATGCAGGGAAAGCAAACCCATATCCAGAGCATGTGTTCATTCCAGTTAGAACAACTTGCTGCCCCTTCCATGAAGGGAGTGGTCCAATGTAATCAACCTGCCACCATGTAGATGGCTGGTCACCTCGGGGAATGGTGCCATATCAGGGGCTGAGTGTGGGTCTCTGCTGCTGGCAGATTGGGCACTCAGCAGTGGCTGTAGCCAAGTCAGCCTTGGTAAATGGAAGTCCATGTTGCTGAGCCCATGAATAACCTCCATCCCTACCACCATGACCACTTTGTTCATGAGCCCATTGGGCAATGACAGGAGTTACAGGGGAAAGAGGCTGACTGGTATCCACAGAACGGGTCATCTTATGCACTTGATTATTAAAACCTTTCTCTACTGAAGTCACCCTCTGGTGCACATTCACATTGGACACAAATATCTTCATGTTTTTAGCCCACTTAGAAAGGTCTATTCACATACTTCTTCCCCAGACCTCTTTGTCACCAATTTTCCAATTATGGTCTTTCCAAGTCCCTGACCATCCAGCCAAACTATTAGTAACAGCCCATGAGTCAGTATACAAATCCACCTCTGGCTAGTTTTCCTTCCAAGCAAAATGAACAACCAGGTGCACTGCTCGAAGTTCTGCCCATTGGGAGGATTTCCCCTCACCACTGTCCTTCAAGGACACCCCAGAACGGTATTGTAATGCTGCAGCTGTCCACTTTCAGGTGGTACCTGCATATCATGCTGAACCATTTGTAAACCAGGCCGGAGTTTTCTCTTCCTTAGTCAATTCACTGTAAGGAACTCCCAAAGAAGCAAAAGCTCTGGTCTGGGAAAGAGAAGGCAATGTGGCAGGATTGGAGACCATGGGCATTTGGGTCACTTCTTCATGTAACTTACTTGTGCCTTCAGGACCTGCTGTGGTTCTATCTGGTATATACCATCTAAATTTTACAATAGAGTGCTGCTGTGCATGCTCAACTTTATGGCTTGGTGGGTCAGACAACACCCAGCTCATGATAGGCAACTCAGGTCGGGTGGCCCATGGTTAAGTGTTCAGTCTCTACTAAGGTCCAGTAGCAGGCCAAAATCTATTTCTCAAAAGGAGAGTAGTTATCTGCAGCATATGGTAAGAATTTGGTTCAAAATCCTAAGGGTCTGCATTGTGATTCTCCTATAGGGGCCTGCTGAAGACTCCAGACAGCATCTCTATTTGCCACTGACACTTCCAGCACCATTGGATCTGCTGGATCATATGGGCCAATTGGCAGAGCAGCTTATACAGCAGCCTGGACCTATCGCAGGGCCTCCTCTTGTTCAGGTCCCCACTCAAAACTAGCAGCTTTTCTGGTCACTCGATAAATTGGCCGGAGTAGCACACCCAAATGAGGAATATGTTGTTGCGAAAATCCAAAAGACCAATTAGACGTTGTGCCTCTTTTTTGGTCATAGGAGGGGCCAGATGCAGCAACTTATCCTTCACCTTAGAAGGGATATCTCGACATGCCCCACACCATTGGACACCTAGAAATTTCACTGAGGTGGAAGCCCCATGTATTTTTGTTGGATTTATTTCCCATCTGCTGACACGCAAATGACTTACCAGTAAATCTAGAGTAGTTGCTACTTCTTGCTCACTAGGTCCAATCAACATGATATCATCAATATAATGGACCAGTGTGATGTCTTGAGAGAGGGAGAAATGATCATGGTCTCTGCAGACAAGATTATGACATAGGGCTGGAGAGTTGATATATCCCTGAGGTAGGACAGTGTAAGTATATTGCTGATCTTGCCAGCTGAAAGCAAACAGTTTCTGGTGGTCCTTACTAATAGCTATTGAGAAAAAAAGCATTTGCCAGATCAATAGCTGCATACCAGGTACCAGGGGATGTATTGATTTGCTCAAGCAATAATACCACATCTGGATCATCACCTGTAATTGGAGTTACCACCTGGTTGAGTTTATGGTAATCCCCTGTCATCCTCCAAGACCCATCTGTTTTCTGCACAGGCCAAATAGGAGAGCTGAATGGGGATGTGGTGGGAATCACCACCCCTGCATCCTTCAAGTCCTTAAGAGTGGCAGTAATCCCTGAAATCCCTCCAGGAATCTGGTATTGCTTCTGATTTACTATTTTGCTCAGTAGGGGCAGTTCTAGTGGCTTCTGCTTGGCCTTTCCCACCATAATAGCCTTCACTGCACGAGTTAGAGAGCCAGTGTGGGGATTCTGCCAGCTGCTCAGTATATCTATCCCAATTATACATTCTGGAACTGGGGAAATAACTACAGGATGAGTCCGGGGGCCCACTGGACCCACTCTGAGATGGACCTGAGCTAAAACTCCATTGATCACCTGGCCTCCATAAGCCCCCACTCTGACTGATGGACCAGAGTGACGTTTTGGGCCTCCTGGAATTAATGTCACTTCTGAACCAATGTCTAATAATCCCCAAAATATCTGATCATTTCCTCTTCCCAAGTGCACAGTTACCCTGGTAAAAGGCCATCAGTCTCCTTGGGGAAAGCTTGGAGGAAGATTAACAGTATAAATTTGTGGCAGTGTAAAAGGGTTCTCCCCCAAAGGGACCTGGCCTCCCCTTCATTGAAGGGGTCTGGGTCTGTAAACTGTCTCAAGTCTGGAAGTTGATTAAGGGGCTGTGACTCTGTCTTTTTGTAATTCAGGTTAGACTTCTGATCACTTGATCTAGAACTCTTTTGTTTATGCAACTCGAACAAGAATTTAGTAGACTGCCCTTCTATTGTATTTCTAGGTACCCCATGATTTAGTAGCCAATGCCACAAATCTCTGCGTGTCATATAATTTTGACACCTGCTTTGAGTTCGCTGCCTATTATAATAGCGACATCTACCCTGTCTTTGGTGATTAAGTGCTGCCACCTGGCTTCTGCCAACTCGGGATCTTGTCATCCCCATTGTGTTTAAGGATTCCAGCTCTGTGACAGCAGTCCCTATAGTAGTATCTGACCTACAGAGAAATGCAATCACAGAGCTCTTTAGGGATGATGGTGCTAGTCTCACGAATTTATTTCTCACTGTTCTGGTAAAAGATGCATCCTCTGTACATTCCTGGGGTGTAATAGGAGGCTTTGCATGATAAATCCACTCTAACATTCCAATCTCTCTAAGCCTCTGGATCCCCTTATCTACATTATACCAGAGCAGTTCTGGCATTTCAACCTCAGGTAATGTCGGCCACCTTTTGATCCATGTTTCAACCAGCCATCCAAACAAACTGTTAATACCTTTTCTAACCCCTCGAGCTATAACATTGAATGCAGAATCTATGCTTAGTGGGCCCATATCAATAAATCCAGCCTGATCCAGCCTTATATTCCTCCCACCATTATCTCACACTCTTAAAGTCCATTGCCACACATATTCCCTTGTTTCTGTCTATATAAATTGGAAAACTCACACTGTTCTTTTGGAGTATAACATACCTCCTCATGTGTGATACATTGTACCTCACCTTTAGAAGCCTGTTGGGACTTTAGTCTAGTTATAGGTCTGGAAGAAATGAGGGGTAGTGGGGGTGGGTCATGAAAAGAAGTAGAAATATCTTCCAAGCCATTTGCTTCAGGGCCTTCATTTGCAGTTTCATCTGGTGAAAAGGATTAATCACTCTAGGGCTAATACCATCAGGAGGAGGTTGGGTGGCCAACTCCTCAAGGCAGGCTGGAGGTGGGGCGGTTATATCCTTAGGGAAAACTATTACAGGGTTATCTAGAGAAGACTCAGCATGATCTAGGGTTTCAACCTCACCCCCAACATCATTAGCAATCCATTATGTCACCATCCCATTTTTCAGGGTCCCACTCCTTTCCAATCAATGCCCTCACTTTAACAGCAGACACCATGGAAGATTGAGATTTCAGTTTACATTGTAAAGTTGCTACTCTAACAATAAGATTCTGAGTCTGATTTTCAGAGATCTCAAGTCTACGGCTACAGGAAATAAGATTTTCCTTCAGGATACTCATAGAAATGTCTACAACTGTCAGATGGCACTTAAGCTTCTCGTTTGAAGCCTTAAGCCCATCCCTTTCACTCCTTAATGTAGCCTGTGTATCTAACAACCACCACCCAACATCTCTATACCTCTTATTTCTACGAAACTCTGTGAAGGTGTCAAAAACATTATTCCCCAGAGACTGGCTTCGTACAAGCGAAGCATTAGGAGAATCGAATGATGATATTTTGACTATCTCTTTTGCCAACTCACTCCATGGATTGGGAGTGTCATTCTGATTATGGGAATCAGAGTCCTTAGTGTCTTTGAATCCAGTCAGAGTAGAAAACCATTCATAAAAACTCATTTTTAAGATTCTGTTTCTTAAGAACCACTCCTGGCACCAAGGTGTATTAGTTAGGGTTCTCTAGAGAAACAGAATCAACAGGGAACACTCGCAAATATAAAATTTATGAAAGTGCCTCACGTGACTGCGGGAATGCATATCCAAAATCTGCAAGGCAGGCTGTGAAGCCAATGACTTCAATGGAGGGTCTGGATGAACTCCACAGGAGAGGCTCACCAGCCGAAGCAGGAATAGAACCTGTCTCTTCTGAATCTTCCTTAAAAGGTTTGCCATGATTAGATTAAGCATCACTCATTGCAGAAGACCCTCCCCTTTGGTTAATTACAAATGGAATCAGCTTTGGATGCAGCTGACATGATCATGATCTAATTCTATGAAATGTCATCATTGCAACAGACAGGCCAGAACTTGCCCAACCAGACAAACAGGTACCACAACTTGGCCAAGTTGACACATGAAACTGACCATGACAACATGTATTCCATTTCTCTATCTTTTACCCACTATATTTAGCATCCATTATGCTTATTGACTAATTTAATTATGTCTGTAGGATTGATAAATGGGTGATTTTTTAAATCAAAATTTCATTCTGCATGTATTACTTACTATTCTGCTGTAAGGGAAAGCTTTCTTCTCTTCCCATTTATGTATTCCTTTATTTGTGTCAATGTGAGCCCATAGATTTCTGTTTTATTCAATGGTTTATAATGTGTTACTATTATTATTTACTTTGATATTGACATTGTCCCAGGCTAAAGGGAACTCTTTCAAGCTGGCTTTTGAGTCCCTTTGACATATTTTATCACTTTTTGGGTACTTCATTACTTTCAAAAATATGTCCTAGAGTTATCTTACCATTCCCTGAGTCATTCCCTTCCTTAGTGGGTAATCAGCTCTTTCTCAATGGAACCTTGAATGCTTTTCATGAAGAATATATTTGGAAACCAAGATCTGGGGTCCAGGTGTATTCATAGCTTTGGGGAGTGGGTACGTCACTGCTCCTGGGCCTTCTGATGAAAACATATTCATATTTATATTTTATTTCTATCTCTTTATATACATACAGTAAACCATGCAATGATAACAATATATCCAATGTTAGTCTAGCACCACAGGGTTAATTCTAATTTCTTCCTTTCTGTAATTGTAACTCTGTTTTCAAACAATGAGGAATCTTGTTAAATATATTTGCTTATCTGTATGTAACACTTCTTTCATTATCTTTGGCTTAATAATTAATCCATCATCTGTGGATTAATTTCCAATATTAAATCAGCACAGGATTAATTCTAATTTTTTCCTTTCTATAAATGTAACTCTGTTTTCAAACAATGAGGAACCTTATTAAATGCATGTGCTTATCATGAGAATCTTCTCTGTAAGTAACCCTTCTATAATTATCTGTGGTTTTGACATTTTTTATTATACATGGTATCTAATAAAATGACTTATTTGTTAATCAATAAATGTTATGTGACTGCTGAAAGAATTAAGGAATGAATGAAGAATCTTAATTTTGTCATAAATATGGTGGCATTGTAATTTAAGACAAATTCTTTATTTTTAAATGAGAGCTTCACTTACTTGCCAGTAACTCTAAATATTTACAAGGTGAAGAACTGAAGCAAAGCTTCTGAAAGAAGGAAAGACAAAATTACCTGTGTATATACTTACTTGGAGGTGAAATTTCTGAACCCAACCTTCTTTTCTCCTTTGTTTATTTACTCAGTAATTACTGAAGTGGAAAATAATAATTTTTGTTCTCACAATATATTTTTGGAAATAAATACTTCAGAGGTTCTCACTCTGGTTATATTAAGTTGTAAATTCTTTCGATGTCTAAACGTTGATTTATTAACTTGCAAAAAAGTGTAAGTGTATATGTGTGTAAATTAATAAGAAGTACTTCGAGAGTTTCAAAGTTCTTTCCAAGTGAAAAAAATGTTTCACTTTGAATCTCCATGATCTATACATAAAACCTTTAAAATTATTCATTATTATTATTTATTTATGCTGTTTGGTCACTTTTTAAGTGTACATATTGGATTTAGTAGACAGTTTTCAGTACTTTTACCAATATCATTTCTACTCAGTTGGGTCTTTATTCTGGTAACTTCTTGTTTGATCCAAGAAACTGGAATAATTCTAGTGAATTTATTTGCCAACAGATTTCTCAAGAGTAATATTTTGAGGCATATGTACTGCCATGATATTTTATTTTGGAAATTGCATGATCTGGGTCTGGAAAGTATCTGATGCAATTCAGAAGGGAAAATAAAGCCTCTATTCAGATGCACATGAACAAGGGGTACAGAAAAAGCAGATGTAATAATGCTGAGGGGAAGAAGTCAAACATGGGAGCCCCAAAACTGCATGAGTACATTTATGTAGTGTACAAACACAGGCACAACTATCCGATGCTGTGTGTGTAGGATTGTGTAGGCAGGTCCTGGAAGGGAACAAGAGGAGGCTTTTTGGGGTAATGACATTTTTCTGTTTTCTTTTATTATTATTATTATTTTTTAAATTGTGAGTGTTGTTTACAAGGCTGTGTTTAGTTTGTGAAAATTCAACAAACTGTGTACTTACAATATCTACACTTATCTTTGTGTGTGATACCGTTTAATGACAACCTTTAAAAATTCACAACCATATTCCAGGACATAGGGGCAAGTATTCATGTGGCTCTGTTCAACTGAGTTACCAAAGTTATATTTCTAATATGTTGCAAAAAAAGTGCAATCAGCTGCTTTATCTCCAAATAGAAAACCTTGCTGAGGGTTTAATAGAACTTGCAAATCATCTAGCAGGAGATCTTTTAATGGTGCCCAGTTAAGTCTGAGGTAGACTTGCCAAGGTCATTTGCCATTTTCAAGTCAGCATGGCTTTGGCATCTGCTTGTTAGCAAAGACAGTCACTGTTGGAAACTCATGCTTTACAAAGACTGCTTCTGACCAAATGATTATGGTACAGTAGAGTCAGTAAAACTGTCCCTGGCCATATTAATGATCAATACAGATGATATTCAATAATTTCATTACTGTTATAACTTGTGAATTTTTTTATATGCTGTATGGCGGGGTCACATTTCATTATTTTTCCATGTGAGTATCCTGTTATTGCAGCACCGTTTGTCAAATTTTTGTTTGTTTGCTTTATTTTGTTTGTTTATTTTTGCTGCTTTGTTTTTGGGGAAGTGCATGGATCAGGAATGGAATTCAGATCTACCTCATGGCAGGTGAAAATTCTGCCACTGAACTACCTTTGCACCCTATAATTTGTGAATATTATGGTTTACAAAGACAGACCATGCCAAATAAAACTATCCGGTTGTACTAACCTATAGGATTACATTTCATATATACGTGTTTAAATTCAGTTTGGACTTACACATTAGATATTCTGGATACTTATTTTTAAATGTGAGATATTTTCCCCTTGAATTTGGTTCATGTTTTTGCACTTGGTGGTGAAGATTTTGGTTTTGGTTTATTTTCCCATTTGCTCAGGATTTTTTTCGGGAGTTGGTGATAATATCCTCCTGGACTTTGTCAAATTTCATATTCGTTCTCAATACCAAATGTCATGCTGAATGGCTGCAATGATTTCAACCAGTTTTCTCCAGAATGATTTGTGACTGAATTGTTGAATATGTCATGCCCTAAGGGAATGCTAAATATGGTTAATGTTGAAGTTTTAAGTATTTCTTTTTCTCTTTCATGCACATAAGTAAAATAAAGTTGTACATAAAAATTGGGCAGCAGAATAGCTGTTCATTAAAATAAACAAGGTAGGCATCTGGTTAAGACATGCTCAGTTGTTTTGTTCAGTTTATTTAGAGTTCAGCCTTCTTGACATTTCTATAAGTAATTCTCTAGTTTTTATAAAGCAAATCCCAGTCTGGATTATCTCCCTCCCCCAAAACACTCATTAGAATAACTTTGAATGGTGCATATTTCCTATTTCTTTTTCTGTTTGTGAGTCATTCTCATATTCACTCCCAATTGACATAAGAATTTAAGATATTATTCCCATATCTACCCGAGCTGTCTTAGAGCCAACGCATAACATCATCAGTTGATTTAGATTTTTTTATTCCATAAATAATTTTAAATTTAACTGTTGAATAAATAGGTATACAATTGAAACTGGGTATGTGAGTGAATGCTAAGCCATTTCCATTACTTTGCTAACCCAACAGATCTGGACAATGACAGGATTGAAATTCACTAATGGCTCTTATGTATGAATTTTACCTTAAATGCCAAAATTGACACTTAGTGTTGTCTAATACTTTTATTTCTAAACTTGTAAATTTGCAACTTTAAAGATGGTCATCTTTTCCATTTATTTGAGATAAATCACTATATCTTCTTAAGTGGGTGATGTCATAGACACATGTTTAAAATGTCCATTCCAACAAGGATGCATAGAAAAGCATTAAATAACAAAAGCTCTGGTGTTTTCTTTAAGATATTCTAGCACACACATAGAGGGAATGGGGAAATGAGGATGAATAGATGACAAGATTTGGCAAAATGCTGGTAATCGTTGATCTGGGAAATGTGTATATAGGGATTAGACATGTTATTAGCTATAATTTTGTATACTTGAAATTTCTAGAATAAAATTATTATAAAAGGAAAAATTGAGAAAAGTGGCTTTTAAAAGCAATTAAGTCAATTTACTTAACCCTTTTACCTTTCCATGCTTTCTATTTTTAATATATGTCCTATTTTGGTCAATCTGGAATGTGTTTAGTAAATCTTATTTTTGTTTACAAATGAGAAGCTAAATGAAGTTAAACTGCTTTCGTCTCTCTACCAGCCATTTCTGTTTTCTCTTGTGTGCACTGTTTATATGTTATACTTGTGTTTCTATTTAGTTGTCTGACTTTTTCTTAATGATGTTCTTTTGTGTATTTTGGGGATTGCTTGCCAGCTATATTCATTACAAATATCTTCTATCAGTTCTGGTACCTAACTTTTGTATTATTAGTGTTCTCTTTCATGTACCAATGACTGTATTAGTGAAATATCAATTTCAACAATTTTTTTTTTTTTTTTTAAGAGAGAGGGAGGAAGGGAAGGAAAGACAGAGAGAAGGAAGGAAGGATGGAAGGAAGGAAGGGAGGAAGAAAGGGAAACATCTTTAAACATTTTCTTGTTTTATTGTATTTTGTTTGTTTGTTTGTTTTTTACATGGGCTGGGGCCGGGAATCGAACCGAGGTCCTCCGGCATGGCAGGCAAGCACTTTGCCCGCTGAGCCACCGCGGCCCGCCCCAATTTCAACAATTTTTAAGAGGAAAAATCAAATATATTCTCCAATATTAGTTTTCAAGTATTTATATTTTTTTCCTGGTATTAACTTATATAAAATTTGAGGTGGAAATCCATATGTTCTCCACAAATGACTATTCAATTATCTGATTTACAGAATCTGCCCTAGATCTCCACTGATTTGTAACAATACTTCTTCCATATATATTTTCAAGTCATGTGTGGGCATGCATGTAATTACTGTTCCATATTCATATATGACTTTAAGTTAATATATGCTGAATTACTATGGATTTACCTTGATATCTGCTTGCACATGTTTCCCTAAACAACTTTTTTCCTTCTTCAAAATTGCCTTATATATTCTTAGTGAAAAATTGCCATGTACATGTTATCGAATCTTCCAATCCACAGACGTAATGTACTTATTTACTCATGTTTTTTCTATGACCTTAAGTAATTTTCTTCATAAAGATTTTTACATTCTTCTCTATTTGTTTCAAATAGAACTTACATTTGTATTGCTACTGTAAATATTATTTTAATATAATATATTATATTTTTGGTTTGCAATCTCATATAGCCATCAATTTATTGAAGCATCTTATTAATTCTAGCTTTTTAACTGTATATATATATATATATATATATATATATATATATATATATTTTTTTTTTTTTTTTTTTTTTTTTTACATGGTCTGGCACCGGGAATCGAACCCGAGTCCTCTGGCATGGCAGGCAAGCGTCCTTGCCTGCTGAGCCACCGTGGCCTGCCCACTGTATATTTTCTTGATTAAAAAATCCTAACCACAAACTTGAATGTATCAGTGGTTTGTTTTAGTTCTTCTAATTTTTTTTTTTTCTTGCATGGGCAGGCACCGGAAATCGAACCCAGGTCTCTAGCATGGCAGGCAAGGATTCCATCACTGAACCACCATTGCACTGTATCCTCTTCTAATTTTTATGCTTTAATTTCTTTTTCTTATTTTACTGTGCTTACTAGAACTTCAGAAACAATTTGAAAAATGGAGATGATAATGAATATCATCTTGCCTCAAGATATAAAGTCTCCAAAGTTTCACCAGTAAATGTTTAATTGAGGTTATATCATTGTGGTTATTTTTGTACATAAGCTTAACAATTCAAAGAAATTTATATTTTTGGTTGCAATTTGCTAAG
The DNA here is from genome assembly GCF_023851605.1 of Tamandua tetradactyla. Classification (NCBI taxonomy): domain Eukaryota; kingdom Metazoa; phylum Chordata; class Mammalia; order Pilosa; family Myrmecophagidae; genus Tamandua; species Tamandua tetradactyla. The sequence goes on from NC_135329.1 coordinate 166,227,266, forward strand.
AGTCTGTATCAGCAATAATCAAAATTTTGTTAAATAAATTTTCTGGATCTATTGAAATGATTTTATTTTTTCCTTCTTCAATCTATTAATATACAGTTTTTATATTAATCACTTTTCTTAGCTGAACCATCCCCACTTCTAGGTTAAAAACTGAATCATCATTAATATGAACAACAAAAACAGCAATAAGAAATGCCACTAAATTTGCTATGTTATCTTAGTAAGGTTTTTGGATCTAAATTTAAATATCTATTTTTTTCTTGTTTTGCTTCGATTTTCATTTTAATCTTTTTTTCATCTTTCCTTTTTCCCTCCCTTCTTTTCTTGTATTTCTTTTTGGTTCATGTTTTTCTCCTTTCTTCCTTCCTTTCTGCTCTCTACTTTTATACTGTTTTTACCATGTTATAAAAACAACAGCGTTAAAATTATTGTTTTATGCAGTCATGCCTTTTAAGAAGTTAATAGAAGAAATGAAATAAAAGAGTCAAGGATTTCTTACAGAATTTCTTTTAAAAAATTTTAAAAAGATCTGGTAGCAATAATTTTTTTGTCTTTGTAAAGGTAACTTTTTATTTTGCTTCCTTTTTTGAAATGGATATAGAATTATTGGTAGACAGTTTTTGATTTTTGGTTTTTCTTTCAGAGCTTTGAACTGTCCAGCCTCCACAGCTTGTGATGAGAAGTCAGCCTTTAATTGTCTTGTTTTTCCCCACATACGTGTTGAAGCACTTTTTTATTGCTACTTAAATATGTTTTGGTCCTTATGCTTGTAGCAGTTTGACTATGACATGTCAGGAGTGAATCTTTGTCTTTTTCTACTTGGAGTTTGTTGAGTTCCTTGGATCTATAGATAAATGTCTGTTTTTAAATCAAATTTAGAAGTTTTCAGCTAGTATTTTTTCAAACACATTTTCTACATCTTTTGCTCTATCCTTTCCTTCTGGGACTCAAATTCTCATATGTTGCTAAAATGAATATTGTTATCCAAGTTTCTGAGATATACTTCATTTTTCTTCAATCTCTTTTCTCTCTGTTCATCATATTGGATAATTTCTATTGCTTTTTCTCCTTTTCAAAACTGATGTTGTGCCCCTCAGGTGAATTTTGAATTTCTGCAATTGTATTTTCCAATTTGAGAATCTTTATTTTATTCTTTTTAAAGATATAAAAATATTATCTCTTTTTCTTAAGGCATAGTTTCCTATGGTTATTTCCACATATTTATAATAGCTGCTTTAAAGACTTTTTTAATCTAATATCTTGGATACATAGAGAAAGTTTCTATTAACTGTATAAAAGAAACCCTGAGTTCGTCACACTTTCTTGTTTCTTTGCCTGTCTCATGATTTTTAGTTGAAACTGTATATTTTAGCAATTCTGAACTCAGTTCCTACCTTTTAGCCTATATTATTCTTGGCAGATTTTCTACAAACTTGCCCGGACAAAATTTTTGAAGTCTTTCTCCTATCAAGGTATGGCCATGATATATGTTCAAGTTTCTGGTTGGCTTTATTTTTAAGCTTTGCTTCCAATGTCTGCATAGCTTAGAAATTATCCAATGACTGGGCAGAAGTTATATTTAAATACCTCAAGCTAGTTTAGGGTACAGCCCTCTACTGACATGTTTATGTATGGACTGAAGGGTACATTAAAATTTCAGGCCATTTTCAAATCTGCCCTATCTTTTATGTTCCCCCAGGCTTTTTTTACTGAGTGTTCTCTCAGCCCTGCCAGTCGGGCAGGCCAAATATGTATGGGTGCTGTGGTCCAGTCTTGTCACTTCAGCACAAGAACTTACCTTCTGATGGAGCCTGGATATGTGGAGGGTTTATTAAGGCCCCTATGGCTGTCTCATCTCCTGGAAAGGTCTGTTAAATCCCATTAGTCCACTTGTCCTCTCTGTTCACTCTAACTGAAGTTGACACTTTTAACTGCAAACCTTTCAATTCAAGTGAGTCTCCTTTGGTGGCAAAGCTACTCGCTTTCACAGTTTGCCATGGGTGAAGTGCCACCCTGACAGAGCTCAGGCTGGGGGTGAGTGGGAAAATTACCCCTAGGCAAGAACTCCACAGATCTGCACTGTTTTTATCCCAAGTTCCTTAATTTTCATGAATAAACACTTCTCAGTTTGTTGAACACCTTTGGTAAAATTCTAAAGTGCTGAAATGGTTTTGAACATTTTATTCAGCTTTATAGTTGCTTTTTTTGGCAAGCAGGTTTGTTGACCTTTCACTCCTATCATGCCAGAAGTCAGATCTCTGTTATACCTTTTTTGTACTTTGTAATTAATAGGACGGTCTCATTTGTTTAGTTACTACATTCCTTGTGTTCATTCAGAAGTGTTTTAAATACCTCTGAGGTCTGAACACTTCCCTTTCAGAGCCCTTTTGTTGTAATTCCCTGAAAGACGGGGATGTTTTACTGTCCCCTAAGTTGTTTGTGTTCCTAATGTGGATTTGACCTAGATTTGCTATTTTTTTTTTTTTTTTGGTCAAGCCAGAGTCTTAAGTTTCAAAATTCAGTTTATTGATGTATCAGGTTTTATTAGACTTAAGGTGTTTCTCAAAATATCATTTTATCTTAAATTTCTTAATCCCTGATAATAAATCTATAGTTCCTAGCTATCTTCTCTATCTCCGTCACAGCTGTCTTACGTATTTTGTTTGGCCTTGTCTTTAATATACAAATTTATGGTGAACAAACAAGAACTTACCTGTTAGTGACATATATTTATTGAGCTGCCTGTAATAGGTTTCCCTGCCCCCTTTTGTTGGAATTTTGTCTTGATATTAATATATAATTTACTGTTCTTTCAGTCTCTGGTTCTGCTTTACAAATTTTTTTTTTCACGAAAAAAATGTTTCCTATGTAAAACCGTGGGTAATAATATCTTCACAAGAGAATACTTCAAATGATTATTCAGTAATAACTGACAAGCCTAATGATTCTGAGTTTCCGGGTGAAGAGAAATATCAGTTTCTACTTTTCACTGATGGTTGTTTCAATGATCTGAATGGAAAATGTGCATAGAGTTACAGATCTTACTTTTTACTATTTATCTATATACTAAATGCTATGGTTTATCTACAGTATTTTACCTACATTATTTTATGCAGTTCTCACAACAAAATTATGAAGTAGGCACTAATGACATTCATATTTAAGGATTAAGAAATGGAGCCATAGAGCATGGATCTGAAAACTTGATACTGAAGTCATCGGTATGGAATGGCCACTGACTAATCATTACAGTAGCCGGCTGCATTAAATCAGGACAGCTGTGCTGGTCATTACAGCATTAGGATTGCTAAGGAGGAATGCACTAAAAAGGGTGAATCAGTTAGCATTATATTTAGTTGCAGATGATGGAAATTTCATATAGTGCAATTAGCAAATAAGGCAGTCATTCTTTCTAACAACAATAAATCAAAGGTTAGACTGGCCCTGAATTGTGTTTGTCTTCACAAAGTCATAATATTTCCAGGCCCTTTTAATTTTTCTGCTTTGCCTGTGAATTTTGTCCTCATGATGATAAGATAGCTGTCTATCCTTCAGACACCAGGCCTGCGTTCCTAAAAGAAAGAAGGACATTGAAAGGCACAGGGTCAAAGAAATAGGCTTGTACCTATTAAGTTGTTTCTTGATTAGTTCACCTGAATTTCTTTATCAGTGATGCCATCAGATATTAGGTGCCTCCTGATGTTGCTACACGATGAAATATCCACAATAGAATTACATATTTTTAACTACAGTATCACCAAGAAGTTGAACCTGAATTTAATCAATGAAAAGTTAGGCTAACTTCCAACTTATAGGAAATACACCAAGAAAAAACAATCAAATACATTCAGAGTGTAGACCACTCTATAAGACAACTAACCAGGTTTCATCAACAATTCAATATCATGGAGAATACAGAAAGAGGGTAGGTCAGATTATTCTAGAATAAAGCGATTTAGAGACACTGCAATCAAATAGAATAAATAATCCTTGCTTGGATCCTGACTCCAAATTTGTTTTTTTTGGAGAATTAGGGAATTTGGAATTGTCCTAAGTTTTATGTGGTATTTATAAGAAATTGCTGATTTTGTGGTTTTGTCAAGGAAATGTTCTTAATTTGGTAAAATACATATGGAAGTGTTTTTTGGTGAAATGATAGGAAGGCATAGTTGTTAAAATATGAACAACAACAATAGCAATAATATACAACAGGGTTAAAGGGAAAGTCTAGAGGAAACAGAAGCATAGATCAAACCCACAAAATTTGCCCTATTGTATGTCAATGCACAGACTGATGATGAAAGGAGAAAGGAAAAAAAAGGAGATTGACAAAAACGTGCTAGAACTAAGAAACACAACCCCAGTGAGTCAACTTTTCTTTCATTCCTGTTTCTTTTCAGGGCTCTCTTTGCGCTTGTCTGCAAAGTCTTTCACAGCTCTCCTTTGGAGTCTATTTCTTTCTGCTCTGCTACTCGGAAATAGTAATTTACCACTTTACCTTGATTTCACCACAGCCATTCATGTACATTTGAATATGAGGCAGAGTTTGCTAGTGATTTGGGAAATAATAAAATGCAAACAATTTACAATTAGGCTCAGGCTTTGGCCTCCCACCACACTGCTCAGCCTTCCCTGCTCTCCTCTTTGTTCTCCCTAACATCCCCAGAAAGTTCCCTACGCATTTCTATGCAGAGACATGCAGCTTTCTGCACTTCTTCTCCTTTCCAAAATCTCAGTGTATCTGGTAAATGATACTCCATCTATTCTGAGTTTCCCCCTTTCTCTTTTTCATACTAGCGCTGTAAGAAAAAGGACTTAACAGGATTTGCCTTCTCACTAACATAAACCATGTCACCTAACCCCATAAAACCCCCAGAAAGCAAAACTAGCTATAGTCAATGTTGGTTTAAATATTCTTTTTTCCATTTCAAAGATCGCCTCATTGAAATCATACTTTATGTAAATTTAAATTTTACATTTTCCAAGTCCTTAAGAGTTTTTATTCACAGTTTTATCATTCTTGTCTTTTGTAAATTTACCCAAGAGGAAAAAAGATTATGTATCCTTTGTTAGTGTCACCCACTGTGAAAGATAGATTAGCTATGGTCTTGTCTCTTTTCATGATCATATTATTTAAGAATACATTGCATAAGAAAAATAAACAAAAAGAAATACATTGTGTAGAAGACTTTTCCTTACTTTGATTGCCAGAGAAATAGTTATAGCTATGCAAATAATATTAATTTGTGATGCTAAGCAGTTATGGGCTTCAGGTTTCCATCTGAAGAAGGATATAATGAATGGCTATTAAAGACCATTTCTACTTCAAGTTTCCATTAGAATTCTGGAAATATTTTCTTTCATTTTCCAGAAATGAGTTCAACATTTTCAGAAGATAAACTAACATCCCAAAGACAATATTCAAAGAACAGGTAAATTTTAATTTGTCTTCTTAATATCTTTGCCCAAGAAGATAAAATTTATAATATTTACTTTGCCCAATTACAACAAAATTCTGGGTGAGTGGTAAACCCAGACATAGACATTATGGACCTGCTGGCTCCGTAGAAGTCACACATGCCATGGGAATTTTTGAATATGCACAAAAGGTTGGAAACAGAGAATCGCTTTTCCTTTGTGAGGGGAGTGACATTAAGGAGACATCAAGCTCCTAATTAAAGTGAAGATCTCAGGCCTCATCCATGCTTTCACAAGTGAAATATCTACTGACTTTGAGTCTATCTGCTTGAACAGAATCACCTGTGAGCTCTCACAAATGCTTATAAAGGACAAGATTCCCATCCACAGTGTCGTTGCCTGCGCAGAGGGAATGTTTAATGAAACACTGCGTGGCTAGAGGTTTGTAAAGAGTGGATGGCAGCAGGATTCCCGAGGAGCTTTTGAATTAGGAATTGAAGAGAATAAGTTCAAGCAGGGAGGGCAGAAGAAATCCTTTAAGAATGCACAGAATCAGAGCTTCAAGCAATGCACCCTAGATGTGGATTGCTGGGAAATCATGAAGAAAACGGGTACCTTTTTTTTTGATCAATGCTTTGGTTGGCTAAGTCTAAATTGTACAGCCGTGACTAATAGTAGGCTAAGTGGATACACTATAACCACATGAATTCAGACCCGTAAAATAGAATGTATGAATAATTTAAGCAGCGTTGATCTGATATTTCATTTTGAACTACCTGTGGGAAATTACTCCTTGCTTATTCAATTCCAGGTAAAGACTTAAATTCCTGAGACTACATTAGTTTGAACCATTATTAGAATTACCATGTGTAAACAAATAAATGCAAAATTTTGCACTTTATAATCATACTTAACATTTATAATAATTTTTCAACGTTTTTCACTAAGAAACACTTTGTTAACTAACTTATTTTATAACTCCAAATCAATTAAATAGTTTATAATTAGATTTCTCATTAACTTGAAGACATTTTTATGATATTTTCCTCAATTGGCTCTATTTTATTTATTTTGAAAATATAATTAAGAGTTATCACGAGCTTACTATGTACCAAACACTGGATTAAGCACTTCAAATGCATTTTCTCATCTAATATGAAAAAATATCTAGTCAAACACGTTCTGAGACTACTTCCATTTCACAATCAAGGAAACGGGGTAACTGCTATGGATTGAGTCTGTCCCCTAGATAGTCGTGTATAAGTCTTAACTCCTGGCCCTGTGGACATGAACTTATTTGTAATAGGATCTTTGAAGATCCTGTTAAGATGAGGCCAAACTGAATCAGTGCAGACCTTAATTCAATATGATTGGAATTCTTATAAGCAGAGGAAATTTAGATGCAGCAGTAGTAAAAAGAGGATACAGAAGAGGACAGATGGTCATGGGATGGAGGTAGAGAGTTAATTTTGGATTGCTGTCAAGCCATCACCAGAACCCTATAGTCTCTGGAGAAAGCATGATTCTGCTAACACCTTGATTTTGAAATTCTAGCCTCCAACACTGTGAGACAATAAATCTCTGTTGTTTAAGTCCATGGTGTTTCTTATAGAACTAAGATAGTATCTTGATCAAGTTCAAATTGCTAGTGAATGGTAAAACTAGTGCTAAATCCTGGGTCTCTCATTGCTCAGAATAAACATCTTCTAATATCTCATTAGAAATATGCAAGTACCCAAGCCATACTTGACCAATTGTGGGTGCTCAACAGCTCTAAGTTGATCCTTTTCAACCTTACGGATTTGCAAGGTAGACAGATTTTTAATTTTTGATCACTCACCACGAATTTAGTAAATTTCAAGTAACTTTAGTAAACACTGTGGTTGAATTCTCACTACCTATTCCATCCTAGGTGATGATATGGCAAGTCATGGCAGTTCAATCATCTTGCCTGGCCAGTGAAAGGAATGTCAGGTGCGTTGGTGCTTCAGCAAAAGACATGAACTAAGAAAGATGAGGTTGTCTCTTCCATTGTGAAGAACCAGCTTTAGGGTGAGGCCAACAAAGTGGATGAGACAAAGAACTTTATCATATTGAGAGTCTCTGAATCTACCGATTTTAAATTGAGCCCCATAAGCCATTGCAAAAGTATGTGCTAATATGTTTAAGCCAGTTTGACTTGTGTTTCCTGTCATTTGCATTCAAGAGTAGGAGAAATAAAAATCAAAGTTTGTAGGTGTCTTAGGATCAAATTAGAATGAGCTTACGAACCAGGCAAAATTGAGTAACTTGGCACTGTAGAAAATAATGAGACATTTTCAAGTTCTAAATAGGATGATGACACAATGTAAGATATCATTAACACTCCGCCCTGGCAGTGTTATGAAACATAGATTCTTTGGTGAAAGGTGGGGAGGCTTTGACCTAATATTAAAGTCATCAAGTGAATAGAGTTTGTATTAGAGAGGACGAGAGATGAACCTAAGTTGTGGCAAGAAATAAATAGGATTTTTATTTATTTATGCGGGTTTTTTTGGTGAGATTCTGGGGATGAAGAAAAATGAATGTCAAAGGTGGCTATGAATTCTTTAGGTTGGATGATAAGTAGTGACATACAGAGTTTTGATACCCGCTTTACATAGATTGATTAATTTAATTGGTAAAAAGCCTGTGCATGTGGTAGATTTCATTGTCTCCCTTCTACAGATGAGAAAATAGAGTCACTTGCCCAAGAACATGGGTAGTAAATTGCTGAGCTAGGATTCAAATATCAGCTTTTGGGAAAGAATTTGGCCTAAAGAAAATAAAACGTTTTGAATATACTTGAGATGATGAGTCTTCCGGATACCTGGGACTTGAGCTTAGGTGAATGAATGATTGGGGCAAGGAATGATCTTAGAACTCTAGAGCTCATGCTGTTGAATGACAAAAGAACAACCTAATAACATTGCATAAGATTTAAAAATAGTTTTCAAGCCATTCTTAACAAAAAATTCTAGGATGTTACTGAATTAAAACAACTTTTTTTTCACTAGCAACATAAAAGGTACAATTTAAAAAAAATAACAACAAAACAATTTGCCAGTGGCTTGCTCTTATGACGGTTGGGGAAAAAAGTGTTTTAGAAAAGAATGAGATTATTGTCTGGTTCAGTTTTGTAAGTTTTTCTCGTTACTACTCTGTTTTCTATCTTAGGAAAACTAATTATTAAGATATAGCCACATATTGCTTATAATGAAACAGTTCCCATTCTCTTCACAATACAGTGGTTAACTACTCACTCTGCAAACGATCCTACTTTTCTACAAGATGACTATTTTTATTATTCCCCAAGATGCATAATCACTTGCTGAAGTGGGGAAGAGCTTAGTTGTATGCAAAATTATGCTAGTTCAATGTATTTTATGTCAAGGTTTATTTGATATAAATGGTAGAATGAAGAAAGGAAGTATCCTCAACCTTAGGGATGAAGAAAAATACCTGGAGATATACTGGGCAAAAACATTGTTACGTCTTTTATTAATTGGAGATATTTTATATTCTTCTCTTGTAATAATTAATAAGGTTCTAAGTCTATCATTAATTCAAATAGAAGTTTCAGCCTATTTAATCAGATCATCAGATGTAAATGTAAGTAATGGAGGCTTTGAATGGGTGGGAAGGAAAGTAAAACATACGGAAAAAGGGTTCAGCTTCTAACCTGTTGTGGACTAATATCTTATTCTGGCCTCATAATAACTACCATTTTAATTTTAGGACCTACTTTCCTTTTTGGCTATATAAAAATAATGTATACATAAGATATTTAAATTGATCAAATTAAGTGTATAGATTACTCATTACAATATGTACATGGCCTGTGAGGAATATACAATTTTAAGAATACTCTTTCATCCAGACAAAGTGGTTTCAAGAAGCACCCTTCAGACTGTTTCCTCAACATCAAGTTATTTCTCAAAAAGATAATAGTACATGTAATGAGCTCAAATTTAACCAACCAAATTTTTCAGCCATTACAAAATTATTATAAGAGTCTGATAAATTAAGCTTACCAACCAATATTAAATACAAAATTATAGGCATGGAAATACTTAGTAAGGCAATAGTTTTGAACTTGTCCCAATTTATTCAATACATATTAACTGCCACCTACTATGTGCTAGGAAATGTGCCATCTGAGCATACAAAACAAGTATGCAAGAAATGACAGGTATATCAGATGTCCAGTTAAGTTTAGCTTGAGAAGATAAATTGGAAAATGTAATATTCGTTTAAAATTTTGCAGAGTAGATTCAGATAAAATGCAAAAGCACTATCTTGTACTCTCCCAAAGCTTTTCTGAAGTTTGATACTCTGTACTCTGCACCATCCAGCAGAATATTTAATGTTAAAAAAAGGGGTTGCTAATAAATGTGGAGAGAATTAATAAAAATACTGTAACTGGGGAAAATACTATTACTGGAGAAATATGACTTATGTCCTGTTTTTTTTTCCTCCACCCCTCCCCTGTGAAAATGTCACCGAGGGCAATTCAATTTGTGTTTTATCTGAGGTGAGGCACTGCCATACATCCACTCAGGCTGGTGATAAAGAGGCAAGAGGGTTTCTGAGGCAGAATTAGACTAATCAAGTTTCTGTTTCCATTCTGCCTAAAGGGAAAGATGACACCTGCTTATGCAGCTTCAAAGTGTTGAAATCCTTTCTGCTTTCATGTGGTTCCTATGCATATTCTCTGGTGGATTAAATGAGAAGAATGCATTATAGTTTTAAACTTTGATGCCCCATTAAGATGAATATGCACTTAATGAGCTGAAAAATTACCAATGCTGCTTCCATCCACTCCTTCCCCTCCTATCATGGGGAACCAGCTAATCAGGGAGGGAGTGTGTCTTCTGTGTTCTTAAACCATCGGCTATGAAATCTGGCGAAGGACCCTATTTAAGCACACGTTTAATCTATTAACAGTAGAAGCAGTAAGTGATGCTTCAATTAATAAGGAGGAAAAACCAGTTTGTCTTTGAATAATGAAAGCAATAGTCTTATATAGTTTGAATATAAACAGGCACAAAACCCAGCGGATATTATTCATGGGCCAAATGTACTTTCCAGTACTCTCAGTGTCTCAGAATTCAAGTCACTATACACACATATACATCTCACAAAAACATGCAGAATGTTTTGAAAAAACAAGCAGTTTTTGTCACCTTAGTAATGCTTGAGGTTTATAAAAAAGCTGTAATGCAGCAATTTAAGGCAGTCTGAATTTAAAATATGTCCTTGTTGCTTAGGTCAGGCAATCTAGGAATGAAGCAATTTCAGGGGACAGAACCAGAAGCTGAAGCCAATTATATTCCAGTGTTATTCACGGGTGTTCCTGCCTGCCAAGGGGAGTGCGGCAAGCTGTATTCACACCGTGATCTATGAGCATGGTCAGGAAGCTCCATTTTCTCTCAGGGGAAATCTCCTAACAAACAGTTGACAGAGCGAAACACAGTTAGAAAGGAACAGATGAAAAATCTAATAAATATGATGCAAATATATTTTTAAACAGGATATTTCACAATGTGTAATTCAAAGCAAAGTTTCAGCTTCTATGTGAAGATATCATTGCAGAAAACATGTTAACACTCATCTTGAGCAAGGTGGTATACTCATAAAATGTCACTTTCTTTGAGTTAGAGATTTATTTTTCTTATTTGCTGACCTTATGCAAAGTTCAAAAAAATAAATGAAATCAGTAGGTGTATTGGGTATTAAATGGGTAAATTGGGTATATGAGTAATGCATATGCTAAAATTCTTTACTAAATACTGAAATGACTTTTGAATGTCCTTAATCATACATATAATGGTGTTCTAATTCCAAAAATGTTAATTCATTTGCTTATCTCAAGAGATAATCATTTATCATTTTATTAAAGGGGTATTTAATGTCCATTAAATGTCAGAACATAACGCAAATCCTTATGCGAAGGGCAAGAATTCATACCCCTTTTAGGAATAAATACCCCCAAATTGCTTTGCTTGTAGGTAGGTAAATATCTACATGTGTGTGGTTCAAAAAGTGCACAAAAATAATATACTGTGTTTACATAATTTTAGAGTCAATATTTTCCGAGGGTTTTGGGTACTGCGTGAGAGACAATGTTTCAGAGCATAATTGCAATGAAAAGATAAAGAGAGACCAAACCATGCATTTCCACTAAGAATTAACAAATGGTTTCAAATTTATTACTTTCCTAAATCCAAAATGTCATAATAATATTTGATAAATGTAGGAATAAAATCACAAAAGCAACTGCAGTTATATATATTTATCCTGAATGTAATAATTCATGGATTTCTAAAAGAAAAATGAAAATGAATATAGCTCCAATTCAAATCAATTTCCTGTTTTTACAATTCTGGAGCATTTCTCCTTGTAAATTAGTTAAAATCTATCTGAAATTATATATATTTGATACACTTTAAGCTCAATATAATTATCCATAACATAATTACCTGATGCTCTATCGCTTAATAAAGGTTTTCATCATTGTAATGCTTCCTGGACTAATTTTTCATTTTTTTCCGACTGGGTTCTGAAATCATTATGATTAAATGCAGAGCGAACATATCTTCCTCTAATAATGATAAAGATTTAACAACTTGGTCACTGCTATTGTTGTCTGTAATTTCAAAAATAAATTAGTCAGAAAGTATGTAAGTGAAGATATTTTTCACTTGAAATATTTTTAAAAGAGGTACTTTTTCTTTAGAATTTGCCTTTCGTTTATTCTTGCTTTTATCACAGAATATTTGTATGAACAGCGGCCTTTTGAACACTGTCTTGTTGAAAAAGTATTATGAGTAAGACACAAACTATAGCTTACAGCGTATTTACTCAAACTCCAAACATGGAAACCTTTAACTAAATCGTGCTTTGTGAAAGTATATGGAAAAATCACTGTTGTCTTCGATGCATCATTGTGAAAACAGGTAGGGAAGATGATTTAAAGATTAAGGCTTGCCTTGTGCCAGATCTGAGGAAAAACATAGCAGATAGAAACAATAAATGTGTAGATCTGAGAATAAGAATTGCCTCTTTGTCCCCGTGAATTTTATCCATGTTTTACTATGTGTGTATCTATACGGGTGTTCTAGTTTGCTAGCTGCTGGAATGCAATATACCAGAAATGGAATGGCTTTTAAAAAAGGGAATTTAATGAGTTGCTCGTTTACAGTTCTAAGGTCAAGAAAATGTTCCAATTAAAACAAGTCTGTAGAAATGTCCAATCAAAGGCATCCAGGGAAAGATACCTTGGTTCAAGAAGGCCAATGAAGTTCAGGGTTACTTTCTCAAGTGGAAGGGCACATGGTGAACACAGTCAGAGTTTCTCTCTCATCTGGAAGGGCACATGGCAAACATGGCATCATCTGCTAGCTTCCTCTCCTGGCTTCTAGTTTCATGAAGCTCCCTGGGAGGTGTTTTCCTTCTTCATCTCCAAACGTTGCTGGCTCGTGGACTCTCTGCTTTGTGGTACAGCTCTCTCCGAATCTCTCCAAAATGATTCCTCTTTTATAGGACTCCAATAAACTAATCAAGACCCACGCAAATGGGAGGAGACATGTCATCACCTAATCCAGTTTAACAGCCACTCTTGACTAAATTACATCATCCAGGGAGATGCTCTGATTACAGTTTCAAACATACAGTATTGAATAGGTACTACTCCACCTTTATGAAAAGGTATTTGAACAAAACATAGCTTTTCTAGGGATCATACTTCCTTGCAAACCAGCACAACAGGTAAACTACATATAAAATATCTAAAGTGCACATAGGAAAACCAGTTCATTATGTGCAGTCAATGAAGACAAACCATTAATATAATAAACTTTCTTTATTATTGTTTGTATACGCTTCTGTGGTGTCATTCAGTTAACAAAAAATATGCCCAACAGGAATTAGAATCCAAGATTTTCAAACCCTTTTAAAAAGTTAGTTCAATTGAAGGTGGTGCCTCACACATCCAAGTTAACGTGTAACAATTCTGCTAACTGCCGACAGAAAGAAGCCTTCAACGACCACTAACGCTTTTTCCCCAGTGATTTTCTACAAATCATCTCATACATCACAGCACAAGGCTAGAAGCCAAAAAAATGAATACACCAGTAATTTCTTTTTGACAATGATTTGACACTCGGCTGATGGGAGTAGCTAACAGTATGACCTCCAGACTGTAAGCTCTGCTAAAAGAGATTCACTTGAAACGCCCATGGGGTTATGGATTCCTGCTAATAGCAGCAATAGAATGGATGATAAAATTATGGCAGGGTAGAAATGCTTTCTCAATTAATTTCCCATCATGTGAAGGCTATTATCATTGGATGTCATCTAGTGAAATGGGGGTGGGGACATACTCTCTAGTACCCCCGAAAGTTCCTCTTACTTAGAATAATGTATAATTGCAGATAAGAGCAAACTGATCTCTTAGAACGGTTTACCTTCAAATAAAACTTTTATAATATTAATCAGTAAGTACTGACAGCTGAATTTGGGTTCAAGTTATGTGCAGGGAGAGGGGTAGAAATGTACACTGTTGGATAGGGTAGGCATCAGAGTCTAAAGGGAAAATTAAATTGGAAAATTCAAGTGATAAATTAAGTTTCTGGTTGAAGCAGCAAAATAGGAAAGACATACACACACAGGACAGCAGTATAATTTATTTCTTAATGCCTTTAGGAGGGTTCCCATCTGGGCTGCTGATTCCTGATGAACAAATGTAAAGAGAGGAAGGAATATCCTTCAATATTAGGTTGTCTTCATTCAAAGCAAAACTGTGCAAGTAGTGTTATTCAACACATTATATTACATATTTACTAAATACTTCTAAAAATGTAGTGTGAATAAAAGTAGTTTCCTCAATTGTAGCTTGGCAAGGTACTGTTATGGACAATGTGTGGTGTTATTTTATGTATCTATATATTCAGAAAAGGGTAAAATGAGACTGATTAAGGAAGTAGCTTAAACATTAAGTTTACATTAACTTTTATCAAAATATTGTCACTTTTATCAAAAAATAGAGTCCATTGAAATACAAATCCCAGATTATTTTTTCATCACTATCATCACTTTTATTACTACTCCTTGTTTGCACATTAAAATGAATATTTCAGTGGTGACCAAAATTGCATTTGTTGGTTTGTCTTAAATGCCCAAGCAGAATAAGGTATACCCAATAATGAAATGATATAAATTTATTTATGTGGGTCAAGATTTCATTTGAAAGCAAAACAAAAGAGTTCATTTGAAAGTCCAGAAGTACTTACGTCTTAAAGAGGCTTCTTTTTAAAAAGAAGTCGGAGTCAGAGAAAAATACTAAATTGATTTTTGAAATGGGGGAAAAATGACACTAATATATTCTCTGCAAATTATGTAATCTGGCTCATAGCTTTGATCTACTACAAATATTCTTTTGAGACATTGCATACTTTATATTGGGCTGTTGATTGCACATGTTTAGCATTCCTTCACATCCCTGAAAAGATTATTATAAAAATCTAATAGCACCCCATAGGAGATAAAAATTATGATGGTAACTCTGTAGTTTTGCGTATGCACATGTCACACAACTCTAATAATTGGTATAGATATGTATGTCTGAATGCTCATGCTGTATATGCCTCTTGCTCAATTTTAGTTGATACTGATATTTTAATAATTCATTCCCTAAAACCCAACTTTTTATACTGAGTTTGTTTGTGTGACACTTTTTACCGTTAGTAGAGATAGATAATCCAAACCAGCCTCCTCAAAATGTTGATTAGAGAGCTGAGACTTAAACTCAGCACTACGACTCAACCATATTATGCACGCTTGCTAACAACAGAATTGGGACAAAATATGTGATACTTAGCTCAGTGATATTTTACTTAAACTATGGACTATCCTCACACTTTTGAAATTTATATAGCATATATGATTTCATGTCTGGACTTAAAATCAGCTGCTTATTTATGTTTCAGTTCTTTACATTAACTAAATTATATTATATACGGATATTTAATTCCTCTTTTTATACAATTAATGAATTAACTATTTTTAAATTAATTTTCCTAATATTTATCAGGCACATCCTATGTACCTTCAATAAATGTTTAAAAGTTATATATATGTGTATTCAGGATACAAAATCCAAAAAAGACAAATTCTTTGGGAAAAAAGTGTATACGGAGGACCCTATTTATAATTTCAGGCTAACAATATTTAGGCCAATGTTTCTTGCCGAGAATTCAAAATGGTAAGAATATGTAATAGTAAATTTGGGCCCGTTATAGCTTAAATTTCTTATAGCATCAAGAAGTAATTCTGATATCTTCCAAGGAACATTGGATATCAGTGATTTGGTAACAATGAGAAAATATCATTTATTAAAAATCCAGGGAATCTGGTTTATATTTTGGTGTATTTGTGAGTAGGTGTTTGCAGTGGTGTTATGTCAAATAATCAAAAGTGGATCAGATCTCAAAATAACACAATAATTAAGACCATAGGTAATAGAATCAGAGAGCAAAGCATTTGAATCCTGACTGCATTCTTCTCGGTTAGTTATTTGCTAATTGTAAAACATTGAGCAAGACACTTAATCTCTCCGCAGTTTGGTTAAATTTTGTTTGAAACTGGAATGATTATTCCTAATGCAATGAATTCTATAATTGTTCATCAAATGATCCTCCTCTTCCTCTCCATTTTGGGATGAAGTACAACTTCCTTACCCATTGACCTTGCACTTGGCGATATGACTTGCTGTGAGAATACATGATGTCAGTGGAGTCATGAAATATGACTTGCATAATTAGGATTGATCGTTTGTTCCCAAAATCCAGTACATGCACATGCCTCAGGTATCACTGAACCAAAGAGGGTGAAACACACACACACACACACACATATGCGAAGCAGAACTGAGCAAAATCGTTGAGGAAGTTTAGGGATTCAAAAAATTGGATATATATATATAAATGAGGAACAGACTCTATAGTATGGTGAGGTCTAATAATTACCTTCAATGCTTTAGTATTAGGGAATACACTTAGAGTACTTTTTTCTGTTTCTATGTTGCATTTCATTTGACATTTACTAATTATTCTAGTCTCCTATTTCTTTCTTTTCTTCTTGTCTTAATTTTCTCTCTCTTTGGCCCTTGCACATTAAAAAATATCTGTTTTGGATTCTCTTTTCTCTGAGAGATATATTTGGTTTTCTTCCAAGAGGAATAAAATTTTATCTCCTGGCCTTATAGACAACAATCTTATAACATTGTCCTTCTAAATTTTGCCAATATAATTTTCTGAAACTTTCATTTTCATTTAATTTTCCTCTTATTCTACTCAGTCATGGCCAAACATGTTCAGTGAAGTACAATAATCATGTGCAGTAAACACTTGTCATTTATTTCCTGTTCCTTGCTTCCACTGAGTAATTAATATACTGTAGCTCTGATACATAAACAATGTTTTGGTTAAAAAATCAACTAAGATCCTTTTATGTAAAAAGTAGCCTTAGATATGATGCTGCCATTGTGGCAAAATATTAACAGAAAGATGAAAGCAAATTTATGTATGTACACTTGAACAAAAATTGGAATGCAAATGTTACTTTCAGAATTCTGTCCTATAATTCTGTTCATTTTACTACATTTTAGGTAAGACATCATGTTCTATAATGGAAATTTTCCTTGTATAATATTTCTAGCTCCATATCTTTTATAATAAATTTGGAAACTCAAGAAAGTATAGAAAAACTTGGTAGTGCTTGTCATTCACATTATACCTTCGATAAGTCAAATTTGGGATTACTTTAAAAGTGTAGAATAAAACATGATGTTTAATACAGAAAAGATCATAATAAAATATATAAACATTTGTCTAATATTTTGAATATTTTAATTTCTTTCAACCACGTTTTCTGCTGGGCCTCTCTAATTCCCCTTCTAGAAAAAGAAAAGCCAAATGCATATTTTAGGTGCCCTGAAACATCACAATTCACTGCACAGCCAACCATGTAAACTGACATAATTGATAACATGCTTCAGGAAATAGCCCATCATGGTAAAATGTAGCCTGCATAACAATTTAATATGGTTGGAGTGGATCAGCTTGAATAATATAAAAAAAGAAACAATGATCACACCTGTTCGTGAATCCACCGTCTTTTCTTGGTCAATGAGTAGATAATGAAGATTCTCCAAAAGGAAAGAAAAAAAAATGGTCTTGGTTGGTGACTCAGCTCTATGTGCCAACTTTTATCCCTCACAACTGAATTCAAAATTCAAGCAATTATATTTGAAGATCAATCATATTGGTACCAAATGGCATTTTGAAGCTCTTCAAATTTCTCAAAGCATTTAGGATGAGTAGGGATGAAATGTCTCTGGTTTCTGTAACATCTGAGTCAAAAGGAAGAACTACAAAGGTTGGTACTTCCTGCTCGAGGAATGCAGAGATTTTGTGCAAATTTTAAAATACATGATATGTTCCTTTGAGGTTTTTTCCTTATTTTTTAGCATGTCACTTTCTCAAACTAGTGTTTTAAATCCTCAATAACAAGAATCATCCCTGAGATTTTTACTCTACTTGCTCAGGTAAGATACTCAAGGGAGGTTTGTTGAATAGCAGAGTGAAATAGAGTAATGCTTTGTTTTAATTCATGTCAATTGCCTCACATATATTCATAAACTTTACTGAACTCTATGATAAGGAACAGAACAGATTGAAAAGGACATAGTGCTAAATACAGTTAAGTAGTTCTATCTAGTCTTCGTTTCTAGGCAGTTTGTAATATTTGTGGAGTTTATATCTGTGGAGATTTTGAAGTTATATTATCTTTTTAGAAAGATATCTTTAAATCAGATATTAAGAAAAAGAAGAAAACAGAAAAAGAAAACATAGGGGAGAAAGTGGATGGCAAATCATACGAAGTAACGTGAGTTTTCTCCTACTTGGATGGATACATCAGTTAAACTGAAAGTCTTCAGCTGTTGAGGATGAATTCAGGGTTCTGCCTGGTATCTCAGACACATGTGTGGAGGCATATAAGTCAGGTGGGGCAAACAGCCAGGCAAGGATCCAGAAGGAAATGATCCCCAATTTCCTGGTTTAACCAAGTCTATATTGTGGATAATCAGAATAGAGAGCTGAACACGCAGAGTTATTGATTCATAAAAGTAGAAGAGTTTTGAATTTCTCTGACATTTCTTCATGCATTAATGAAAAAGGTGAAAGGTGAGCACGCTTTCAATGATTGCATCAGTTTTCCACTTCCCTGGGGATGAGTGTGAGCTTTGCTATGCAGCCACCACCATATTCCATTCAGACATTTGTTGCAGGAGAAAGTAGTTGTGTCTAGGAGACAAACGTTTCTGCCACACTCTTCCCTACACCTTAATTGTGGGCCTTAGAAAAACTCAAAATGTTTCTAGTAGTCACAATTTTATTACACTAAACTACTACATTCTCTCTATCTCTTTTTTTTTTTTTTTTTGAGATTGATTGATGATGATGAAAATAGTTAGCAATGTATGTGACCTTTACACTATGTTTTCAATCCAGGCTAGACAATTTATTCATTGCTTGCCATTTTTACAATCCATACCTCTTTTCCTTTTTCTCCTTTCCTGTCTAACTTTGTTTCATTTGGCCCAGTATTTGACATGGTCTGCTTCATGTTTGCAAGTGATTTTATATAATTTTGGATCCAGATGTGTTGGACATGAACTCTGAAATCATCTCTTGGGTTTCTACTGATATTACTCCAATGAATAATTTATCAAACAGAATCTTAGTAAAGAAACTGTTCTTGGTTTCCTCAGAGCTTTTAAAATGATCTTTTCAGCATAACTATAAATTGCTTCTATATTAGCAAGCTGCATTTTCTGGATACAATATAAATGACTGTCACATTAGTAATTTGTGACTCGTTTGAGGACCAAAAGCAGATGATTTCACCTTGTTGAGTATGCATCCAAATGGATTAATTAGATTTACTTTTGTTTTAACTGGAACATTTGCTAAACATTAAAAAAAAATTGCACCAAGCAAAGGTCAAGTTGTTCTTTTACACTTATAAAAACTTATAGATCCCTTTATGTCTGGATTTGTGTTCTTTTTAATTTTTATATTCTGTATAGGCTGATTTACATAGAAGTCAGTATGAAATTATTATTTAGGTCTCAAGTAAAATCCCTTTGTTTCTAAGAATATGAATTTATTCAGCCTATAAACATTTAGTTTTTAAAGTCTTTGTCTTTGTTTCAGTAAGAATCAGAATATTAGGGCAATTAGTAAAGAAAGACAGAGCTTTATAGAAAATCCAAAGTTATAAAATTAATACAGTCTCGGCATGTTAACACTTACAATTTGCAGTTTGAAACATTTACTAGTCACTTCAAGTTCATACAAGAAGTACAACACACACTTTGCTGAGATATATTTGCATCACATACTCTCAGAGGAGTTTGCTGGCCTGGATGCATTACTTAGTTAGAAAATTGCAAATAAATTAATAATAAAAGAAGTAAAACGGAGCTTCAGTGTTCTCATCTATATAATGGGAATGGGAATGTTTACTACTTGCATAGTTTAAAAGAGAAAAGCACAGACGAAGGACTCAAAACACTTAAAGCATTCAATAAGCAACAATTTAGAACAATGAGGTGCAATATGAAAAATGTTATCAATATTAATACTTTATTATTCTTGGATTTATCTGTATCTATCTCATGAAATTGAAACATCAGGCGGTATGAAATGGACACTTTGCTTTGTAAGAGCTCTTTTAGTCATTTCTGAAAGTGTTTTTTTCATCCAACTGAAATATCAAGCATGCATAATTAATTTACTAAGTCTATTTTTCTACATAAAGTGCATATAAAATTCCCATCACTTTTACCTTAAATAACAAAGCCTGCAAAGGGCAGCAAATTGACATACATACACAACTTTACCTCAGGAAATAAAGCCCTCCTAATGAGAACTACTCGGCATCTCCAAAATGATTCCCATTTCTAATCCCTTGTTATTTATGTATGTATTTTACAGCTTTTCATTTTTTTTTACGATTTTAATAGATTATTGCATTATTTTCTATTTTTCTTTTTACTAAGGAACGCTGCTTTTTTCTCATTTTTTCTGTTGAATGTTAAAAAAAATCAGACTAGCTTTAAAATCAGATTCACAGGACTTTAATCTCAGTTTCATATCACACTCAATAAATGCCAGACACTCAGAAGTACAGTTGACACTGTGCACAAGATAATATGAGGTCTCAGAGTGGATGAAGAAATGAATTCTTCTCTTAACTCTTTTTGCTGGTATCTATGTCAGAGTCTCAGAGTATCTTTTCATCCTCACCAGCATCCTGAGGGTCCTGAATCTTGTTTGACACAAGGGAAGGTAATGCAGAGTGCTCTTTTGGGGAGGCACCTGAAGTTGAAAATATACTGGGTGAGTCTGAAAATTCCCCATAGGTCACCCATGAGAAATGGCAGCATAACAGCTGTACCCTTAGCTTATCCAATTTCCTAGGAGATAAGAGGTGTGTAATATAATTGCTTTTTCCTCATCGCAGAGACTCTCACCCATCCCTTTCAGAGGAGCTGTGATGGATTAATCTCTCTTTCTCTTCCAGCCCTCTCTCTTCCTCTTTCTCTCCCTCTCTCTTTTTCCCCAGCCCAACATAATCAGAAGAATTAAGTAGATGCTTAGGAATTCAGCTATAATTTTATTAGGAAAATGTGTTGGTAGTAATTACTCCCACTTAAAATGTAAAATCTGTTATTATATTCTTAAAGTATAAGCTTATGGTCTTTTACTTGTTTTTGTCTGAAAAATAAGGAATCCACATTTGATTTGGATTGGTATCTTTTTTAAGCATGAGCTTTCTTGTTCCAAGGAATTGTCAGAAGCAAAGAATATGGTCTCAAATGGAGTGACTAATCTATTAGCTAAACATACAGATTTAATTCTGATTAATCATCATGAAGAACAAACTTGTTCACAATAAATGTCACAAAGTCATGGATCATTAACAAACACTTTAAAATGGATGGAGTTTAACATTCTACCTAGCTTAGTTCAACAAATCTTTTTTTTGTTTGTTTTTGTATGCTGTGCAGTGAGAGTCACGTTACATTCCCATTATCGCAGCACTATTTGTTGAAATTTTTTTTTTAAGTGCATGGGCTGCTCTCTTGCATGGCAGCTGAGAATTCCACAACTGAACTACCCGAGCAACCTCCAGAAATCATTTCCTAATTATTAATTTTAAAGCAATTTTTCCTTGTTACAAGTTCAAACTGATGACTTTAAAGATTCCATGAAATGGGTATATTTTTACCAGTCATGGAAATATGATATCTGTATATAATTGTTAAAATTAATATAATTACTTGATTAAGGTAGTATTTTTATAAACTTTCTAATTATTGTAAATAAATTTTCTCTTTAAGTAAAAACACACAATAAATAGCACAATAGTTAAACATCTGATTAACAAATAATGCTCTCATAAAAATAAGAACAGTGGAATAGTAGATTCTGTCCTGTTTTTACAAAAACTAGTTTGAATATTTCCCTTTCCAAAAAGTATAAGCAGTGAGTCTTGTGAGCCACAGAAATTTATTTATGTGCTTTGATATCTTTTCCCACAGAAGGGAAAGGTACACTGATTTTATCCCTCCTTTCTATCACTTACAGTTACTTTATTGCAAGGAGACAGAATAATGACTGTAAACAACTTTAAAATCTGACACTGCTTCTCTAATATTAATCAAAATACAAAACTCAGAAAACATTACTTAAAAATCTACTAGTAGAGGGTGAAAATATTCTCTTATTTTCAGATTTCCATAGACCAACAGTAAATGCGGATCACTGGAGCAAGACAAATTGGGCCTCTATCTATATGAAGTTGAACAATTTAAGCTTAAAAACTGATTGTCAGAAGAGAGTGAGAAAATATAGCAAAATATGAAACAAAACTCTTTATGCATACTCAAGTTTTAACTAACAATATATCTTCAACATTTCCAAGATTACTTTGTGCCAAAGACCTCAATGAGTCTTTGTCTACAATCCAATTCAGTTTGTCCAAAGGAAAAATTACCATTAATTTTTAATTTACTTTCATGTGCTTTTTTTCTTTTGTATTTTTTTTTTTTTGCTAGTATGGGGTCTGGGAATCGAACCCGGGTCTCCTGCATGGCAGGCAAGAATTCCACCATTGAGTCACCCTTGCCCCTCCCCATCATGTGCATTTTTAATAGAACACTTTAAACTTACTTTTATAGAGAAAATTTCCATGGTAATGGAATTGCAGGTGGCAGAAATACAAATTAAGGATCAGAATATTAGTTATTAAAAATGTTTTATGTAACCCAGATTTAGTGTATTGACATAGATAAAAGATACTGGCTTATACTAAATATGGCACTGAACACGTTTTTCATCCCTTCATTTTCTTAAAAAGTTTAAAACCTGAATTGTATTTTTTGTAGGTTTATAGAAAGATGATGCAGAAAACACAGAGTTCCGATACACCATCCATTATATACATGCTATTTTCCCATTATTAACATTTTGTATTAGTGGGGTAACTTTTTTATAATTAATGAAACATCATTATTATAATAATAATTAATTATAGTCCATAGTTTATATTAGGGTTCATTCTCTGTGTTGTATTATTCTATTCTGGGAACATAGGTAAAGCCCCAAATTAATCATTTTAGCCATTTTCAATGATACAATTCAGTGGTGTTAATTACATAAGTAATGCTATGCTACCGTCCACCACCGTATTTTACCAAAAATTTTCCATCACCTCAAATAGCAATTCTGTAACAATTAAGCATAAGTCCCCATTCTCCACCCCCTACTCCAACTCCTGGTAACATGCATTTTACCTCTTTAATTTTATGTCAATATTATATAATATACAATTATTACTACTTATATATGTATTAGCAAAAAGTAGCACAGGAAATGTAACATTAGGATAAACCGTATGCAATTGATGAGTTTGAAAAATTCATATGGTTCAACTTAATACAACAATAAATTCTTCAAATTACACACTGCCTGCTAATTTATAAAATATTTTCACCAAAGCATTTCCTTATTTGTTTACAAACACAATGTTTATAAGTAAGTGCTTTTCAACCCTTAGCCCAGTGCTCAATCTTCTCCATACATTAAGCATTTTATCCACGCACAAAAAACCTGTGATCTGGGAATAATTATTAGCTCTTTTTCACAGATGAGCAGTCTGGTACTTGGATCTTAACTTGTCAAGATTACACAGCAAAAGGTGAGAACAAGGGTCTGAACCCAGTCAGTCTGCCTATGCTTGCCTTCTCAACTACCATGGTTTTAAAACAGGGCAGATGATAATATATTCAGTTGTGCTGTAATACTTGCTTTGAAATGTAGATTTGTTTCAATACAATTGCTGTGTTAGGGAATAATGAATGCAACACAAAACTCGATTTGTTTGGATGCAATTTTGATCAAGAAACACTAGGTGAACACAAAGTACTGTACCCAGCTGAACCAAGCTGCATAAGAATGCATAAGCCACAAACACACACTCTCCTCAAACATCTAGGTGGGTCACTGGTGTTACAACTTTCCTTCCAATATCAGTAACTCTTCTTCCTTCCACCGCTTCACACCAAGTCAAAAGCTTCAACCCTTCCATTGCCCACTACCACAAGCAAACTTCAGGTCTTATTCAAGGTAAAGTGACATATTTATCATAGTATTTTTGTATTTCTTAACTACTTAATATATGTAAAATTGTACTATCATTTTTATCATTTAATTTTCTATCTTTTATTTTTCACCTCTTATTGAGGAAATTTGTGAATGTTGTGCCCCTAACTCCATTTTTCCAATAAGCCCCATGAATTTTTTTGCACAATTTTGAATAGTGCAATGATATTTTAGGAACCCATATATCCTGTTATAGCAGAACTAAATGTATCTTATTTCATAATCAGGGAAATGGAAAAATATTTGCTCAATTTAAGTTACCTATTATTAAAAATGGAACAAGGTTTAAAAAAAAGGTCTTCTAATTTCAAGTGCAGAATTCTTTTTACTACCTCTTCATGATATTTGTATCTAAGGAATAATATAGCTAAATTTATATCATCAAATAAAATAGTTTTTAGTTGTATTTATAGCATCCATTAATACTTTCTTACTTTGACCATAATTTAGAATTTCTATCCTGTTTAATCTAGATGCACAGCATATATTTACTATTAGAAAAGAAGTAAGATATATATAATTTTGATGTTTGACTGTTGATGGCTTTTAATCCCTACCTGTAACTCTTCCCCTCTGGGCCCATTTGTGGTCAAGCTAATTAAAAAGTCCAAGTGCTCCTTCCTTTGGTGGCAGCAGGAAGTTCAAACCATGCAAGCCTTGGCCCCCCCCCAAAAAAACCCTCACCCCAGCTCCATCCTCTAACTACGATAAAAATCAAAGCCAGAGTCTCCTCCTGGTTCTTTTTAGCCATTTTATGACCTGCTAAAGAACTTGCCCTTCTCTCCCTGGAAAGCCTCATTTTATGAGTAATAAATCTCATTATACTCCCTTGGTGCATATGTGACATCATCAGTCTCAGAATTTAAACCAATTTGGGATGGCAGGATCATACTACCTTGGAAAGCCATTCTATCCTGTTCTAACCATGAACTCTGTCTTATTAAACAAAAGTATATCTCGTCTCATTGGATGCTTCTCAGAACCGCTTCGCTGCTGGGTACAGAAATATGTTCTGGATGTCATAAATTGCATTTTGGTGCAATGGAGATAAGGCAGATTTTGGTCAGAAATGGGAAGGAGATCTATAGAAGAAAATGAAAAACTGACAGTAAATGGCAAAACCACACCCTAAGCTAATTTACATATCAATATCTCAATCTTGGAATATACATAATTCAACCCCTATTACATTTTATAACTCCCATAAAAAGTTTAAATTATAATATGAATAAAATACATCTTTAATTGGTTTTATGTTTGCTAGATAAACATAACATATAAAGGAAAAATAATAGTGCTTTTCTAATCACTGTGGATTTATAGGCATATACACACTGACTGGAAGTGGGAAAGATATCCATGTGTGAATGGAAAACTGTGACTTGCCAGAGAGCAGCAGAATTCTCAGGGCATAAAGGTGTCATTTATATCTAGATTTATGAAAAATAAAAAAAAGTGTACATAAAACATCTGCATTTTGAAAAGAAAGGGGGAAGCAAAAAAAAAAAAAAAAGCTTTGGAGTGTTCATGATGGGCTAATCAGAAATGAAAGATGAGCCCAAGAACATTGTATTAAGGTTCTCTAGAGAAGCAGAACCAATAAGAGATAATTGCAAATATTAGGAGATTTTTATAAAAATTGTCTTATGCTACTGATGGGATATACAAGTCCAAATTCCATAGGGCAGTCCACTAATCAGGAACTCCAGTGAAGGTTTTCGATGGATTCCACAGAAGAAGCTGTTTGAAGGAAGTGCAGATGGAAATTCTCTCTTCTGACTGCTGAAATCATCCCTTCTCCTTTTAATGCCTTCAATTGATTGGATGAGAAACTTCTCTCATTGTTGAAAGCAATCTCTTCACATGACTGTAGATATAACCATCCATAGATGCAATCAACTTACTGATACTTTAAGTCCACAAAATGTCCCCACAGTAACAATCAAGTCAGTGCTTGCTTGGCCAAACAATTGGACACCAAGATCTGGCCAAATTGACACATGAACTTAACCTTGATAGACATGAAGCCTACATCCCAAGAATAGATTGCAATTTTGGCAGGAAAATTTTCCAGTCACAGTCAGTAGGAAGCCAGTAAGGCAAATGCAAGGTTGTAGCAAAGAAAATCCTGTCCACTTAAACTGAAACATGGAAATTTATTCCCAAAAAAGAATAAAATAAAACTTTTAAAGATCAAAATAGTTCCAAATACCATGTATCGACTCCAGAGGTAAAGGTTGGGGCTCGTTTAGAGAATTGTGCATGTGTATATGTGTAAGTGCATGTGTATTTAAATATAAATACAAATTAAAGAAAGTGAAACGAGAGAGCTTCTGTAACCAACAAGCACTCAATTGTTTCAAGTTAACCGATTGAAAGCCTGTGCACTTCAACTCAGAGTTTAAATTACTCAGAGTCTGCCCAATGCAGTATAAATAGTGACCCACTTGAAATGATAACATATGCGCTCAAATGAGGTACGCATGATTTGAGTACTGGGGCTATGCAAAAAGAAGGAAATGAGAAAAGTCAGGAAAACATGCAAGTTTTAGAGTGACAACTTTTCTGATAATACCACTGTGCTGGTTTGAAAGGATGTATGCTCCCTAGAAAAGCCATGTTTTAATCAAAATCCCATTTCATAAAAGTAGAATAATCCCTGTTCAATACTGTATGTTTGAAACTGTGATTGGATCATCTCCCTGCATGATGTGATTTAGTCAAGTGAGGTTGTTAAACTGAATTAGGTGACGACATGTCTCCACCCATTTGGGTGGGTCATGATTGGTTTACTGGAGTCCTATAAAAGAGGAAACATTTTGGAGAAAAAGAATCAGAGGGAGCAGAGAATGCTGCAGCACCGCGAAGCAGAGTCCACAGCCAGAGACTTGTGGAGATGAAGAAGGAAAATGCCTCCCAGGGAGCTTCATGAAACTAGAAACCAGGAGAAGAAGCTAGCAGATGATGCCATGTTCGCCATGTGCCCTTCCAGGTGAGAGAGGAACCCTGACCATGTTCACCATGTGCCTTTCCAGATGAGAGAGAAACTCTGACTGTGTTCGCCATGTGCCTTTTCACTTGAGAGACAAACCCTGAACATCGTCGGCCTTCTTGAACCAAGGTATCTCTCCCTGGATGCCTTTGGACATTTCTATAGACTTGTTTTA
This sequence comes from Tamandua tetradactyla, assembly GCF_023851605.1. Lineage (NCBI taxonomy): Eukaryota > Metazoa > Chordata > Mammalia > Pilosa > Myrmecophagidae > Tamandua > Tamandua tetradactyla. The sequence goes on from NC_135329.1 coordinate 166,254,663, forward strand.
ATTGGGACCTTTTCTTGGCCTTAGAACTGTAAACTAGCAACTCATTAAATTCCCCCTTTTTAAATGCCATTCTGTTTCTGGTATATTGCATTCAGGCAGCTAGCAAACTAGAGTAACCACAATGGAAGTGAAACTCTAAATGCTAGCTACTAGATTTAAGTATAAAAAAAAATCACAATTAAATTGTTAATATTCAAGGTTATAAAAATTAATTTTTAGTTTAATTATCTCCAGGGTTTAAAAACCATAGAAGTCTTCTTAGAAATGCATTTCACTTTAGATTTGCTCATCAAACTTTAGGACTGAATAACAACCAAAATGGACAAAATCCAATTAAATATACTTATAGCTGAATTTATGGTCCGCACACAAGGTATTAGTCACTGCCATTACAGGGCGGGCATATTGCTGCTATAGGTGATTCCATTTTGCAGATGGGAAATTAAACACAAAAAACACTTGAGAATTTTGGAAACTCTCTGGATTAGACACTATAAGAGGACCATTAGACGACTTCCTTGTTTCTGTCACCTGAGGTATGTAGAATTTGATTTCTTTAGAATGGAAAGACATGGTAACTAACAGGATGATTGAGGGTCAGTGGTATGGAAGTGATAGGAACTCCTCTGAGTAGTTTGTGATTCTAATTTCTTTCCAAAAAAAAAAAAAGCGTGCATTAGGAAGACATTGCCCACATCCTTGGATTAATCTACTTGACAAATTTCTTTCAGTCCATGATAAAGAAAAAAAGATAGCATTTAAAATAAAAAATACATTATGTTTTCAGGATTTGAGACAATCTAAATGTGAACTGCCTCTAACACAAATGAGATACAAAAACCACCCCTAAAATTTTTCACCCAGTGTTGTTCTCTTCTGAAATGAAATTCATTTCCAATTGATGAATATTTCTTCCAACAGTACTTTCTCACTTTGTTTTATTTCAGAGTCAACTATTCAGAAAGATGCATATTTCATATTTTGAAAGATATTTGGACGAGATATAAGCTTCAGTTGGGCACAGAGAGGCCAAAAAAAAAAAAAAAAAGAAAAATGTAGGATGGTGTAATTTTTCTTGTTCATTTGTTTTTATCAAGAATGATTTATTCTTTGTTCAACAAACGGGAAAGATCATATATTGGTTCCCTTTGTTATGAAAATGTAGTTTACCAATTTTTCAAGATTAACATTAAAAAGGGGCACCCCCTTTTATTTTTAAAGCAAATTTAACTTCTTATCAAGAGATCCTTGATAAAAAGGAAGTGGACTCATATCCAGATGCTTACTTGGCATTTCCATGTGGTTGTCACTAACTCAATTCTTTTTGGAAAAAAAAGAGATGAAGTACTTTAAAATGGACCCAAATAATTACTAGTCTTTAGTGGAGGAATAGATGTTTATTTCTATGGTGTCTTTGTGTCACTTATTACTTATTTATTATCATTAAGTCAAATTGATACCTTGTAAGTTGTAAAGGAGCAATGGCAATGCAAATTATCCTGGTATTTTAGACATGCAAATGAATTTTATCTGGTAGAATCAACTTCTCTTCTCCTCTGTAGGAGATATGTTTTGCATCTGCTAAGCAAATTCATTTTAGCATTCCAAATTGTCTCTATATATGTCTGCTTTTTGGATGTTCCTTTGAATTACTTGCAGCATCTTACTCCTCCCTCATTAATTAATGATTTGAATAGACTCATTGACACTGTTCATTTCACTTTCTGCATGAGAGATCTGATTTTACTTTTTTGTTTTAATATCCTATAATACTTGAGTCATGTATGGACCTTGTCCTCTAGCAGTTTCCCTAGCTCAGAAGCACCACCACCCATTGTTTCATTAATTCAAGCGTCAGGAGCTGTAGCGTTATCTTCAACTTCTTTCTGCCCTTCTCTTCTACTCTTCCCACTCCACATAGAAACTATTCCCAAGTCCTTCCTTTACAGGCTTTCTTATTGAAATTTATCAAGCTCTATTGGACCATATGGCCAGGTTTCTGGAAATGGACATGCATTTATACCATACTGCTCATGACACCATATCATTTATATCTAGCCTGCACAATCTAAAACAATTTTTAATGAGCAATATTTCAATGAGCATCATTTCAAATTGAACCCATTTGTATTTACTTTCTAAGCATCTCTTCGAATAGTCAACCTCTTCGCATTTCCACCATTACCCTATCTGCCATGTGGAGAAAAAGCTGACATGGGCAATTCTGGTAGGTCTGTTAGGAGGGAAAGGAGATGATGCTTGATTGGTCTCTGATAGTGGATATACTGTTAGATAAAAGTGGATGCATCCAAGAGGAGTTTTTTTTCTTTTTCTTTCTTTCTTTTTTTTTTTTTTTAAGTTTAGAACAGGTCGGCAAGGCGAGGGGTGGTGTGGATTGCTATGATATAAGTTTAGGAATGTGGCAAGACTCCTGTCTCCACTCTCTATCAGAAACGATTTGTGTAGAATGCTCATAGGGCAATAGAAAAAGGAGCCAGTAGGTTGTTCAGCACTTTGTGGGAGAGAACCAGTTACTAATCCATTGGTTCCGGGAGCTCATGGAGTATTAGAACAAAAGCCAGGTGGCGGTGTGTACTTAGTATCACTATAATACACACGGATCTCCTTTATTTGAGTACTTTGACAGCCCAAATTACTGAAAACAGTGACTTGCTATTTTATTTGGCTGCATTCTAAAGAATTACCGAATGTATTCTGTTTTGAAAAAGCATAAGTGAGAACTTTGGTTACACTATTGCTTAAAACATGCATGAAACTTTACAGTGAGTCTTTTTTAAAGTGTAAAAATAATTTTTAGTAATTGAATTAATTTTCTTCTTAATGCAAATCCATATTTTAGTAACTGCGTATTATTCAAAAATAGTTGCTGCTAGATCTCTGCAGCTGCAGTACCAGAATCTTCAGCAGCAAATAGATGAGAAATCCTAAGCTTATACATTTAAGCTCAGTATGATAAACTAGAAGAAGCAAGAAATAGAGCAGAAAGTGAAGTTGTTCCACAGTGATACCCTGTTATACATGTGAGCTTCCCTGTTAATGGACCTAGTCAAGAAACTTATTCCTCGGTCTTCTTGAAATTGTTTTTAAAACAAATGTGTTTCTGAGCTTTGCTTTTTCTTTTTTTTTTTTTTTTTTTTCATTTTCCCATTTGTTTTGGGAGACAAATGACAAAAAAATTCTCCCTTAAATAGCCTTATAAAATGCTGGAAAAGATTTCTGGGTGGGCCACAGTGGCTCAGCAGGCAGAGTTCTCGCCTGCCATGCCGAGACCCGGGTTCAATTCCGGGTGCCTGCTCATGTTTAGAAAAAAAAAAATGTGATATTTCTAAGGCGGCTAAATTTAAAACTAAATACCATTACAAAATGTTATCAGCAGGCGTTATGTGAATGGAGTAGCCAATTCAGTAGGGTAGAGAACTTTTAACGACTCCAGGGAATGCCTTGAACACGTTTTTCTTCAAATAGGCATGCACTGGACTTTCGATACACACGGAAGACATAGCCCATGATTATGTGTAAATTGTTTTTCCTAATTGTCCTCCATCTTTTGTCTCTGATTTTGAACAAGGGGACTGCACATATTATGAATATGGAAATGAAAAAACATTTCTACCAGATGCCTCATTTGGTATTGTGTGATTATAAGGTTCTTGCCTGATTGAGAATAATAAAGTGGGAAATTAATAGCTTTTGACTGTTTCATTGCCAGTAAAATGTTTTACAGCAGGGCCTTCAATTAAAACTGTGCCAGTGTTTCCCTTCGTAAGAATGTCCATTCAAGGTTGAAAGCAGCAGCTGAGACCCAGTCCTTGCTGAGTTTGCCAAGTCATGCATTCTAGTGAGTAAATGTTTCCATCTGAACAATGGGTACTTTTTTTGGGAATTTGTGTAATATCTACCAGTGCCCTTGTATAAAACTTAGAACCATACTTTATTCTGAGGTCCTAGAAAATAGCCCCGTTTTAGTGGATGTATCCCCACAAGATTTGCCTTTGGAAAAATTGCGAGATAAGTCCTTGCTCTTTTAGTACCTGGTAGGCTTTAATCGTGCTTGAAATTCAATAGGCTATTTTGAGTTAAATTTTAACATGGCACAGATTTTTAAGTTTCTGCAGGATTTGTATTTATTCACATCCTGTTTATGGTTGCATATTGTTTGTTTATGCTTACTAATTAATAAATTGTATGGTCATCATGTTTTAAGTTTGATCAAAAAGTATCTGAAGAACTGCATGCTAGCTGCACTTTCTGTTTGCAATGCCTCTGAAATCCTAGCCATCTCATCTATTGTGTTGTCGAGGAGACTGCAGCATTTCTGCTACCTTCCTTGAATTATAGGAGCATAAGACTGACATGGAAAATTCAAACCTACACTATGATAGCAAAATATTATAAGCTCTAATAATGTTTTAACTTGCTTTGAAAAGATAATGAATTTCAAGCCTGAGAAATAGGCATGAAAAAAATGTGTTTCATGATGTTTGAAAAGAAATATTGTGAAATATTACAAAATTACAGAGGCATTTGTGGGCACATGTGCATGTGTGTGTGTGTGTGCTTTTATTAAGAGCATATTTTCTATGCAAGTTTAGAATTAGAGATGGTTGTGTGGACCTATTTTAATTATTTTCTTTTCTGGAACCTGCAGTTAGCGCATGAGCAGTCAGTCGCATAAGATCTCTTTTCTCATTTTGAATGGAGTTTTCATTTCTCTTTTTGAATATGTCTTCTTGACTCAAAGAGTGTCTTGCTACGTACATGTCAAGAGAGAGTGCACAAGAGTATTGTTTATAGACACGACTGGGTTGATTTTATAGAAGGTGACCTGGAGCAAGGGAAACTCACATGGGTAATTGCTGGCAAAATTGCAAATTTGAACGAACCTCGTATTCCTTGACATTTTCCTGTTTCCATATCCCTTCTTTCTTCCTCCCTCTCTCCCTAACCAGCCCTCAAGACCAGGTGATCCATTATCTCACGCTTTCCAACAATGTCATACTTTTCACAGCTCTCTGTATTCTCCCCCAAAGGACTTCTAAAGTCCTGTTTACCACCGACAGGTATCTGCGTGACAGTTCGTCTCGGTAAGGCCCAAGATATCCAGTTGCTAAACTGATAAACTAACAACTCCTCATAAACATTCAACAAAATATATCCATGATAATAACGTGCATTTTAATAGTTATTTATAGAAACAATATTCTATTTTTCTCTCATTAAGTAGTTAATTGCCCTAAAGTTGCAATTTTCATGCATGTGGGAGAAGTTTTATGAACTTCTAAGATCAAATAGCATAGTCAACCAATCACATAAATATAAAATCGATCTTAAAACTCAAACAGTCATCCGGGAATCAAAAAACATGGTCTCAGGTCCCAGCTCCGTCACTATGTTACTGGGGGAACTCAGCTTCTTCATTTTTAAATTCCTGAGAAAGTTGGACTTGGTAATTTTCTCATGCATTCTTCAGAAGGAGTTAAGTTCTGCTTCTTTACAATTCTATAACCATATAATATTAGCCCCTCTTTATAAGAAGGAGATTGAGTTTAGATCATACTATCATTTCTATCCTTTCAGCTCAATTCAAGAACCAAGGGATCACGTGTTCAAAATCCATTCTTTAAGCAATTCAAATATTATAAAATGCATAATTAAATGACAAAAAACTCAGCTCAGAAATGCTAAAGTGTCTTTCAAATGTGTAGAGCTAGTGAATTTGGAAGGGTGACTATGATTTGAATTTTCTGATTCTTAATTCAAAGTGGGTTACCCTGAAAGAGTTATAATCTGGGCAGTTCCCAGAGATGATTTTTGATTCTTTAAAAGAATTAGCACATGTTCTTGCTTAATGATTTATTAATGCCACAGTCTTCTACTATAAAGAATATTTAGTAGTGCTTACTACAGTAAGCAGTGGGTTACTGTGCTTGAAGGGCGTTGTGGCTGCTCTTACCAGCATGCCCTAGCACTTAGACTCTTTATAACAAATCCAGTATTTCCCTGTCCTAATTACAAAGATTTCTGTGCCCACAGATCACAACTTGCCTACCACTTCTATTCTCTACAACCGTTGAGGTCAAGATTAAGAGGGAGAAAGAGGGAGACCAACTCCATGGAAATAGTTGGAGAGAAAAATGAGCGTCATCAAGGATGAACAATAATTGCGGAATCATTCCTTATTTTTGTCTAAATGGAAAACTGCTGCTTCACCAATTCCATGAAAAACTCTGAAAGCCAGAGATTCCAGGAAATGATCCGGGGTGTGAAGACAATACCTCTTTGGTTTTTGCTGCTTTTGGGACTTAGGAGGACATTCTTTGGTTAATCATATTCCTAGAATCATGGTACATTTTTACTATTGGTTTGGGTAAGGATCTGTCTTTAATACTTAATATGTTAATATAATTATTTGTTTCCTGTTATTGCCATTTCCTGCAGCCATTCCACTCCCATCTCATGGGTGACCATTACAAATTGTTACTGTATATTTATTGTTGGTTAGTGGTCTTAAAAATGTATAATGTTGTATTTAAATAGATAATGGACATAATTAAGTGGAATCACATTCTGCATCCTTCTATTTATTATAGTAATCCTTATTATTGCATGCACTTATGTTTTTAAAAATTTAGTTATTGTCATGTGAACATCATGTTAATTATCTTCTGACTGCCATATGTGCACTTCCCTCTCTTTGTCTACCCACTCCTCCAGAAACGAAGCCCAAGCTATTTCCATCTCCCTGGCACCATGAATAGCACTATAATGAACACCACTTTCACATGTGCTCAGTTATCTTTTGTATTTCATCTTAAAAAATCTTGTGCTTTTGAATTTTACACATTGATTTTCAAGAATATTGTGCCTTTTCTAGACATTAGCCCCCTGTTGTTTCGAGGCATGACAGAAATCCTCTCCCAATATATCATCTTTAAAATTTGCCCATGATATTCTAGCCATTCCCATGAAATACCTGCTGATACATGAGAGTTACACTTTTAGGAAAAAGCTCAAATAATTTAGATATGAGAAAAATGTCCAGCACTGACCAGTTTTATTAGAGGTCCAGATTTATTAAAACATGTCAGATAGTTGGAGCAGCCTAGATGTAGGCCAGCTGCCAAGAAAAGTTAATGATCATTGTTGGCTATTAAATCATATCTCCAACAAAAGACAGGTTCAGGTCCCAACCCCTGGTCTTGGGGGTGTGAACCCATTTGTAAATAGGACCTTTAAAGATGTTATTATTTAAGGTGTGTCTAAACTGATGTCCTTATAAGTAAAGGAAATTGGACAAGGAAGAGGAAGCCATGGGGAACAGCCAGAAGCTGGAAGTCAACAGAACCCAGAAGAGAAAGGAGAAGATTTAGCTGTGTACATTGTCAGGTGACAGAAAAGCCAAGGAATCTTAAAGATTGTGGCCAGACAAAAGATACCAACTCCAGGAGGAAGCAAGCAAGCCTTCTAGCCTCTGAAGCCACAAGTTTTTTAGTTTCTTTCATTGTGATCCTACATCTTTGTCATGTAGGAGGCTACAAAGATATTCCTCAAAAATATTTGCCATTTGCTAATAAATTTCAAAGAATTCAGCATATTGGAATGTAAACTCCTCTGAATAGTTAACTGCTAGAAATTAGAAGAGTTGACTGGTTGGTAATTGCTCCTCTATATGGCATCCTTAACTAAACTTAAACTCCTTGTCAGAGGATATTTTATTCACCTTACATGCCTTCTCTATTACCTTCGCTAAATGTGAGTAACTCAGGCAACTACATATCTGAGTTCTTTTTTTTTGCATCGGCAGGCACTGGGACTCCAACCGGGTCTCCAGCATGGCAGATGAGAACTCTGCCTGCTGAGCCACTGTGGCCCACCCTATCTGAGTTCTTTTTATGGGCAGTAGATATGGGAAGATATATTAAGTAGATAGGGAAGTGATCTATTGAATAATTCAAGATAACAACAGAAAAAGAAAACAATTTACACACGTGGACAACAGCAGTTTTCTTTGTTTCAATAAAGCTAGTGAGGATCATCTCAGCAGCAAAGGGATTAAGAGGACAAATAACAGGGTAGAGGATTATCTTATTCTCCATTCTATCTGGGCTGGGCTCACCTTATCAACCTGTCATCAGTGGCAGCAGGACAGGTTTTATAGGTTGTTTCTCTTCACTATTTATAGAGGTGTGGTGCCTGGAGCATTTCATGATCATTTTTATTTGCACCAGTCAACCCTCATTAGCCTACTTTCCGAGGACAATAGAATGATAAAATCACTATTTCAGTCTGCCCTATCCTTTTCTACTAATAAGTTTTGATCCCAGAGGCTAATTTCAATCATGCTTGGCAGAGTGCAAAAGGTTTGTCATTTCTATAAAAACAAAGGCACTCCCAGGGAAAATATGGCAGCCTAAACACCTCGACCCATCCATAGACCTAATACCTAAGTATGCTCTAGCTAAAAGGCCTGAAGTGTGCAAATCGATTAGACACAAATTTGCTGGGTGATTCTGAAAATAACCTAATTTCAGCAAAGGGTGTTCAATGGAAATAGTCTGTTTGAAATATATTTAATAAAATCTAGGTCCCAGAGCATGCTAACATAATAATCCAATAGAAGTATCATTATTAGTTAATAAATATAAAAATATAGTATATTTTCCAACTTACCTATGCATTCTCATTAGCCTGGGTCACATGTTATCTTTTAGAAATTATTAAGATATGAAAAGAGGAGAAATATATATATAATATATATAATTATAATTCTTTCTTTTCTATTTTTATGTATTTCAGAAACTACTAACCTAAAAATTAACTCTGAACATTAATTTGCCTCCTAATTACTTTTTCACATGCATTGGCTCCCTTTTCCATCACATTTTTTTAAATGGATTTTTTTTCTTTCATGATCATGACTCTCTTTGATAACCTTTTTTTCATGGTTTCTTGTTTTCCTGAATTATATTGTGATTAGTCACCCCATACGCTGATTCTTCATCTAATCCTTGAGCCTTTCTTCATATAAACTGATATTCCCAGATTTCTGATATTTGTGTCTTTGTTATTTGCTTTCATCACTGGATCATTTGAAAATGATATTTTTTCACACCCAATAATCATCTGTCATCAATGAATACTTTTCCATGTGAAGCCATGATATATTAAGTCAGTCCACCTTCTCCCGCACAAATACAGTATTAGTTTTAAGAATGTGGTATTTTAAGGACACAAATGTTTTCATTATAATCTGGCTTATACTTAACTTTATACATATACTTGCTCTTCTTTGCATTTTTGGTTTATGAAACAGGAAATTTTGACTGAACAAGAGCCTTTAGGGAATCTAGTTCCTCTAATACGCATACTGAAATATTACAGAGTACTAAGTTATCAGAAAGGAATTGGACTAATGAGCAAAAGGTCTTCATGGGGGGAGGGAGATTGATGGAAGCATGGACCAGTTGCATTAGAATTTCAAAGTTATTAAAGCAGTCAGATTGCAGAAATAGCCTCTATCAGGGCTAGCTGCCAAGAAAAGGTAATGAAGCAGCTGAAACAGAATTCAACAAGAAGATAGGAGGGTTGGTTTACACAGAGGATTGGGGGTCACAGTGAACTGTGGTTCTAGTCCAGCAGTATTTACACCCTTATGTAGTCTTCTCCTACACTGATTTGGTAATAGTCTTCTATTACCAATAATGATGCTTAAGTAGGTCATAAAGGCCTTTAAGTTTCCACCTTCACTTCTTGGAACACTCCTCTTGGAACTCTAAGTTGCTGTGCAAGAAGTTCAGTTACACTGAGGCTGCCGTTGTGGAGACACTATGTGGAGAGATTACATGGAAAAGACTGTAGATCGCATGGAACCACACAGAAACAAGTCAAGTGCAAATTAGTGAGAAAAATAAATGACTTTTGTTTTAAATCACCTTGTTTTGGGGTAATGTGTTGAATAGTGATAGATTAGTGAAATAGTATATGTGTGTGTATCTGTCTGTTGACCCATCCATCCATCCAATCTCTCATGTACCTATCTACCTATGTACATACACACATATCTGTATTCTGAATAATAATCCCTTACTAGTTATATAGGATGCAAATTTTTCTGCTGTTATGGATTTTTTTCAAGTTAGTTTTTTAATTTATTTCAAAGCACATGACTTTATTTCATTTTAAAGAAATGTGATAAATTTTTCTTTTGTGGCTTTGCTTTCTTATGTCTTTTAAAATAAGTTCTTTCTTACTTTGATGTCATAAAGATATTTGCTTATATTTTCTTGTAGATATTTTGCAGTTTTATATTTTTACCTTTAGTCTTTAATTCATCTTGAAAATTATTTTTGTATAAGGGATGAATCTAAATTTACCTTTATTCATATGGTTAACTATTTATTGCCAGTGTGTTAATTGAAAAACCTATATTCTTTCTCTGATTTATAATGCCACCTTTTCTGTTGCTAATTATATGATATACATTTGTTCTACTGGTTGCCCAAAATATACTTCTGTAAATATCTTTAGCATTCTATGAATATAAACTGTGTAACTGACAAATAAGTCCCTATTAGTTATATTGTTATATGTTTTTTCTTGATTAAGTTCCTTCTTTTGTACTATGAAATTGGATAGTTGGTCAACTTCTGTGACCAAAATCAAAATAAAATAAAGGAGTATTAGGAATTTTATTAGAATTACACTAAAATTGTAAATTGATAGAGATGAATTAAAAAGTTGAGTTTCCCAATCTATGAAGATTCTTTGTTTAACCTTCTTCACCTCAGGGATATTTGAAAATATTAAGGTTGGGGGGATGTTTTTATTTTATTTTACTGGGGGCTGAGGGAGCTGCAGTAGCTGCATGAACACCAGTAATGAGTTCCATAGAAGACAACCCAGCACTGGGTAGAAGGTTGAAATACATAACTCCCAAAGTCTCTTCTCATTTTAAAGTTCTGTGTAATAAGACAAGTCACACAGAATGATGTTGAAATCTTATTTCTGTTCCTTTATATCTGTGAAGCTTTGAGTAAAAAGCGGAACTTTGCTGATCATTTTCTTATCTGTGAATTGGCATGATCAGACCTCGCAGTAAGTATTAAAGGATTAAACAAGCATCTAACACAGCATCCACTTCTCAGCTCAACATATTTTCAGTTCCTTTCCCTATGTCTAATAATTTTCAATGTTTCTCAGAGATCAGGGCAGTCTTTCCAGAGTATAATGGTAGCAGCGTTATTAAGGATAACCTTAGATCAATTTGATGAAATATCAGAATCAGATACCAAATTTTATATCAAAATAAATATGACTTTTGAATTCTTAAAACTAGATCAATTCAAATTCTTACACAGGCTTGCTTTTTGAGGGGTTGTGAGGCCTTACTTCTAAGAAGTCGATGTCAGACTTCTCCTGTAACACTCTTGCCTGAAGCCTCTGCTAAACAAATCACGGGGGTTCAAAATATGAGCTAAGGTAAAAGACCAGTAAAGGCCTTTCTGCATTCAGAATCATTCTCTATCAGTGTATTTATAAGGAATAAAGAATTTGAAAACCATGCTAATGAATATTATGAAAATAACTCTTCCAGGAAACGTATAAATCCCACAGGTTAAAACACTGGAAATTTTAGGATTTTTACCCATCTGATGATCACATTATCCATGAAGCAATACTTTGTGAAATTAGTTCATATTCATACGTCATTCTGTTGCTTCCAATTTGTGATTTTAGTTAATTCTCCATAGGTTATTCAAGTTGGAAAGAACCTTATAGATAATTTAGTTCAATTCTACCATATTAAGGTCACATTTGGTGCAGGACCAGCACTACAACAAAATTGCTTTGAGTTTTACTTCAGCGATCTACCTATTGTATTTAATTTTTTTTTAATTAGAGAAGTTTTAAGTTTGCAGAACAATCATGCACAAAATACAGTATTCCCATATAATCCCTCTTGTTCTGGTTTGCTAGCTGCCGGAACGCAACACACCAGGGACGGATTGGCTTTTAATAAAAGGGAATTCATTTTGTTAATTCTTCAGAGGAAAGGCAGCTAACTTTCCACTGAGGTTCTTTCTTACGTGGAAGGCACAGTGATGGTCTCTGCTGGTCTTCTCTCCAGGCCCCTGGGTTCCAACAACTTTCCCCGGGGTGACTTCTTTCTGCATCTCCAAAGGCCTGAGCTGAGCTGCCAGTGCTGAGATGAGGAATGCTGAGCTGCTTAGGATGTGCTCCCTTGCGCTCTCTCATTTAAGCACCAGCCAATTAAGTCAAACGTCACTCATTGCAGCAGACACGCCTCCTAGCCGACTGCAGATGTAATTGGCAACAGATGAGGTTCATGTACCATTGGCTTATGTCCACAGCAACAAGACTAGGTATGCTCACCTGGCCAAGTTGACAACTGAATCTAACTAACACACCTCTCCTCCAATATTAGCACCTTGCATTGGTGTGGTACATTTGTTACAATATATGAAAACATTTTTTTATAATTGCACTAGTAATTATAGTCCATAGTCTAACTTAGGGTTCTCTGTTTGTGTACCTACTGCATTTTGATGCCTCTTTGGGAATGAAAAAGGTGATATCATGGAAATTCCATCTTTACCAAAAGTTTAAAAGTAAGATAAAAAAAATTAAGAGACTAAGTTATCCATATAGCAATAAAATTCCTTAATATAGCTACCCATATCTTTCTACATACTTTAGCTATATTATCTAAGCCCTTTTGCAATATTATGAACTAAGTCCAATTTATTTTCACTACGTCAGGCTTTTCACCCTTGCCAGAGCCATTTTAGTCCTCTTTTTCTGACTCTTCCTTTTTCTCCATATCTATTTTTTATTTTGAGCAAAAGGAGAAATACTAGTATTCTCACAACAAACTCTAAAAACATTTCCCAGTCATTACCCAATGTACATATTCTTTTATTAAAATATATATTTATCAATGAAACTATGATTACTGCAATTCAAAATCCTAAATAAGATTGAATGCATTAATTCTACCATTTTCTTTTCCTTCTTAAATTTCCTCTTCTTTACTTTCTTTCCTACTACCCCCTTTTCCTCCCTAAAACTTGATGTCAGAAAATTCATTCTTTCTCTGTTTAGACAGAAAGAAATATGCAAAAGGACGTGGCCCTGATCATAGATATGATGAGTTTACATGGAAAAACACATCAAACTTGGCCTTTCTACAGATGAGCTCACACTCGTCTTTCATTTTTTGCTATTAGAAATGAAAAGACAAAGCCAGGGAAAAAATCCAAATCAAAACCTTTATCCAAATGCCAATAATTTTATCCAAACTTTCCTGCTTGTCCAGCAATTTTTTTTCCTCCAAACTTCTTAACAGGGTTTCTACTCAAAAAACAAAAACACACAGAGACAGAAACTCAGGAAGAGAGAACAAAGCTATGCCGTTCAAACCTTTGACAAATAGCTATCAAAATCTTGCGTTTTATTTTAGAGTTCATCATTATGACTTTTTTATTTTGCAAACAAAGATAGGATAGGAGTTAGGTCCCTTTATAATGTTAAGATCTATACATAAATTATACACAATTCCCCAGTGCCCTCTTGGTAAACTTAGAATAGAATCCCAGCTCCTTACCATGGACTGCAAGCCTCTCTAGGACATAACTGCGTATTGCCAGTTGTACTTCTCCTTACTTCTGTGAGTTCTTACATTTTCTTGAATGTGCTATGACCTGTTGCCCCCTGAAGGTCACTTGGTGCCACTTCTGCCTAGAGCCCAGTACCCCCAATTCTTCCCAAGGCCACCACATATCAACTCCACTTAAATGTCCATCTTACCTAAAAGCTTACTCCCATTCAAACCCTACCACACTTCCTTTTTTATTTTCTTCACAGTACTTATTACTACTTGAAATAATTTGTTCACTTTTTACTTTCTGTCCAACCTGAAGTCTTCCACTGCCCAGAGAGCTGGAACCTTGTTGGTTTTATTCTCTTCTGCTATCACTTAGAAGAGCTCTGCCATTGTAGAGATTCCTGTAAAATATATTTGGATGTATGAGTTATTAAATGCCTGTTCTTATTAGAAAATTGGATTTTTAAAATAAAGTTTATAGAAGATACCCAATAAATTAATTTGTCATAACTAAGTTGCCTAGGCGTTCCCCATATGTGGGTTTACTTAAAAGGGTGTTTATTTCTTCCAGAAATTCTGTATTTACGTTCTCAAAAAATTGATTCAATGGAAGGAATTCCATTATTAACTTGCTAATGCTATCTTCAGTGAGTAATATTATAATATAGTATTTATTTTCTTCTTTGTAGTTTCTGTTGTTTATCTATTAATATTTACAAAAAAGAAACAACATGGCCTTAAAACAACAATAGCGAAACCTAGGGGAGAAGATCAGAGAAAGTAAAGCTAGAGAAAATGGAAATAGGAATTGGTGGTGAATAAGAAAGCTTCCTTTGCCATTTTAACTGATAGACTGTTATCCTAACAGCCATCCTGATGCCCACATCCTCAATTTTGTGCTTTTCTGAGGCTGGGATCACAAGTCAGTGATTCCTGTTGCCATCTTGCTATCAAAGAATCTACCGTCTTCCTCTTCTCAGTGGAAGCTTAGGGCATTTTAAGGCAATAATCAGTTAATTTGATGAACAAATCCATACTAGCTGGCTAATAAGAGATAGCTTAAGGCAAATTATCCTGTCCCAGGATCCTTCCACTCAGGTTCACAGTTTTAAAAATGACATTCAGCAGACAGTGTATTGCTTTAGCTTATAAATAGATGAATGTCTCTAATTGTGCAAATACCAAGTCAGCCAGGAAGAAAGGATGATTTGTTCTTTCTTCATCCTAATGAGACTGGCATGTTAGGGTGCACAGAGGCTCACAGGACTTTGCGATTTTTGTTTCAAATCATTTGCTATAACTTGCTCATTTATTCATTTATCCTGTATTTACTACCGCTAATGCTCCTACTCTTTCTGTGTGCTGTATAAGAGAAGGATAAAATCACTAAGCCTAAGCAAAGTCACCCTTTGCTTTAGTAGCAAATACATACAAACCATAAACAGTGCTTAGAAAACTTCTTGATTTTTTTCACTTTTACCTTGACTTTCTGTTAGGCATAGTTCAGTTGCCACTTGATTATCTTAAATCTTTTAAATGAGTGAATCTAGACAAGTAATATTAGCTTGATTATATTGGACATTAGTAAAGATATCAGGTTCTTCCAGGTTCTTAACGAATATTTACTCTGATATAAGCCCCCTCGAAGACCAACATTTTTGGTATGATCTGATTTCCTAAAACACTATACATACACACAGTAATTTTTAAACATATTACAAATGACCTTGTTTTGGTGACATGACACTGGCAAGTAAATTAGTAAATCGATTAATTTATATCAAGTGTAATAGTGCTCTAAAGTTTTATCCCTAACAGAGAAAATGTCCATGTGCAAATAGGTAGAAATACAAATGTCTAGTCAAGGAGTAGTTCTGGTCCCCATGGTATCTTAAGTATGAAGAGATTTTTGAAGAGACGGTTAAAAGAGACCGCTGAGGGTTAGGAGACAGTTTGGCAGGAAACCCAACTAAAACAAAGGATATAGTGCGTTTTAGAACTGAGCAAGCAAATTAGCCTAAAAAAGTGGAAGAGCCAACAATGCAAAAGACATGGAGGGGGTGGTTATAAATAAAACTGATGTAGATCCTTGACGACCAGTGTTTGAATAAAATACGTCTTGTTTGTCCGGCCTAAGGGAGAAAAAAACCCAGAAACTGAAACAGGTCATTTGGCTAACAGGACTCTAGAGACAGTCCAGGTCAGTCTTCTGAGTGTCAAGCAGGCAAAGTTAATTAAAAATATATCATTTAGTAACAAGTGGATTGCAACAGCAAACAACAAAAGAAACTGATTTATACATTACTGAATACATAGTTTGATCTAACAGACTGCTTCTTTCTAAGAAGACTGATGTAACTACGTGCAAGATAGTGAAAATTCTGAAGATAAATCTGTGTTGAAAATGGATGTCTCTGGTACCTATGGGGTTATCCTTTTCCCCCTATTATTAGGAAAAAGGCCGATTCATCTCAAACGCAGCCTGGCTCACTTTCCCCAGACAACAACAGCCCCAACTACACCAAGGTGCTTGATTTCTAACTCATCGATCCTAATTATTTCCCATCTCCACTCAGGGTTAAATATACTTTAATGGATCTTAAATCTGCCTGACAAAGAGACTCGTCTTACCCATGACATACAATTATTAATTAATGAGGGTCGGCTGTATAAAGGGATAGCAGCTGATACATGTAATAAAGGAAAGAATTACTGGATGAATTATGCACTGTAGAACAGGAAAGACTACATTTTATTAGAATCATCAAAATTTCCTGTTTCCAAACTAATTAGGTTAACTCTTTCTGTAGTTTAAAAAACTCGTGTTTATGTCTTTCAGGTTGCTGCAATTTCCTATGGGCAAATAAAATGCCTGTGTCTTTTCATTAAGATGAATAAGCTTCCTTCTTACATCAGTTAAATTCTGTTCTGGCATCACAGTTTTCTCCTTTCTGCTATTGGATGAGGGTCAAGTAAAACGTGCATTGTTAATCTTTAGAACTTGGGTCAGTGTCAGCAGCTCCATAGTGACTAAAAAACTAACAGAGAGTGCGAGAAATCTCATAGGCCCCAAGTTCTCTTTCCCATCTGAAAATATAATGCTTTATGATGGAGTTACAGTGAATTGAAACCCAGTTTTCCCCTTTGGGGATGTTCTTTCCACCCAACACACTCTGTTTATCAATTATTATCTGAGAATTTATTTGAGGATGTGTGTCTCCTGAGAGTATACTTTTGAAGTTTGAGATCTTATTAAAACTAAGGATGCTTGATGACCTTAGCTTCAACCAATTGAACTATATCACAGACCAGATGTGCAGAATCTCTTAGTGAAAAGAATATGTTTGACAAAAAAAATACAGTGCTTCAAGTTTAATATACTTAATTGTTTTCTTTTGGGGATATCCTTGTCAAAATGCATTCTTAGCATGAATATACAACACAGGCCTTCTTGCCCAACCACTGGGTTTAGCCAAATATGTTGATTAAGATTCTCACTCTTGCTTTCCATTTAGCAAATGTACTTATTCCAGTCCCTTGTGAATCCTATATAAGCACTGAAGCCAACTGAGGAAAGGAGGGCCACAAATCTGGCACCCTTACAAATGCAAGTATTTTTTTGCACTTCATCCTGTGTTTTTTCTTTAATTTAGTCTCCATTGAAGTATGAGACCACAGAGGCCAGAGATCATTTGCTTAATTTGTTTAGCATGGAAGAATACATGCTATATATATATATCAGATTTTTAAAATTAGTTGATAATTTTGATGACATAAGATGGAGTAATCTCCTCAAATCTCCTGCTCAGAGAAATCTATTCTTATAAGCACTAAGTTATATTTAGTACATTGTTAAATCACACAGTTTCCTAACAGTCTCCTTTTGAAAGGATAATTGTCTTTATGGACTTTTGAAATTCATTCTTTTTTTCAGTCTACTTCAAAATCTCATCTATGACATTCATCTTCTCATCTTCTTGTAATATTCCTCTGTGATGTATCTGTGAGACACGTTCCACTGTTATTTTATTTTTATTTGTCCACTCCAACAATCTATAGGACTGTGTCTGAAACTCAGAAGTAATTACGTGAAGTAAAATCTCCATGTTGCTTAATCAGTGACGTCCTTACATCATCCTTAGCCCTATTTGTCTATTCCCACTTCTCTTGTCTTTCTATACCATCTGCCTTCTCAAGACAACCAGATGTCACGTATCCTAAAGATACTATAGGAATGGGTATACTTTTGAGTTGAGTGGGATAATTGTTGATATTTTCAGTCTAAAAATGTCAACTAACATCCTAAAGTCAATTTGCATAAGTTTATGGCATTAGTTGTTTGCAGATTTTGAATTTGATAATAAACATGTATGTAAAGTAGAGTGCTTTTTCTTTTTGCTAAGCATCCATTTGACTCATAAAGGTCAGGTAGGATTATTTACATGAGCAAAGACCATCATTAAAAATGTAGAATATGAAAACTATAAGATCATTTTATGGAAGTTTAAATTAATTTTTAAAAATTCATGACTGTTAATTATAGATATATAGGCTTTTTTGAAGTATCTTTCTTCCTTCTCTGTTCTCTAAAATGACTTGATGTCAAGATCCAAAGCGCATGGCTGGTTGATTTGGTGTGAACATTTTAGGATTTTGTAGTTGTAGCTCTCACATGGTGGTGACCATGGAGCCCCGAAGCTGTTCCCTGGGTGGAAAAGACCTTTATCCTTGGCACTTAGTCTTGTCCTATACAGTGCCACTTTTAGTATTCTTAGTTATAGCTAAGCATATACCTGCTCTAAGATCTATTTCCAGAAATTAACATATATAGTGTTAAGACAAGAAAACAGTCCTTCAGCAACTTCTGGGGCAAAATTTAAGAAAAATCTTTATATTAGCACCAAGGTTTCAGTTTGGATCTTGAGAAGTTCTTGTTCCATAATCAGTTAGCTCTTAGTGTTCTTTCCTTTCCATATTTGGACATTGTGCAATTTCAGTGTTTTCCTCCTGCAAAGAAATACAATTGTGTATAAAGATTGGCTATATTTTAGGATAACACATAGAATCTGCTTCAGTATTTTACACATAATAGGCATTTTAAAAAGATTTAACTTTTTGTTATTGTTGTCAATTAATATTTATGGTGGTGTGTTAGCTGACTTTCTCAGAAACCATATGTTCATTTTAACAGAGGCTTGACCCATCTAACCATAAAAGAATGATTTTGATGAATATTCGAAGCATCCTACAGATTTCTTGAGGAGATATGATTAGACAAAGGAGCAATTTTGTGTATCTCAAATCACAGCATAGAGAAGTAACTGTTTTCAAAATTAATTAAGCTAATGAGACATGTTTAAACTGGGATTTAAATTTAGGGTTATAGCTACTTGTAGCATGTAAAGAATTGTACATGCAATCCAATAAATCTGTCAATTTAGACAGATTATTTTAATAATTAATTCTAGCGGTAATCTAATTCCTAGAATATGGGATTATATTATTCTCTATTCTCCCCTTATTTTTGATTTTATGTACACTAAGACTATATCCTATAAGTTCCACAATATTATTGAAATCACTGGGAAGACATTCTACACTTATTGTTTAGCTATTACTGTCCTGATTGTGGTAGATGTGAAAAAAGTACACAGTGAGCAGGAGAAACTGATCACCTTAATGCTAAAGGCCCATCATAAAAAATGTTTCTGTCTTTGTACATGCTAATTAAATATGTTGGTAAAATCAGCTGAATCAAAATTTTAGAAATAATTTTCCTTGGAATTTCTTTCATTTTATTTTTATCTTTGTTCAAAAGTAAAAAATAATAGCTAGCTACTAGGGCATATAGAATCGGAAACTTGAGCTACATTATATAATACATAAATGAGTAGTGTTATTAGCTGATTCCTTTTAAGCACTAGGTTTATCATCTCTATGCATATATATCTCGAATATGGTCTAATATATTGAGCATGCCTATTGCCGCAACGTTAATATGACAGTAACTTACATTTGATAAAACTTTGACTTATCTTCGTTTATCACGTTACTAGATTTTATGGTCAACAACATTCATTCATTCACTTACTCAGCCAATGACTTTGGGTTCCTATTCTGTGCCAGGGACTCTTTAAGGCATTGGAAAAACAACAGTTACAAAGTAGATAAAACTATTTTCAGACAAACTAGTATTCTTTTGCATGGCAGGTAGATAGAAAGGAAGGCAAGGAAAGCAGGGCAGCAGGAAAGAGTATATTAAGGGAACGATGGCATGCTCTCTGGAATGATTGCTAATATGGAATTGGGAGATATTGTCACAAAGACAAAAAATATACACCACGTGTGACATTTAAAAAGAGTATGTCGAACATAACTTATTTTACCAGTTGGCCACTGAAGTAACTGATTGTATAAAATGTGTAAAAAACTCAACTTCAACGAAATGACAAGTTAGTTCTGGAAAAGAATAAACACGTAACATTCTCATCAGTATAATTGTGTCTTGAATTGGAAATTGTAATAAATGTAAAATTCTGGAGATTATAAATTGAACAATGTGAGTTAGGCTAATATAGAAATTCATGCAAGCTGTTCCTAGCTTCATCATTCACTACTTTGGAATTATGAACAGAATAACTGAATAGTCCATATTGATTTAAAATCAGGATCTTTTTTAAAGTTGCATTTTAACACATAAGCTTAAAGATAAGGAGTATGCCAAGAATAAGAAACTTTCAAAAGCTATGTTTCTTAGAATGGGCTGTGGTGCACAGGTCCTTCCCCAGGAACTCTGCTCACATCATCCTCACAGCTGGCCCCTGGCTCTGCTCTCCCCTGCAGTACCCGTTTCCTGGATCCATAAACAACTGATTAGTTTTTGTCCCCTCCATCTTCCCCCAGAACACACAGACACACACACAGACACACACACGCACACACGGGCACACAGTCAGTTGTTTCTTCTCTAAGTCAAAAAAGGGTGAAATAAATCTATCCCTCTAAAAAGGAGTTAGAGAGAAAAACTGAAAAATATGTTTTCAATTTAAAACAAGGAAATGACCAAATTCTTAAAAAGGCACTGTTTAAAAAAAAATAGGTTTGCCATGAACAGGAAAAAAAAAAGTAACTTTCAAAAAATCTGTAAATACTTTTCAACTAAATTGAAGCTGATTTTCTATCTTTCAGGGTTGAGTGAGCTAGCATGGAACAAACCAAGATAAGAAAGGATACAAAGAGATTAAAAACACGTTTTCTGAACTGCAATCTCATGCAATCAGTTAACCTTAGTTTGGACCCTTCTGAAAGTACAATTCTGGAGGTAAAATGAACATCCAGCATTATTTGCTTCCTTGACAACCGGTGAAATCAGGACAGCCTCAAAAGGCAGAACTGCAAGTTCTCATTCCCACTCTTCTCCTGAAGATAAAGTCCTCTGCTGAAAACAACCCCCCGCAACAAACAGAGCGGGTGCAGTTCCTGCCTGTCCTGGAACAGCGGGCTTCAAATCCCTGCCAGCCCACAAAATTAGTCCCACAGGCCAGTGGCACCCTTCTTGGGAATGAGTAGGTGCCCCACCTCTTGAGACTACAGAGCATGTCTCTCACAGCCCCTGGTTGTGCACTATCCCCAAGAACAATCAATGTGTGGCCCTGCGTGATGTGGTGGGCGGGCTCCTTCCCTGCGCTGGGAGCATATATGACTAATAAACTGCTGCTGATCTCATTTGGCCAGTGCCAGGTGTCTTGTGCTTGATGAGCTCCATGGCCCTGGGATGTGTATCCCTTCTTTACCAATGGGGTGAAGAGGAGGTGATCAAACACTACTACATCATGATACATATGAGGTTTTAAAATATGATAAAGAAGGTGCCTCAAAGCCTCGGGGCATGGATATTTCAAACAATGCACTTTAAAGTCTTATTTCACTTGAAAAATATATTAAAAGAATTTCATGCAAAACAAAGATTTTAAAAATTAGAAGCAAAATAGAAATAAGCATTTATCAAATTTCTTGAGAAGCAAGAAGATTTATAAAATGTGGCGTGAGAGAAAGGATAATAAAGAAAAGATACAATTTAAAATTTTCTGAAAATCAAAACATAAAAACTAGAAAAGTCTATTAGCAGATAGAACCAATAAAAAGAAATGTTATAACTAAACAACACAAACAAAATAAAACAACTGGACACTTGAAAAATATTTTCAAAATATATGACATATATGCATATAAATAGAGATAGACTGTTATCTTGTTACTCAATAAAAGAAAGTGAAATACTACAGAGAAATCATAGAAAATGGATGCTAGCATATAATTTATAGTAAAGAATTACATTTGCTTTTTTGTTTGTTAAGTAATTAAACCTAACATTTCCTATAGCAAGTTTTCATTTTGCCTGTGAGATTAACAAATATTTTGGAAATGAATATATTCATTTTCTAGTGACTCTAATGGGATAGATTTTCTCCTAGTGAGAGTATATTTTTCTAAATCCTTATAGAAAGCTATTTTGATTGATTAATTTTGTTTCTACAAATCCTGACAATATGCAGAAATATGGAGAAAAATTGTACAGAGATGTTTGTCATGGCATAATTTCTAATAATGAAACACTAGAAATGGTTAATTTGTAAGAACAGGGGCCATCTAAACCCATTTTGATATACATGCAAAAGATGGAAAACCATGCAGCCTTTGAAAGTTATGTTTATGAATAATTTTTAATGGAGGAATATATTATGAAATATTGTTTTAAAAGACAAATTCATACTAACAAACTGTATAATAAATATGTTTTACCTATAATAATGAAGTATACTCTTAGAATGAAAATTTGTACAAAATTAACAAAATTTTAACAGTTGTTATCTCTAGATGGTGCATTTGAGAGGCTTTTAATTTGTTACGATAAAATTTTATGCTCGTAGTAATTTCTCTAATGGACATGTGAAACTATTATATATATATTTTTTTAAAAATCAAAATCCATGAGATACCTAATAACCATTTTTTTTAAATTTAGAAAAATGCTTAGTTACTTATCAGAACAAATGCTTCAGTAATTACTAAATAATGGAAGATAGAAAATATGACATTTTTTCTTAACTTTTGATGTTTTTGCCTTTGTTTGTGTTTTATTTATTGAAAAGGAAAGATTTGAATGAGTTTATAGGCTAAGTTAAGGATCCAGTGGAAGAGAAGACATTTAAAATATTTTAAGGTATTTCATGAAGTTAAGGTTCTGGGGGAGGACAGGCAGTCCAGAGCATATGCACAAATCAAAGGGTAAAACCTAAATATTTCTTGCTTTGAGAAAAGAAAGCCAAAAGATGAGCGTGAATGAGGAAATTGGAAGTGGAAATTCGAATTGGAGGCTAAGCATAATCTCCCGACAAAGCCTGCAAAGTTATCATTTTAGGCCATCAGCAGAGAGTGAGGGAGTGGGATGATGTCTTGTGGAGAGCTAAGACTTGAACATTTCCAGTCCCCATAGCAGTGAAGTCTATGAGAATGAGAGCTGCTTCTGGCTCGTGAAAGGGCGCAGAGTAGCTCTGCAGGCCTACCTAACACTGGAATTGATCTATGCCTTTACTGGATTCATTAAGCCTTGCTTATCAATTTTTTTTCAACATTATCTTCGTTAGGATGGTGAAAGGGTATGAAGACAGTGTTTTTAGGGTTAGAGGATTTTCACATTGTTAAAATTTCCAGGGGCTGATAAATTTCAGGGAGTTAGTGAAAACATGCTTAAAATTTACATTTAAGGTAAGGATAGGTATATAAGAAATCAGTCTAGAAGGAATTCAATGGAGTGGATACAGGACAAGCAGCAAGCCCTGTGTGCCGCGAGACAAAGAAGAAGAAATTGTGGAAGCCTGGAGTGAGGGGAGTACAAAAGAGAAGTTAGGAACTTACAGCTCTTCATCACTGATTTCCTAAGAAAAAGAACCATGAGCTGCTATTTTTTATGTTACTAGCACATGGTCCTGAATCTGATATATATATATAAACATATATATGTTTATATATATAAACATATAAAGTATATATATGTAAGAATTTCAGAAAGACCCCATTTAAAAAAATCAATTTTTTCACCTTCTTAGGTAGAAAATTCAACTATTTTGATGTAGTTTTCAATATTTATTTTCTTGACATTTTGTTAAAAATTACAATTACAAAATGGGGGGATTAAGTCTTTTGAAGAAAGGCGATAACACCAGTGCCCTCAATACCTCTAGGTATTAAATTTTTATGGCTGTACTTCCCGACTCGGTGGAATTTTTAAATAGAAAACCCATTTATAGGAAGTCATTTATTGTGGAAGTCATTCACTACTTCAATTCTCTGCGATCAGTGAAATCATTTTGTCACATTTAGTAATTTATTTTAAAAGGACAAATAAAATGTGAATGCAATATAAGAGAATAGATGAAGGAAGAAAAGTAGTCTTTGTTAAGAGTAACACATTAACCATTATAGATTCAATGCTTTATGAAAATAATGTGAATTAATGTACATTTTAGGATCAAAGCTCATTCACATGTTTTAGTAATGATATAAATTACTTATTTAAGTAATCCTTGGGTACCTATGAATGGTTTTAAAATGACCTAAAAATGTATTAAGGTTTAAGGTCATGTTTGTATTTAGATGCCAACTTTGGATATGTGAGGAAGAGTTATTAACAGGTGTATTAATTATTTGATATTCTATTTCCACAAAGCCTTATTAATGTGAGAACTTAAATCTTGTGGAAATTACTAGAAAAACATTCCTCCAGGATGTTTCTTGGCTAAGAAATTTACGACAATTTGCAATTCTGACACTTGTAAAATTCACATGTATTATTTCATTTCTTTCTGGCCCAAATCATTGTCGTTACTACAGAAATGTTAATATAATACAATTAACTGACATGCAAGAGAAGCACATTAATCATGAGAAATTGTGAGCACCCATTTGTTTGTACTACAAAGTGGGCAATTCTCCTATATACATTTCATTGCCATGTGTTTAAGATGTTATTTACTGTGACCTTCAGATAAGTATTTCCTGAGTAATATGGACTACATTGCTACTTTGGGTAACTAAAGCAATTTTATCTTCCATATTACCTTATTTTTTAAATCTTAGGTAGCATCTGTCTGAGCCATTAAAAATAATAGTAACTAGGGCGGGCCACTGGCAGAGTTCTCGCCTGCCATGCCAGAGACCCGGGTTCGATTCCCAGTGCTTGACCATGCAAAAAAATAAATAAATAAATAAAAATAATAATAATGGCAACTAGAATCCATATACTACTAACTCAGAAATAATTTTATGTTTAATACCTATTTGAAAATTCTTTAAGTGACTTAAACCAATTTAAAATTTGGGATATGCTCAACTGTGTGCACAGAATCATACATAAAGAAACACATACATAAAGACAAAAATAATTTAAAAACTATTTTTTAGAGTTTTACTTTCTAAGTGCTTTAGTGAAAATCGTTTCAAAGCCTACAGTATTAAATATTAAAAATGCACTTCCTATTTCCTTGTTGCTCACTTTTTATTTCTGGAGTCTCCGCCTGTGTGGTCCAGATGTTTATGGTAAAGGTTAGCTTCCCCATTCATCCCTTCTCTTAGGTCCACTCACTTTCCACCCATTCATTTGACTCCGCAACACAAAGTATGCATCGATGACTGATGCAATTTGCTTGGGTTGGGATAAAGGGAGAAAAAAGAAGGAAACTGTTAGCAAAGATGAAATTTTTTATTGGGCTGTTATAGGTACCTCAGCTGCTCAAGGCAGATACCATGAAATAGGCTTACTTTAAACATTGAGAATTTATTGACTTACTGTTAGAGCCTGGAAAAATGTCCAAATCAAGGAATCAGCAAGACGATGCTTCCTTCCTGAAGACCACCTGCTGGAGATCCTTGGCTCCTCTGCCTCGTGGCAAGGCACATGGCACTGTTAGCTGGTCTCTGTCTCCTCGTCTAGGGTTTGTTCATTTCAGCTTCTTGCTTCCCTGGTGCTCTCTCTGCCTGTCTGTTCACCACATGTATACAAGTTTCCAGTAGTAGGATTAAGTCCCATCCTGAGTGAGATGGGTCAGCTTCTAACCACTGCAGAAGGATAAGTGGGGTGGAAAAATCAAGGATGCTGATCATAGGTATTATTCCATTTTTCAGATATGGAATCCGAAGGCCAGAGAAATTGAGTTACTTAGGTAAGTTGAAACAAAAAGTATATGAGATCACTGATAATTCACTGTTTATATTTCAATTCTAGTGTTTGCCTTCCCTTATCAAATAGATTTTTGCCAATGTTATTTATAAAACGATTAAAATTAAGAAGGAAAATGATTTTAAATAATCATATCTTGAAGAAATCTTACTGTCTTCAAAACTCATTATATGAAACAAACACACATGTATATGTGACCCCTTCCAGTGCAATTGGCCAGTCATTTATGCTGTTTACCATGCCAATTACTGATAAATGGAAAAAGAAACATTCACGCTCTTTGCTTGAACTCAGTCACAGGTTTAATTCTTATTACCTAAATATTTCAGAAAGAGAGAATGAAAAGCAGAATAGTCATGTTGAGTTAAATGGTAAATAGGTTTGTGGGAAGACTGCTAATATTCAATGATATTTTTGACTGTGTCTTCTTGCTTGTATTATTAAGTTACAGATCCTGGTGCTCCTTATTATTAGGTGTGTCCTTGTTCTGAACCCATAAAAGATAAAGTAGGGAAAACTCTTTATGGCCTCAGTATTGGCAGTGGATTCTTAGCCATGACACCAAAAACTTGGGCAACAACAAAAAGCAATAGAAAAATTTGACCTCATCAAAATTAAAATCTTTTGTGCATCTGTATTAGCTTGTTAAGCTACAAGGATGCATTATGGAATGCATGGAATGGAAATGGAATAGATTTTATAAAGGGAATTTATTATGTTACAAGTTTATAGTTCTAAGGCCATGAAAAGGCTCTAATTAAGGCATCAACAAGAAGTTAGCTTCACTCAAGAAAGGATGATGCCATCCAGAACACCTCTATGAACTGGAAAGGCGCATGGCTGGCATCTGCTGGTCTTTTTTCCCAGTTTGTTGTTTCCAGCTTCTGATGCCAGTGGTTTTCTCTCTAAGTGTCTGTGAGACTTCATTTAGTTCCTTTGGGATGCAACTCTGGGTTCTGGCTTGCTTATCATCTCCTGGGAAAGCACCTGGTGACATCTACTGGGCTCTGCTCCTGTCAAGATATCTGGTCTCTCTGCTGGCACTCCAAGCATCTCCGAATGTGTCTGTCAGCTCTGAAGCGATTGTTCTCAAAAGTGTCTGTATCCACTCTGTTATTTCTTCAAAATATTTCCTCTTTTGAAGGATTCCAGTAAACTAACCAAGAACCACCTTGAATGGGCGAAGTCACATCTTCTAACCAAAGACCACACTCACAATTGGGCATACCACAGCTCCCTGGAGATAATCTGATCAGAAGGGCTTCCCCTCTACAATACTGAATCAGGACTAAAGGCCATGGTTTTTCTGGGGTACACAACACTTTAAAACTACCACAGCATCAAAGAACGTTACAAAGAAAATGAAAAGACAATCCACTAATTCATTCTTCCTACTTCTTTTTATATTATTTTGTGATCATGGCCACAAAGCCTATATAGTTTCTACCTCCTATTGTTTATGTTATCCTCCAGTGTTCTAAGTCATCAGACATACAGATTTACAAACAAAATGAAACAAAAATAAACAAGGGAACAGAAAAAAAAAACAAAAGTTTGTTATCTCACAGCACATCAAGTATGCTGTGTCCACAGGTTTATTAGACAGGAGATTTGGTAGAACTAGTTAGTTGACAGAAATATTTCAAGAGGATTGGTAGAGACAGTTTAATTAGGGTTGAGGACCCAGGGATCCATCCCTATCACAAAGAAACCCAAATGGCCCTAGAAAACGTGAAGTAGCCAGGGGCCCTGAATCCGTAGAATGTATTGGAATGCAAGCATCTACCATCAAAAGTAAGATCACAGAAGTTAGGGAGCGGAAATGGAAGTAGCATTGGGTTTCTACACTCACTAGAAGTGAAAATATAAGTCAGAAAATGCAATATATTTTACCTGAACACATTATGTGCAGAGATTGTGAGAGCTAAATCTGTGCCTGATATTACAAAACACACTATGCTTATTCTATGGATCAACCTTAGAGTGCGACTACAGACTAGGTATGCTTATGTGTGCATGATGATATGTATATTTGAGACAATAAAGGAAAACATCGTTTTATATATTAATATGTCTGGAAAAATGCAGTCAGAATACATTGCCTTCCTGTGTTGAGTGTGGCCTACACTCCTCTTTTACTTGCAATTTTCATAATAATAATAGTAGCTAACAATTATTGATTGTCTACCATGAGTCAGGCATAGTAAATCATTCATAGCTAATATTTCAGAATTCACAAATAGATTTAAAATATGCCTTCTGGATACGAATTAATAAGTATATATTATGTCCAACAACATGAGATGAGGTCTTGGTAGATAAAGCAAAAAAAAAAAAAAGATAGAATTATCTTTGGGAAGCCTGAGGCTACTAGAAATATCTGACTTGGCTAAGGAACTGATGAATCTAATAACAGTTGCAGATTCCAAACGGAGCAAACTTGAAGCCTCCTCTGTGGTGTCACACCTGCTTAGGGACACAAACTTCCTTATGGTCTGAATTTTAAAAATCTCCAAATAGGGCAGCTGAGTACCTCACAGACCATCCCCCACGATATCTGGGACATGCTCAGGAGGATTCATAAAGAAAGTGTTGGCATCACAAAATGCTCCCAGGCCAACATGAGGTTTGGGCTTCCAGCCCAGGAACACTAAATACCAGAAGGCACAAAAGGGGAACAGCTGGCAGCTGTTATGGCCACATGCATCAAGCCCCCACCCGCCTCCTCATTCTTGAACGATGAAAACAGTCTTCTTACATCTGGGATAGGAGTTGTCATCAAAGCTCATGTAGCCCTGTCAGCGGGCTACATCTGGAAGAATATAAATATCAGCAGGGGTTTTCTTCCAGGGACAGCCCAAAGCTGTCAGGTAAAAATTGAAAGGGGCACTGAAGTTTCAAGGAACTCAACTAAGCATGTTTCTGGATTATATCCATTTCCATTATCAGAAAGAGAGAAGTTTAGGAAATTCACTTTCTATCAAAAGATCTGATCATAAACATTGTATGTAGGAATCTTGACTCTGATTCCTTTACTTCTCCAGCTTTAATATGGTATTGAAGAAATAGCTTATTTAAAAGAGATTTGTTTGAGTATTATTATGCATGAATATGCTAATGGAACTCATAAATATACATGTCTACTTGGTATATAATAAATCAGATATGTTAGGCAGGTACTTGCATGTTCATCTGTAAAGTGGGGTAAGCCAACCTGTTTCAGAGTTGATGTATTAAAACAATATATGTTATAAACCTTTTGCCCGGTCTTTAAAAGATAATAATCACTAATTGAATGCTATATGTTTGAACCTCCCATCTTCTCAGTATTATGACAGATAATTTTTCATATTATTTGCTTCTCTTTTATTTCTAATTTTTTAAAAAGAAATGCAGATGTATGGAACTTAACCCCAAAATAATAAGACAAATTCAGTATATGTCCAGGGATTCTGTATTTTAAAGATATTCATAGCCTCTGAAATAACGTTGTAACATTTTACTTCAGAAGTTAAGTATCTCTTCACTTTATTTATAAATACTATAGAAGTTTGGTGTCTTTTATTTTGAAATAAAGAAGCCGCAATTAATCATTAGGGTTCAAAATGATAGTCATAATCAACATTCACTTCCCACTCATTCCCATCACTTTAAATTAATGACTAAGTCCAACAGATTTTATCTGTATAGTGCAGACACTTTCGAGTATGGACACGTTCAAGATGATAAGTTATAGATAACAGGATGGTTTTTTTTTTTAGTTGTAACTAAGAGAAAAGAGCCAGATTTCAGCCAAACATCTCCAACTTCTATAGGTAGGAGTTGGCTTCTCACACAACAGGAGGTATTGCAGCAATCCAGTGTCATATTCACAAAATACAACACCCAAAAGGAGAGAGGACTCAACTTTTCATAGTAATCACATCACTGTATTGTATTGTGATTGCACCAGGTTAAGTCATGGACCCATCTTTGAACAAAATATCTTGTGGCTATTGACTGAGAACTTTGAATTAATTATTATTTAACCTATCCTAGACAAAGTTTCGGGTCTTCATCTCAGTCTGGGAAAATTCCACTATGTTCAGTTACCACACAAATGGTTAAAGGTATGTAGATGTACATTAGCCAAAGACCACTAGAAAAATACCTGTAGTCAAACAGTTATGTATATTTCTTGATTCAGCAAGGGAGATTGCTCAGCATGAAAAGAAATGTGAGGTGCCACAGTAAAATAGTTATGGAAGGAGAATTATAGGATATGAATATGTGTTAGGTGATTTTGGTGAGGATTCAAGGAAGTGAAGATTTCCCCTGGATTGAATATTGTCATAAGGTAGGGACATTTTGGTGATTTGGTGTGTTACATTTTTTTAATCTAGAGAATGGGGAAAAAAAATGAAGCAGCTTTCATCTTAAGTGAAATGGATTCTGGGAAGGTAGCCACAAAATTTGTTATATTCTCTAAATTATTTAAGGATAAAAGTGACATTTTAATAACAATGTAAATCACCTTTAAAGCATATAAAGATGGTTGCATACATTAGTAGATATGAAATCAATATGTGTTGATTCTTTTTTTTTTTTAATTGATTCTTATTGAAGGCTATTCTTCAGGTAAATCAGGGTGGAGTTTTATGTGATTTACTTAAATTTAGCCTGGTGATTATAATGTCTAATGTTTAGGCCTCCTCAGATCAAGATCACAGAGTGAAATGCTTAATCTGCTCCCCATTCCCTGTTACAGAAGCTTTGCAAACCAATAAGAACAGGCAACAACATCTTTCTCAAAGCTCCAGAAAACCTTTAGTTGCCCAGTAACAGGGCAAGTGCCCAATTAAGACAAAGGCTACTTAAAAGCAGTAGGATCATCTGGTGCCCTGGCTGGCTCCTCCCCTGCCCTTCACCAGCTGAGTGCAGAGTAAGTCTTGCACACACATTTGTGTCTGGCTCAATCTCTCCGGTGGTGACCTGAGGGATTCACCATTGCAGAATTGTCTTCTGAGCATGGAAGGCACCTCAGGGCGCTCACCTTCAACCCTGAGGAAACTGTTTCCTAGGGAAGAAATGGCATTGGGAACCATGTGAATGGGGGAATTTCAAGGAAGATAAAGGTGCAGAACAGATTTGGGAGGCCTTTAGGAGTTGTCCTGGAGCTATACTCCACACTTCTGTGAGTAAACCCTGCAAGGGAGCACTCACACATGTCCATCTGCAAGAATAGAGAAAGGTACTTTTTTCTTCTTCTTTTTCTTCTTCTCCTACCTCTTCCTCCTCCCCTCCTCTCCCTCCTCCTCCTCCTCTTTCATGCTCTTCCTCTTTTCCTTCTTACTCTTCTTCTTCTTATTTTTCTTTTTTGTTAGCTCCTGTCAATTCAAGGAAAGCTCTCTCATAATACTAACTGTATGCAGCTTAAGGAGCAGATGCTTCAGAGTCTATTTCCCAGTGATAAAACATTAAAGTATCAGAATGTTCAGATTTCAACAAAAGGTTACAAATCATACAAAGAAATAGGAAGTGATGTCGCAGACTTGGGAAATATCAAAGATTTTTTAAAATGATCCTTAATATGCTCAAAGAGCTTAAGGAAAATATTGACAAAAAATTAAAGTAAATTATGTAAATTATAATTTGTATGCAAAGATAATATCAATAGAGAGATGGAAATTATGAAAGGAAATTAAACAAAGCTGAAGACCACAATGATAAAAAATTTAAAAACCTGGAGGTTCTTAAAAACTAGCAGGTTGGAGCTGAGAAGAAATAATTAGAGAACATGAAGACAAGGCAATTAAAATCATTCAGTCGGAGGAACAGAAAAAGAAAGAATGCAGAAAAGTAAGTAGAGCCTAAGAGACCTGTCAAACCAAACATACTAATATATGTTTTGTGGAAGTCCCAGAAAAAGAATAAAAAGAGAAAGTGAAAGAGATAATATTCAAGTAAATAATGGCTGAAAACTTCACTACTTTAATGAAAGACATATACACATTCAAGACACTCAGTGAAAAATAAATATGATAAACCCATATAGACCCACATCATGACATTAAATAAAATTATTGAATGCCAAAGATAAAGAGAATTCTGAAAGCTGCAAGTGAGAAGCCACATGTCAATAAGAGATCCTCAATAAAATTAAGTGCCAATTTGTCATTGGAAACTATGGAGGCAAGAAGGCAGTGGAATGACATGTTTAAAGCATTGAAAGTAAAAAAATTTCAAACAAGAATTCCATAACTGACAAAATCGTCTTTCAGAAATGTGGCAGATATGAAGACATTTCCAGATACACAAAATCTGAGGGAGTTTGTCACAGTTTGACCAGCCTTACAAGTGATTCTAAAGAGAATTATACAGGTTGAAAGGAAAGGATACTTGACAGTGATAAAAGTCACGTGAATAAATAACTATCTCCAGTGAGAGTAACAACATAGGGTAATACAAATGCCAAAACCGTTGCATTTTTGGTTTGTAACTCCATTTTTTACTTCTTATAGGATCTAAAAGGCAAATGCATAAAATGTATTGATGTTAATGGTATTGGACCCATAATGTATAAACATGTCATTTGTGAACAAGGATTGCATAAAGGAATGTAGGAACATAGTTTGTGCATATTATTGACATTAACCTGGTTTCAAAACAAACAAAATTGTTATAGATTTAGTATGTCAAATTTAAGGGGTTGCCAGGGGCAGGAGTGAGGGGAAATGGGGAGTTAATGCATAAAGTGTGTGGGACACGTGCGTGGAGAGATAGGGAAATTTTAGTAATAGAAGGTGGTGAGGGTACTGTAATATTGTGACTATGTTAAATTCCATTGAATGGTATGTTGGGAGTGGTTGAAATGGAAAATTGTATGTTGTATTGCTGTTCTCACAATCAAAATAAAATAGGATGAAACAACTAAAGAGAGAATGACAATTAAATGCCAAACATGATCGTGTATAGGATTAAGAAAGGGAGGAGAAAATCCTGAAAGACACATATTTAATATACATGAAAAAATTGGAAAATAGACTTTAAACTTTCTATTTCTATTTCTAAATGTTAAATTTCCTGAACTTGATAACTGCATGTAAGAGTTAACATAAGTAAATATCCTTATTCTTAGGAAATGTACACTGTACTATTGATTATTTAAGGAACATGATTCAAGTGTTCTGAACACATTAAAGTGTTCAGAAACTGCATGGGTGGATAGATAGACAGACAGACCGACAGAAAGATAGAATGATACAGCAAGTGTAGCAAAATGTTAAAAATTGTTGGAGCTGGGTATAGGATCATGTTAGAATTTGCTGTATGGAATTTGTATTGTTTCTTTAAGTTTGAATTTATTTCAAAATAAAAAGCTAACAAAAATATAACTGTCATTCATAAAATGTTAATTTTGACAGAAACTATTTTAGGGATTTTGCAAGTATTAATCCCAAAGCAAAAGTTAATATATCCATACTTTTATTCCTATTTTGAAAATGAGAAAACAAGACTAGGAATGTAGTGCAATAATTTGGATGTCATACAGATAGCATATGGCAATTCTGCATATTTTTTTCCACTATGTATCACTGTTACTTTAGAGAAATATGGACTTAGAACTTCTGAATTTCTAGACATCTGTATTTTGCAAAAATTTTGCTAGAATTAAGACACATTGCATAGAATTTTCAATCAGTAACATTGGCTTCAGTATAATATTGCAGACTATATGCAATTCAGAGTGTTCTTGATTTGATGGGAAACATTAATCTACAAATAAACATCCAACTTCCCTACCATTGAGGGAGTATAATAGAGACCAAATTTAATTCATTGTAAATTGAAAAATAAATAAGTACAACAAATGGGACATTTTTCTTAGTTACCCAATATCATAACCTACTGTATTTTTCATGACTGTAGCCTCAATATTAATCTCTGAAGGTGCTTATGTTTATTTTACTGTGCTTGTTCCCTTGATTAAATCCATCATTGTACAATGTATGCCATACATCAATGTTAACCCTGCTTTAACTTATGACTAACTCATTGGTTTTAATTTGGCTTTTGTGAATAAATCCTCAAAACATAGCTGCTGAATTTGTATATGATATTTGCTGAAGGAATACATTAAAAATACCATCAAAATTTCAGTATATAAAAATTCAGGATGATACAAAATGTAGAGATTTTAAATAGGGAAGTTCAATTCGCATTAAAGTCATAAAATCTTTAAGACATATTTGGTTTTGTCAGAGATCAGGAATTATAGGAAACAAAAGACATCAAGACTAGAAAATAATGATTACAAGGATTATTTTTAAAAATTTTATATGTTCAGAATTTTTTATTTTCTCTTCCTTCATGGTATTTTTCATCAAAATGTAGCAAAAAGCTTTTCCTGTTCTTTATGACCTGGCAATGGACTACGGTTAATCTGAGAAGTATAATTTCAAAAGCTTTATAATACCTTTTAAATCATGGAAGATACACCTAAAAATATATATAAATCTTACCTCTCTTCATAGAGGTAACTCTTTTTCATAGCTCATTCTTCCTTTCCAAAGATCTAATTTCAGGAACTACTACTTTAATTTCAGTTGCTTTGCGTGTTGTCAAAGAATAATAAATGTAAATGTAACATTTAAACTATCAGTAATTCATTCTGTAACAGCAGTTCAAAAAGAACATCAAGCTAAACCTATGGATTGAGATGTGAAATTTCAGAAGCATTACACAAAATTTTAACTTCTTTCTACTTCAAGGGAAATTTGCATTGGCATAATCATTAAATGGACTAACTAGAAAAAGAGCTAATTAGCTATTTACACTTTATTTTTTTCAATGTACCTTCCAAAAGGAAATGATTCTGAAATTTATTATTTATTCCAGCAAATATGCAGGTATCTGAATAGTAGTCTATAGTTTGTTCTATTTGTCTTTTAAGAGTGAATCCCGTACATAAGCTTAGCTGTCAAAATAGAGCTTGCTTTAGCATACATGGCAAAAGAGGTAATAATATATGGTTTTAATTATAATATTGCAAAAACAAGTTTTCTTTATGACATTACCAGCTGCTAAAAAGCAATGGGGAGTGAGTGTATTTTATCCATTACTGACAAGGAAAAAGATGTTTGTAGAAACAAAACATTTTAATCATTTAAATTGTTGATGTAGTTTGATGGCAGACTGTCTCTCCAAACATATGTTTTTCATTGTCTGAATCATATTTTTCCATCTCAGCAGGAAATTAACTTGAGCTGATATTACCACAATAACAGAAAGATTTACTGATACTCATTTCTCAACAAACAGATGTTGACTTCTATAGAGGTCAAAGCAGAAAGTACCTGAGAAAAACTAAATTGTAAGTAATCTCTGCTGATTGGTATCAGGTATTTTATAAATGGTGTAATTCAGAGACTTCCTTCATTAGAAAAAATTCTATTCTCCCCTTTCTATTTAAAGACTAAATCACACTAAGTTCTTTTTTGTGGTTGTAGTCATTCTGTATGTCTATTCTTTAATTTATTTGATTGCTTAAAGATTATGGCAAGTACACACCGCTATCAACAGCACTTTATTCCCAAGAGTTTAGACATGGCCACTTTAAAATACTTTAAAATGAAAAAATCACTTTTCTTGAATGTTATTTCCAAATGTTGAATGCAAAGCTTATTGTAAAAATGGCACATGC
The DNA here is from genome assembly GCF_023851605.1 of Tamandua tetradactyla. NCBI lineage: Eukaryota > Metazoa > Chordata > Mammalia > Pilosa > Myrmecophagidae > Tamandua > Tamandua tetradactyla. The sequence continues at coordinate 166,290,228 of NC_135329.1, forward strand.
ACTTGGCATTGCCTGAAACAAAGTTTAGATCCTTTCATCATCAAAAGCATTTATGAATAGTCTTCGTGTGTGTGACTCTTGGCAAGTTACTGTATAAAATGATTCCTCAGTAAAGCTGCTCTCAGCTAGAAGTAGGTTCTCTGTGAATTAGTGTCACCTCTGAGCTATGCTGATGATCAAATAGAAACCAATTATGATGGCCTGGAAAGAAGCCATTAAAAGTGTTCTCATGAGAAATTAAGTTTCTACAGAACTGCCAAGTTGCAGTACATGCAGTAAGAGCACCGTGGTAGGGGACGTGGTAGGGGAAAGAGTACCTATCCCAACTTACACAATGTAATGGTTGATTACTGGAAAGTTTGAGTAGAGTTGAGTCCCCTAGCCTACAGTTGTGTGAAAGGATAGTTATTAATTGAGGAACATTTTTTTGAGAAATGAATATACATGTGCGTACCTGAATGAAGAAAGAGAGTAGCCACGGTATTGGTATTAGTCAGGGTTCTCCAGAGAAACGGAATATATATATATAATAGATATGTAATGAGATTTATTATAGGCTTAGGTGACCATGAAGATTGCAAGTCTGAATTTCATAGGGCAAGCTGTGAATTCGACACTCCAAACATGTTCTTAACCTTAATCCATTCCTGTGGGCATGGACCACATCAAACCAGAAGTTTCCAATCCTGGAAGGAAGCAAGCCCTCCGGTCTCTGAAATGGTGAGCCAATAAATACCTGCTGTTTAAGCCAACCCATTATATGGTATTTGTTTTAGCAGATAGTAAACCAAGAGACACTATGTCAAAAGATAAAAATTGGAGTTACATAATTGGATACATGATATCCATCAGAAGGAAATACTCATATTTGAGTATATACATGCATATAAATATATAAATATGTATATATAATCAGGAAGTTCACACAAACTCTTTTAAAGGAAACTTTATTTAAAAATTAAAAGTAAGTGAGACTGAACTACAAAATAAGCAAATACATAAAAATGTTTCCAATGTAAAATTTGTAAGAGGAAGAAATGATGTTGAAACTCCATTATCATAAGTTATTAGACCCAAAGTAAATATTTTCTTTATCTGAATATCATTTGTAGAATTAAAAATTTATGTGAATAAATCCCATAATTTAAGATTTAGCAAAGGCATAATAATGAAAAGCATCAATGTATTTCAAAATTCTCACCCTATTTTTGTATTCAAATCCTGAAATGAGTAGAATAGTTATACGGTCAACTTGAAAAGCTTCATGTCTACATCTAAAAGAAAGTGAAAATCAATTGTACATAAGGCTTTCAGGTGTACTATGAAGGAAAAAGACTGTGGGAAATGACAGATCAAGCATGTTAGAACCGAAATTTTAAATATTAAGAAAAGTTCTTTCACTTGGTAAGGCAGTTTGACTTTTAAGAATTAATTCTAAAAACTAATTTGGAGATTGAAGACTGATTGGCAGTTATTATTTATCTTGACATTTGATATCACAGAAAATAATTATCTTGTGAATGTTTCGCATAACAAGTGATACCTGATGTGTAGTAAAATCTTTGTTGTGAAAGATGAAGAGGGAAAAAGAAAGCGTCCTCAGGTGTCCCAAAGAAGTACTAAAACGGTGAGCTCAACTTTGGGCAGGATTTTCTCTTACATTTTTACTATGACAAACTTCTAGAATTGAGAGACATTAAAGAAATAGTAGCCTGAACACCTATATATTCACCACTTAGATTCAACTATTATTAGCATTATGCCATATCTACTCAGCATTTGTAGGTGAATATATGCACATATACATACATTAATGCTTTCACAAACCATTTCAAAATAAGTTGCAAACATCATGACATTTCATCTCAAAATGCTTTTGTAGGTCTTTCCTCTAAATAAAGACATTCTCCCACATAACCATAGAGCCATTATCATAGCTAACAAAGTTAACAATAATTCCATATTAACTCATATCAAGTCCACAGACAAATTTCCACAATTATCCAAAAATATTCTTTGAAACTCAGTAGTTTCCAAGCAGAATTTAAGCCAAATTGCATTTACTTGTTAGATCTTGCTCCAGAAATGTCCCCTATCTTTGCTTTCTTTCATTAATATTTTTAAAAGGTTAAGCTAAATGTATCATAGATACACTCTGCATTTGTATAATAGTTTCCTTATGGTGTTATTTAACCAATTTCTCTAACCGCTTGGTATCCATTACTGGAGATTATTTCTGAAGACTTCATTAGATTTAGATTAAGTGGTTTTGGCTAGGATATCTCATAAATAATGCTGTGTACTTCATTGTGCACCAGATGAGGAAGCATACAAATTCTAATCCTATTATTCATGATATTTACATTGATTATTTAATTAAGGTGGCAACAACCAAATATCCCTATTTTGGGATATGTATTTCCCATTGAAATTATAAGTAATTTGCAGGGTGGTATTTTGACATCATGAAGTTATCATATTCCCCAACAACATTTGATTTTATAGCTTAAACATCCACTAATGAGCTTTACCTCAGTTAATTTATTTTTATTGGAGACTGCAAAATATATTATTCATTTTACATTTTATTAGTTAAAGTTGTTCTGTAAGTCAGAATTTTTCCACTGACAAAAGGTGAATAACAGTTTCACCTAAAAAGATGGAGGAAATGTTTAAACTGTTACTCTATTTTCAATTTTTAGAGTAAGGAGTTGTAATAATTAGTTTGCAGTTTATTTTGTTTTCCCTGCCTTCTGTATATCACTACAAGTTCATGGATATTTATTCTTCATATTATAACCAGTTATAATTTTTATTCTTTTTTATGCTTAAATTGTGACAAATACGGAGAATGGAAGCTCCTTCAAGTTGGCTCCTGTGACTTTATGGCATTTTTTAAATTAATATTTAAATTAAAAAAATATGACAAGAAACACAAACATTCTTAACATCTGATCATTCCGTTCTACATATATAATCAGTTATTCACAATATCATCACACAGTTGCATATTCATCATCACGATAATTTCTTAGAACATTTGCATCAGAAAAAGAAAAAAAAGAAACAGAAAAAAATTCATGCATACCGTACCCCTTACCCCTCCCTTTCAACTGATCACTAGCATTTCAATCTAAGTTTATTTTAACATTTGTTCCCCCTATTTATTTTTATTCCATATGTTTTACTCATCTATTGATAAGGTAGATAAAAGGAGCATCAGACACAAGGTTTTCACAATCACACAGTCACACTGTGAAAGCTATATCATTATGCATTCATCTTCAATAAACATGGCTATTGGAACACAGCTCAATATTTTTAGGCAGTTCCCTCCAGCCTCTCCGTTACATCTTGACTAACAACGTGATATCTATTTAATGCGTAAGAATAACTTCCAGGATAACCTCTCAACTGTGTTTGGAATCTCTCAGCCATTGGCACTTTATTTTGTCTCATTTCACTCTTCCCCCTTTTGGTTGAGAAGGTTTTCTCAATCCCTTGATGCTGTGTCTCAGCTCATTCTTGGATTTCTGTCCCACATTGCTAGGAAGGTCCATACTCCTGGGAGGCATGTCCCACGTAGATAGGGGAGGGCAGTGAGTTTGCTTGTTGTGTTGGCTGGAGAGAGAGGCAACATCTGAGCAAATAAAGAGGTGCTCTTGGGGGTGACACTTAGGCCTAGTTTTAAGTAGGCTTGACCTATCCTTTGTGGGATTAGGTTTTCTATGAACAAACCCCAAGATTGGGGGCTCAGCCTATTGCTTTGGTTGTCTGCACTGCTTATGAGAATATCAAGAATTCAACTTGGAGAAGTTGAATTTTCCCCCTTTGCCACCATTCTTCAAAGGAGACTTTGCAAATACTTTTTTATTCACTGTTCAAATCACTCTGGGATTTATTGGGGCATCACTCTGGACAAACAAACAAAATCTCATGCCCTACTCAAAGTTCCATGTACTTATGGTGTTCAATTAAGCTGTCTACATAAGTTATATTAGGAAAAGCACTAGCCAAAATATAAATTTTGTACCAAATAAACATTTTTTTGCTTTAGTCTCACACATAAGTTAAAATTTAAAAATATTAATTACTATCAACTTTCAACACCCTGCAGTAATGACATTCCTTTGTTCTTCATCATGCAAAATCAATTTTTTTCATTTGTACATTTAGTCACTATCATTATACTCTCTAAGCATTCCTAGATTATACCATCTCAGTTTTTATCTTCTATGTTGCTATCTGATTTCATTTGTGCCCCCAGCCCTCCTCCCTCTACCATTCTCACATTCAGCTTCATTCAGTGTTTTAACATAATTGCATTACAGTTAGGTAGTATTGTGCTATCCATTTCTGAGTTTTTACAATCAGTCCTGTTGCACAATCTGTATCCCTTCAGCTCCAATTACCCAATATCTTACCCTGTTTTTATCTCTGGATGGTCTCTGTTACCAAAGAAATTCTCCAAGTTTATTCACTAATGTCAGTTCATATCAGTGAGACCATACAGTATTTGTCCTTTTATTCCTGGGCAATCTCACTCAGCATAATGTCCTTAAGGTCCATCCATGTTGTTACATACTTCATAACTTTATTCTGTCTTACAGCTGCACAATATTCCATTGTTTGTATATGCCACAGTTTGTTTAGCCACTCATCTGTTGATGGACATTTTGGCTGTTTCCATCTCTTTGCCATTGTAAATAATGCTGCTATAAACATTGGTGTGCAAATGTTCACTTGTGTCCTTGCCCCCATGTCCTCCGAGTAGATACCTAACAATGTTATTGCCAGGTCATATGGCAATTCTATATTTAGGTTCCTGAGGAGCCGCCAAACTGTCTTCTGTGGCAGTTGTACCATTTGACATGCCCACCAACAATGGTTAAGTGTGCCTCTTTCTCTGCATCCTCTCCAGCACTTGTTGTTTTCTGTTTTATTGATAATTGCCATTCTGGTTGGTGTGAGATGATATCTCATTGTGGTTTTGATTTGCATTTACCTAATAACCAGAGAAGTTGAGCATCTTTTCATGTGCCTTTTGGCCATTTGTATTTCCTCTTCTGAGAAGTGTCTGTTCACATCTTTTGCCCATTTTGTAATTGGGTTGTCTGTCTTTTTTTTTGTTGAGTTGAACAATCTCTTTATATATTCTGGATACTAGACCTTTACTGATGTGTCATTTCCAAATATTGTCTCCCGTTGTGTAGGCTGTCTTTCTACTTTCTCAATGAAGTTCTTTGATGCACAAAAGTGTTTAATTTTGAGGAGTTCCCATTTATTTATTTCTTTCCTCAGTGCTCGTTCTTTGAGTGTAAGGTCTAGGAAACCATCTCCTATTATAAGATTTATAAGATAGCTCCCTACATTTTCTTCTAACAGTTTTATGGTCTTAGATCTAATGTTTAGGTCTTTGATCTATTTTGAGTTAATTTTTGCATACGGTGTGAGATATGGATCCTCTTTCATTCTTTTGCATATGGATATCCAGTTCTCTAGGCACCATTTATTGAAGAGACTGTTCTGTCCCAGGTGAGTTGGCTTGACTGACTTATCAAAGATCAACTGTCCATAGATGAGAGGGTCTATATCTGTACACCCTATTTGATTCCATTGGTCAGTATATCTATGTTTATACCAGTACCATGCTGTTTTGATCACTGTAGCTTCATAATATGCCTTAAAGTCAGGTAGCATGAGGCCTCCAACTTCATTTTTTTTTCCTCAGGATATTTTTAGCTATTCAGAGCACCCTGCCCCTCCAGATAAATTCGGTTATTGGTTTTTCTATTTCTGAAAAGTAAGTTGTTGGGATTTTGATTGGTATTGCATTGAATCTGCAAATCAATTTAGGTAGAATTGACATCTTAACAATATTTAGTCTTCCAATCCATGAACACGGTATGCCCTTCCATTTATTTAGGTCTTCAGTGATTTCTTTTGACAATTTCTTGTAGTTTTCCTTGTATAGGTCCTTGTATATCATCAGATTTTTGAGTGTTGATCTTGTAACCTGCCACTTTGCTGTACTAATTTATTAGCTTTAGTAGTTTTGCTGTGGATTTTTCAGGGTTTTCGACATATAAAATCATATCATGTCCAAACAGTGAGAGTTTTATTTCTTTCTTTCCAATTTTGATGCTTTTTATTTCTTTTTCTTGTCTAATTGCTCTGGCTAGAACTTCCAACACAATGTTGAATAACAATGGTGATAGTGGACATCCTTGTCTTGTTCCTGATCTTAGGGGGAAAGTTTTCAGTTTTTCCTCATTAATGATGGTGTTAGCTGTGGGCTTTTCATATATTCCCTCTATTATGTTGAGGACGTTTCCTTCTATTGCTATCCTTTGAAGTGTTTTCGACAAGAAAGGATGTTAAATTTTGTCAGATGCCTTTTCTGCATCAATTGAGATGATCGTGTGGTTTTTCTGCTTTGATTTGTTGATATGGTGTATTACATTAATTGATTTTCTTATATTGAACCATCCTTGCATACCTGGGATGAATCCTACTTGGTCATGGTGTATAATTTTTTTAATATGCTGCTGGATTCGATTTGCAAGAATTTTGTTGAGGATTTTTGCATCCATATTCATTAGAGAGATTGGCATGCAGTTTTCTTTTCTTGTAATATCTTTGTCTGGCTTTGGTATGAAGGTGATGTTGGCTTCGTAGAATGGGTTAGGTGGCTTTCCCTCTTCTTCAATTTTTTTGAAGACTTTGAGCAGGATTGGTACTAATTCTTTCTTGAATGTATGGTAGAATTCACATGTGAAGCCATCTGGTCCTGGACTTTTCTTTTTTGGGGAGCTTCTTAATGACTGATTCAATTTCTTTACTTGTGATTGGCTTGTTGAGGTAGTCTATTTTTTCTTGAGTCAATGTTTGTTCATGCTTTTCCAGGAAGTTGTCCATTTCATCTACATTGTCAAATTTATTAGCATAAAGTTGTTCATACTGTCCTCTTATTGCTTCTTTATTTCTGTGGGGTCAGTGATTATGTCTTCTCTTCCATTTCTGATTTTATTTATTTGCATCCTCTCTCTTCTTCTTTTTTGTCAACATCACTAAGGGTCTGTCAATCTTATTGATTTTTTTCATAGAACCAACTTCTGGTTTGTTGATTTTCTCAATTGTTTTCATGTTCTCAATTTCATTTATTTCTGCTCTAATCATCATTATTTCTTTCCTTTTGCTTGCTTTGGGTTTAATTTGCTGTTCTTTCTCTAGTTCTTCCAAGTGGACAGTTAATTCCTCGATTTTTGTTCTTTCTTCTTTTTTAATATAGGTATTTAGAGCAATAAATTTCCCTCTTAGCACTGCCTTTACTGTATCCCATAAATTTTGATATGTTGTGTTTTCATTTTCATTGGTCTCAAGATATTTACTGATTTCTCTTTTAATTTCTTTCTTGACCCACTGATTGTTTAAGAGTGTGTTGTTGAGCTTCCATATATTCATGAATTTTCTGGCACTCTGCCTATTATTGATTTCCAGCTTCATTCCTTTATGATCTGAGAAAGTGTTTTGTATGATTTCAATCTTTTAAAATTTACTGAGACTTGTTTCATGACCCAGCATATGGTCTATCCTTGAGAATGATCCATCGAGCACTTGAGAAAAAGGTGTATCCTGCTGTTGTGGGGTGTAATGTTCTATATTTGTCTGTGTCTGTTAAGTCTAGCTCATTCTGGCTTAGTGCATAAATATTTATGATTGTCATGTCTTCTCATTGAACTGCTCATTTTATTAATACATAGTGTCCTTCTTTGTCTCTTTTAACTGTCTTACATTTGAAGTCTAATTTGTTGGATATTCGTATAGCTACTCCTGCTCTTTTCTGATTGTTATTTGCATGGAATATCTTTTCCCAACATTTCACTTTTAGCCTATGTTATCCTTGGGTCTAAAATGCATTTCTTGTAGACAGCATATAGATGGGTCCTGCTTTTTAATCCATTCTGCCAATCTATGTCTTTTGATTGGGGAGTTTAATCCACTAACATTTAGTGTTATTACTGTATGGGCAGTACTTTCTTCTATCATTTTGCCTTTTTGATTTTATACGTCATATTTCATTTTTCTTCTTTTTACCTTTACTGATAGTCTTCATTTCTATTCTCTTCTCCATACCTCTCTCTCCTGTCTTTTCTTATCTGTCTCCCTCTAGTATTTCTTGCAGAGTCAGTCTCTTGGTCACAAATTCTCTCAGTGAATTTTTGTCTGCAAATCTTTCAATTTCCCCCTTATGTTTGAAGGACAGTTTTGCTGGATATAGAATTCTTAGTTGGCAGTTTTTCTCATTTAGTATCTTAAATATATCATCCCACTGTCTTCTCATCTCCATGGTTTCTGCTGAGAAACTTACACATAGTCTTATTGGGCTTCCCTTGTATGTGATAGATTGTTTTCTCTTGCTGCTTTCAAGATTCTCTCTTTCTCTTTGACATCTGACATTCTGATTAGTAAAAGTCTTGGAATACATCTGTTTGGATCTGTTCTCTTTGGGGTATGCTGCAGTTCTTGGATCTGTAATTTTAAGTCTTTCATAAGAGTTGGGAAATTTTTGGTGATAATTTCCTCCATTAGTTTTTCTTCTCCTTTTCGTTTCTCTTCTCCTTATGGGACACCCACAACATGTATATTCATGCACTTCATGCTGTCATTCAATTCCCTGAGTCCCTGTTCATATTTTTCTATTCTTTTCCCTATTTTTCTTTTGCTTGTTGGATTTCAGATGTCCTGTCCTCCAGTTCACTATTCTATCTTCTGCCTCTTGAAATCTGACATTGTAGGTTTCCATTGTTTTCTTTATCTCTTCTACTGTGCCTTTCATTCCCATAAGTTCTGTGATTTGTTTTTTCAGACTTTTGATTTCTTCTTTTTGGTCATTCCTTGCCTTCTTTATATCCTCCTTCATTCATTGATTTGATTTTTGATGAGGTTTTCCATATCTGTTCGAATATTCTGAATTAATTGTTTCAACTCCTGTATCTCATTTGAATTATTGATGTGTTCCCTTGACTAGGCCATTTCTTCAATTTTTCTAGTATGATTCATTATTTTTTACTGGCATCTGGGCATTTAATTACTTTAATTTGTTTATTCTGCAGGCTCTTTTCACTTTTTTTTTCCCCAGGATTTTCTTACTGATGACTTTGTTGTCTGTCTGTTCTTTGACATTCAGTTCAGCTCACTCTAGACCTCTAGCATAGATTTTGTTTAATAGATCAGAATTTTTCAGTTCTTGTTTTCTTTGTTTCTTGCTGTGCCTGTATGGTGCTTTTCTCTACCCCTTAGGAGGGTCTACTTAGGTATTATAGACCGCAGTCATATTTTCCCAGACCAAACTGGTCTCCTCTCAGAAGGAAAGAATCATTACATCAGTTTTCTCTGAGGGTGAGACCCAGCAGATTAAAAGGTTTTCCTATGTAGTCTCTGGACTCTGCGTTTTTCCTACCCTGCTCAGTATGTGGCAGTTTTCTGCCTGCAGGTCCCACCAACATAAGGTGATGCAGTACCTTTAACTTCAGCAGACTCTCTCTGCTGGGGGCGTGGTGGAGACAGAGGAGAGGTTGTAGTCTGGCTTTAATTGTTTCCCTTTTCCAGACCCTGGGGTCTGAATTTCTTGAGGGAGGAATTCCACCTGAGGTGGGCCCCACCCCTCTCCTGGGGAAGGTACAGGCTCCAGACAAACTCTCAAACAAGTCTGTTTCTGCCTATGTCTGGGGTAGTGGAGCTAGAGAAGTCTTGCAGCTGTATCTAAAGAGTAATCAATCCATAGAAACACAGCCACAAAAGAGAAAAAGAAAAATCCTTTTCTGAGCAGGACCCCGTTCCTCAGGTTTGCCAATCAGGAGCTTAAGTTGGTAAGTTGCTCTGTTTATCTCCAGGCCCTATGTGCCCCCTCCTTTCCTGCAGGGCCCAGACCTTTTCATATCCAAAAAACACCTGTTTTGTTTTTTGTTTTCTTCTTCTGTCAGCCCTGCCCCCTCTGCTCTGGGGCAAAAACCAGTGACCTCCACTTTTACTCAAGGTTGAGCTAAGCTGAGGGCCTATTTTAAGTAGTCAGAATTTGTTAATTAATTCCACAATTGGTATTTGGTTGTGCTCTGCCCCTCCTGCTAGTAAAGTTCCTTTCCTTTCCCCTCTGGGAAGCAGCCTGTGGGGGAGGGGTGCCAGCTGCCATGGCTTGAAGAACTCACAGTTCTGGGGGGGCTCACAGCCAGTCCAGCTCGCCCAGACTGGGGTATGCTGTGTGTCTGGTACAGAGCCCCAGGAGCTGTTTGTACTATTCCTGGCTATTTATTAGCCGCTCTGGAGGACAAATTAATTCCCACACCTTGCTAAGCCACCATCTTGGCTCCGACTAGTAAGAGTTAAATCTTTATGGCATTCTTTGCATTCATTTTTAGTACTTGGCAAAAGTACTAAAGTATTTTCTAAATATTCCAGACTCTCCTTGTATTTTCCACCTCCCAATCCTGGAACCAGCCATTTCTCATAAGTAACTTAATTCAGTTGTCTCAAATAATGTTTAGAAACAAATATCAAGAAGTTAAGTAAAATTTCTGCCACCAGCATGCCATTGCTTGACACAGAATCAGATATATATTTTTTTCAAAGAAAAGATTTATGTTGTTATTTCAAAATCAAATTTAAAATTACGTTTTATCTTAACTTTTCTGATTTATTATTTTATCTTTTTTATTATATTTAAAATATTGATAAGATTATAATACCTATACCACTAAAAGTAAAACTAATGCATGCTAGCTAATATTTATCATTAGTTTTATTTTTTAGAATAATTACAATGACTGTACTGGACACTACTACACATATACACACACATTTGGACATGTAGTTTTACTTGTCTCATAAATAGCATAATTATACAATTTTTTAAAAAATTTGCTTTCATCACATAAAAAATTCTGCAGATGAATTCATTGCAGTACATAAAAATTTTTCTCATCCTGATTTTACAGCTTAATAGGTTGCTACTGTGCCCATATACACATTTGTTTAATCTATCTTCTTTTAAATGACATTTGAATTGTTTTACAGTTTTTGTTATTCGATATCTTATAGGTTCTGTGATTTATTTTGCTTTGATTGTTTTATGGTTTAGTATTAAATGAGAAATATAATATTCCTAGTTGAAGCTTAAAATAAACATAGACATTATCCATAAAAAATAACATCTAAATTCATTATCTTCAAGGGGTTCCTAACATTAGATTTTTTAATGTAAACAAATCAGAAAAAAATCATATTAAATATTGATGTATAATTTTGAAGACTGTATAAACACACTCCTGTCATTTAATGTCATTTGAGGAAATAAGGTATAGCCACATGATGACAACTTATTCAGCTGTAAAAACATTGTGAGAAAAAGTTCTATGTACTGAAATGAATTAATCTGCAGGATGAATTCACCTCATTTAGTAATAATGAGAGTCTATCAAGAATGAATGTTCTTAGTTTTTTTCTTTCAAAAAATATTTTCTTTTGCTTTGAATTTTGGAAGTTATTTTTACTATATGGTTCTAAATTTGTTTTTTTTTTTCTTTCAGCTCTCAGAAACTTTTATTTTAAATATTTCAATCATTATTATTGAGGAAACCCTTTAAAGGTAGTTTTTATTTTTTTCTATGGAACTATTTAAAAGCATATCTTAATTCTCTTGTATTTTGAAGTTTTAATATGACATACTTAGTTTTGAGTGATTTTCAGGAACTCTTTTAAGTTTGAAAATTTACATTTTCCTCAATTTTGAAAAATTTAGGAGGATTTTTCTCTTCTAATATTACTTTGGTAGCATTCTTTCTTTTATCACCTTCTGGAATTCCAGTTAGAATCCTCATCTTGTTTTCCTCGATCCTTAAGCTCACTTTTATAGTTTCTCTCTCCTGTACTCCTTATATCCCCATATTATTGACCCATAGTATTGGTGTGGTATTTGTTACTGTTGATGAGGGAGTATTAAAATATTACTGTTAACTATAGTTTGTAGTTTTCAATAGGTATATTTTCCCTCAATTACCCCTCTAATAGTAATTCTTTATAATAGTGTCATATATCTAATTCATGAAAGAACTTTTTTCTATTTGTATAGTTCATCACAGCCTTTGTTCACCACAAGTTTCACTGTGCTATACAATCTCATGTTTTAAGCTCCAACTTTCCTTCTGGTGGCATCCATGACTCTAAATGTCCCCTTTGCACCACACTCACATGCCATACAGCACTGTCAACAGTTCTCACGTTAACAAACTATCGTCACCACTGTCCATTTCCAAAGGTTTAAGTTCAACCTAGTTAAATATCCTACACATATTAAGCAACCACTCCACAATCTTTAGCTTCATTCTCTATCCCTGTATTCTGTATTCTATATTTTATGTCTGCAAGGTTACATATTATAATTAGTCCATATCAGTGAGATCATACAATATTTGTCCTGTAGTGTCTGACTTATTCACTTCACATAATGTCCTTAACGTTCAACCATATTGTCTAATGCTTCAGGACTTCATTTCTTCTTATTGCCAAATACTATTCCATCATATATCCAGATCACATTTTGTTTATCCATTTATCTGTTGATGGACCCTTGGGTTGTTTCCGTCTTTTGGCATTTGTGAATAATGTTGCTGTGAACATCGGTGTGCAAATGTCTGTTTGTGACCCTGCTTTCAGATCTTCTGAGTATATCCTGAGAGGCAGGATTGCTGTGTCTTAAGGCAACTCTATACTCACTTAGCTTCCTGAGGAACCACCAAACCGTCCTCCACAGTGGCTGTACCAGTTTACATTCCCACCAGCAATGAGTAAGTGTTTCAATTTCCCCACTTCCTCTCCAACACTTGTAGTTGACTATTTGTTTAACAGCAGCCATTCTAATAGGTGTGAGATGATATCTCATTGTGGCTTTGATTTGCATTTCCCTAATAGCTAGTGAAGATGAGCATCTTTTTCATGTGTCTCTAAGCCATCTGTATTCCCTTTTTGGAGAAATTTCTATCTTGTCTTTGGTTATTTTAAAATTGTGTTGTTGGATTTTTTTTTTATTCAATCCTGAGTTGTAGGATTTTTTAAAAAATATAGTTTGGATATCAAACCCTAATCAAATATTTGGTTTCCAAACATTTTCTCCCATTGAGTCAATTGCCATTTCACCCTTTTGACAAAGTTCTTTAAATATTTGATTTTGAGGAGTTCCTATTTATCTATTTCTTTTCATTGCTTGTGCTTTGGGTGTAAAGTCTAAGAAACTACCACCTCTCCCTAGATCTTGGAGATATTTCCCAATGTTTTCTTCTAGGAATTTTATGGTACTGGTTCTTATATTTAGGACCTTTACCCATTCTGAGTTAATTTTTGAATAGGGTATGAGATAAGACTTTTCTTTCATTCTTATGGTTATGGATATGCAGTTGTCCCAACATCATTTATTGAAGAGATTGTTCTGTCCCAGTTGAGTAGGCTTGGAAGCCTTATCAAAAATCAATTGACCATAGATCTTAGGGTCTATTTCTGAACTCTTAACTTTGATTCCTTTGGTCAATATGTCTATCTTTATGCCAGTATCATTCTGTTTTGACCACTATGGCTTTATAATGTGCTTTCAAGTTAGAAAGTGTTATATCTCCTACTTTATTCTTCTTTTTCAAGATGTTTTTGGTGATTTGAGGCCTCTTATCCTTCCAAATAAAATTGATAATTATCTTCTCCATTTTTTCAATGTTTTCTGTTGGAATTTTGATTGGTATTACATTGAATTTGTAGATCAATTTGAGAAAAATTGACATGTTAATGATGTTTAGGCTTCAATCCATGAATACAGGATGCCTTTGCATTTATTCTGGTCTTCAATTTCTTCTGCAATATTTTATAGTTTTCTGTTTACAAGTACTTTACACGCTTGGTTAGACTTATTCCTAAATATTTGGTTCTTTTAGGTGCTACTGTAAATGAAATTTTTTATTGATTACCTCTTCAGATAGCTCATTACTAGTATATAGCAACACCACTGATTTTTTTAACTTTTTTTAATTGTGTAATATAATATACATACAAAGCAAAGAAAGAAAAAAGCAATAGTTTTCAAAGTGCTCTTCAACAGATCCCAGAGTTTGTCATGGGCTACCATACCATCCTTTCAGGTTTTTCCTTCTAATTGCTCCAGAATAAAGGAGGCTAGAAGGAATCAATATTTTTTTTATCAACACAATTATTTTTTTCTTTTTTTGTGAAAAATAATATATATACAAAACAGCAATAAATTTCAAAGTGTAGCACAACAATGAGTTGGAGAACAGATTTCAGAGTTTGGTATGGGTTACAATTCCACAATTTTAGGTTTTTACTTCTAGCTACTCTAAGATACTGGAGACTAAAAGAAATATCACTTTAATGATTCAGCAATCATATTAGTTTGTTAAACCCTACCTTCTCTGTATAATGCCATCACCTTTGCTCTTGCTATCCCACTCTTAGGGGTGTTTGGGCTATGGCCATTCTAACTTTTTAATGTTGGAAGAAGCTGTCAATAATATGGGGTAAGGAGATGGAACTAGCTGATGTTCTGGAGAGACTGGGTCCTCTAGGTTTCAGGACTTATCTGGTCCAGTGGATGTTGCAGGTTTCTGGAAAGCTACTCTAGTGCATGGAAACTTTGTATACTCATATATTATCCTAGGTGTTCTTTAGGATTGGCTGGAATGGTTTGGTTGGCATTTTGCAAGTTCTGATAGGTAGCAATGTCTAATTGAAGCTTGTGTAAGAACGATCACCAGAGTAGCCTCTCGACTCTTTTTGAAGTCTCTCAGCCACTGATACCTTATTTTGCTTTATTAGTTATACTTCTTTTCCTTCTTTTGGTAAAAATGGAATTGTTGATCTCACAGTGCCAGAGCTGGACTCATGCCTGGGAGTCATCTCCCATGCCGCCAGGGAGACTTTCACCCCTGGATGTCATGTACCATATTGGGGGAGGGTAATAATTTCACTTACAGAGTTGGGCTTAGTTAAAGTGGGCCACGTCTGAGCAAAAGAGGCCCTCCAGAAGTAACTCTTAGGCATACCTACATAAGCATCACAAGATTAAGCTTCAAGATCAAGGGCTTGGCCTGTTGATTTGGGTGTCCCTAATGTCTGCACAGTATCAGGGCATTTCCTGATTATAAAGTTTAAAAGTTCCATATTTTTCCTCCAATCCCTTAAGGGACTTTGATGATACTTTTTGCTTATCTGCATAATATATTCTAGGATATATTCAGGTATTACATTAAGTTATACAAGATTAAAGGCCCTCATTCTTATTCTGGGTTCCCTGTGTTTCAGTTGTTCAAATGAGCTATACAGACAGGATGAGTTAGATTATGTACTACAGAAAACTTAGGTTCCATACAAAATAAACTTTTTTCCTTTGGTCTCAAAGAATAGGTGTGGGAGGGGCCAAGATGGCGGCTTAATAAGGTACGTGCGTCTTAGTTCCTCCTCCACAGCAACTACTAGGTGACCAGAAACAGTGCAGAACAGCTCCTGGGGCCACGGCAGGGACCGGACACACAGCGTAACCCAGTCTGGACTGGCTGGACCATCTCTGAGACTCTGCTGCGGTGAGCTCCTCGAGCGGTGCACGCTTCTCCAGGCCACGGCAGCTGGCAGCCAGCGCCCCTCCCTCTCTCCTTCCCAGACTGGGTGAGAGTCTCAGAGAGGCAAGTTTCCCAAGCTGCAGCAGCCAGCGCCCCTCTTTCACGGGTCGCTTCCCAGACCAGCTACGAGTCTTGAATCAGTGGGTTCCCCAAGTCGCGGTGGCCAGCGACTGGCGCTCCTCCTCCGCGGGCGGCTTCCCGGTCCGGCGGCGGGTCTCGGATCGGCGAGTTCCCCAGGCCGCGGTGGCCGGCAACTGGTGCCCCTCCCCCAAAGGCAGCTTTCCAGTCTAGCGGCAGGTCTCGGATTGGCGAGTTTCCCGGGCTGCAGCAGCCAGCAACTGGCGCCAACAGGCGGCTGCCCAGAGGGAGAGGAGGGAGTTTCCGACAGAGGCAGGGACTGGGTCCAACAAACACCAATAGTGGCATTAATAAAGGAGCCACAACATCTTTTGCTGGTGGGACCCGCAGACAGACAAGCACCACATACTGGGCAGGATAAAAGAAACAGAGCCCAGAGACTTTGCAGGAAAAATCTTTCAACCTGCTGGGTCTCACACTCAGGGAAATATGATTAAATGCCCAGACACCAGCAAAAAATAACAAATCACACCAGGGAAGTTGAAGATGTGGCCCAGTCAAAGGAACAAACCAATAGTTCAAATGAGATATAGGAGCTGAGACAACTAATTCTGAATATATGAACAGAAATGGAAAACCTCTTCAAAAACCAAATCAATAAATTGAGGGAGGACATGAAGAAGGCAACGGATAAACAAAAAGAAGAAATGGAAAATCTGAAAAAACAAATCACAGAACTTATTGGAATGAAAGATACAGTAGAAGAGATGAAAAAAACAATGGAAACCTACAATGGTAGATTTCAAGAGACAGAGGTTAGAATTAGTGAACTGGAGGATGGAACATCTGAAATCCAAAAAGAAACAGAAACTATAGGGAAAAGAATGGAAAAATTTGAGCAGGGGCTCACGGAATTGAATGATAATATGAAGCGCACAAATATACGGGTTGTGGGTGTCCCAGAAGGAGAAGAGAAGGGTAAAGGAGGAGAAAACCTAATGGAAGAAATTATCACTGAAAATTTCCCAACTCTTATGAAAGATCTAAAATTACAGATCCAAGAAGTGCAGCACACCCCAAAGAGAATAGATCCAAATAGGCATTCTCCAAGACACTTACTAGTTAGAAGGTCAGAGGTCAAAGAGAAAGAGAGGTTCTGGAAAGCAGCAAGAGAAAAACAATCCATCACATACAAGGGAAACCCAATAAGACTATGTGTAGATTTCTCAGCAGAAACCATGGAAGCTAGAAGACAGTGGGATGATATATTTAAATTACTAAAAGAGAAAAACTGCCAACCAAGAATTCTATATCCAGAAAAATAGTCCTTCAAAAATGAGGGAGAAATTAAAACATTTTCAGACAAAAAGTCACTGAGAGAATTTGTGACCAAGAGACCAGCTCTGCAAGAAATACTAAAGGGAGCACTAGAGTCAGATTTGAAAAGACAGAAGAGAGAGGTGTGGAGAAGAGTGTAGAAAGAAGGAAAATTAGATAAGATATATATATTACAAATGGCAAAATGGTAGAGGAAAGTATTACCCAAATAGTAATAACACTAAATGTTAATGGACTGAATTCCCCAATCAAAAGACATAGACTGGCAGAATGGATTAAAAAACAGGATCCTTCTATATGCTGTCTACAGAAAACACATCTTAGAGCCAAAGATAAACATAGGTTGAAAGTGAAAGGTTGGGAAAAGATATTTCATGCAAATAACAACCAGAAAAGAGCAGGAGTAGTTACAATAATATCCAACAAATGAGACTTCAAATGTAGAACAGTTAAAAGAGACAAAGAAGGATACAATCTACTAATAAAAGGAACAAGAAAACATAACAATCATAAATATTTACACACCGAATCAGAATGCCCCAAAATACGTGAGGAATACAGTACAAATACTGAAAAGGGAAATAGACACATCTACCATAATAGTTGGAGACTTTAATTCCCCACTCTCATCAACGGACAGAACATCTAGACAGAGGATCAATAAAGAAACAGAGAATTTGAATATTACAATAAATGAGCAAGACTTAACAGACATTTATAGGACATTACACCCCACAACAGCAGGATACATCTTTTTCTCAAGTGCTCATGGATCATTCTCAAAGATAGACCATATGCTGGGTCACAAAGCAAGTCTCAACAAATTTAAAAAGATTGAAATCATACACAACACTTTCTCAGATCATAAAGGAATGAAGTTGGAAATCAATAATAGGCAGAGTGCCAGAAAATTCACAAATACGTGGAGGCTCAACAACACACTCTTAAAAAACGAGTGGGTCTAGGAAGAAATTACAAGAGAAATTAGTAAATATCTCAAGGTGAATGAAAATGAAAACACAACATATCAAAACCTATGGGACGCAGCAAAGGCAGTGCTAAGAGGGAAATTTATTGCCCTAAATGCCTATATCAAAAAGAAGAAAGGACAAAAATTCGGGAATTAACTGTCCACTTGGAAGAACTGAAGAAAGAACAGCAAACTAACCACAAAGCAAGCAAAAGGAAAAAAATAACAAAGATTAGAGCAGAAATAAATGAAATTGAGAACATGAAAACAATAGAGAAAATCAATAAGACCAGAAGTTGGTTCTATGAGAAAATCAACAAGATTGATGGGCCCTTAGCAAGATTGACAAAAAGAAGAAGAGAGAGGATGCAAATAAATAGGATCAGAAATGGAAGAGGAGACATAACCACTGACCTCACAGAAATAAAGGAGGTAATAACAGGATACTATGAACAACCTTACGCTAATAAATACAACAATGTAGAAGAAATGGGCAAGTTCCTAGAAAGGCATGAAAACCTACTTTGACTCAAGAAGAAATGGATGACCTCAACAAACCAATCACAAGTAAAGAAATTGAATCAGTCATTCAAAAGCTTCCCAAAAAGAAAAGTCCAGGACCAGACGGCTTCAGATGTGAATTCTACCAAACATTTCAGAAAGAATTAGTACCAACCCTGCTCAAACTCTTCAAAAAAATAGAAGTGGAAGGAAAGCTACCTAATTCATTCTATGAAGCCAACATCACCCTCATACCAAAACCAGGCAAAGATATTACAAAAAAAGAAAACTACAGGCCAATCTCTCTAATGAATATAGATGCAAAAATCCTCAACAAAATTCTAGCAAATTGAATCCAGCAACACATTAAAAGAATTATACATCATGACCAAGTAGGATTCATCCCAGGTATGCAAGGATGGTTCAACATAAGAAAATCAATTAATGTAATACACCATATCACCAAATCAAAGCAGAAAAATTAAATGACATCTCAATTGATGCAGAGAAGGCATTTGACAAGATTCAACATCCTTTCCTGTTGAAAACACTTCAAAGGATAGGAATACAAGGGAACTTCCTTAAAATGATAGAGGGAATATATGAAAAACCCACAGCTAATATCATCCTCAATAGGGAAAAATTAAAAACTTTCCCCCTAAGATCAGGAACAAGACAAGGATGTCCATTATCACCACTGTTATTCAACATCGTGTTGGAGATTCTAGCCAGAGCAATTGGACAAGCAAAAGAAATACAAGGCATCAAAATTGGAAAGGAAGAAGTAAAACTATCACTGTTTGCAGACGATATGATACTATACATCAAAAACCCAGAAAAATCCACAACAAAACTACTAGAGCTAATAAATGAGTACAGCAAAGTAGCAGGTTACAAGATCAACATTCAAAAATCTGTAGTGTTTCTATACACTAGCGATGAACAAACTGAGGGGGAAATCAAGAAACGAATTCCATTTACAATTGCCACTAAAAGAATAAAGTACTTAGGAATAAATTTAACTAAAGAGACAAAAGACCTATACAAAGAAAACTACAAAAAACTGTTAAAAGAAATCACAGAAGACCTAAATAGATGGAAGGGCATACCGTGTTCATGGATTGAAAGACTAAATATAGTTAAGATGTCAATTCTACCTAAATTGATTTACAGATTCAACGCAATACCAATCAAAATCCCAACAACTTATTTTTCAGAAATAGAAAAACAAATAAGCAAATTTATCTGGAAAGGCAGGGTGTCCCGAATCGCTAAAAGCATCTTGAGGAAAAAAAACGAGGCTGGAGGTCTCACGCTGCCGGACTTTAAGGCTTATTATGAAGCCACAGTGGTCAAAATCGCATGGTACTGGCATAAAGATAGATATATCGACCAATGGAATCGAATAGAGTGCTCAGATATAGACCCTCTCATCTATGGACATTTGATCTTTGATAAGGCAGTCAAGCCAACTCACCTGGGACAGAACAGTCTCTTCAATAAATGGTGCCTAGAGAACTGGATATCCATATGCAAAAGAATGAAAGAGGACCTGTATCTCACACCGTATACAAAAGTTAACTCAAAATGGATCAAAGATCTAAACATTAGGTCTAAGACCATAAAATAGTTAGAGGAAAACGTAGGGAGATATATTATGAATCTTACAATTGGAGGCGGTTTTATGGACCTTAATCCTAAAGCAAGAGAACTGAGAAAGAATTAAATAAATGGGAGCTCCTCAAAATTAAACACTTTTTTGCATCAAAGAACTTCATCAAGAAAGTAGAAAGACAGCCTACACAGTGGGAGACAATATTTGGAAATGACATATCAGATAAAGGTCTAGTATCCAGAATTTATAAAGAGATTGCCCAACTCAACAACAAAAAGACAGCCAACCCAATTACAAAATGGAAAAAAGACTTGAACGACACCTCTCAGAAGAGGAAATACAAATGGCCAAAAGGCACATGAAGAGATGCTCAGTGTCCCTGGCCATTAGAGAAATGCAAATCAAAACCACAATGAGATATCATCTCACACCCACCAGAATGGCCATTATCAACAAAACAAAAAATCACAAGTGCTGGAGAGGATGTGGAGAAAGTGGCACACTTATCCACTGTTGGTGGGAATGTCAAATGGTGCAACCACTGTGGAAGGCAGTTTGGCGGTTCCTCAAAAAGCTGAATATAGAATTGCCATACGACCCAGCAATACCATTGCTAGGTATCTACTCAGAGGACTTAAGGGCAAAGACACAAACGGACATTTGCACACCAATGTTTATAGCAGCATTATTTACAATTGCAAAGAGATGGAAACAGCCAAAATGTCCATCAACAGACGAGTGGCTAAACAAACTGTGGTATATACATACGATGGAATATTATGCAGCTTTAAGACAGAATAAACTTATGAAGCATGTAAAAACATGGATGGACCTAGAGAACATTATGCTGAGTGAGACTAGCCAAAAACTAAAGAACAAATACTGTATGGTCCCACTGATGTGAACCAAAATTCGAGAATAAACTTGGAATATGTCATTGGTAACAGAGACCATCAGGAGATAGAGATAGGGTAAGATAATGGGTAATTAGAGCTGAAGGGATACAGACTGTGCAACAAGACTGGATACAAAAACTCAGAAATGGACAGCACAATACTACCTAATTGTAATGTAATTATGTTAAAACACTGAATGAAGCTGTATCTGAGGTATAGTTTATTTTTTTCTCTCTCTATTATCGTTTGATTTCTTTTTCTGTTGTCTTTCTATTTCTTTTTCTAAATCGATGCAAATGTACTAAGAAACGATGAATATATATCTATGTGATGATATTAAGAATTACTGATTGTATATGTAGAATAAAATGATTTCTAAATGCTGTGTTAATTTTTTTAATTAATAAAAAAAATTAAAAAAAAAAAGAATTGGTGTGGTTCTAAAATACAGACAATGTCTTCGTTACCCCTGTGTTCTGAATTACCTTAATCCTGACCTAATTGGCTTCATTCTTATCCATAATTCCAGGTTATAGGTATATAAAACATCCTTTCAAAATTCAAAAATAATAATTACCATTCTGGACTCAATGTGTTTACTATAAAAGCTTAACAATTTGGGCCCCTGTTTTCTTATTAGCATTTTCTAAAAGAGACCATACAATAATTGTTCTTTTGTTTCTGGCTTATTTTGCCTCACCACATGTCCCACAGGTTAATTCACATTATTGTATGCCTCAAGACTTTGTTCCTTTTTGTAGCATCACAATATTCGATCATATGTATACACCATTGTTTGCCAGTCTACTTCTTAGTCAGTGCATCCTTCAGCCACCTGCATTCATTAGGTATCAATTATAAATCCCAAAGTCCACAGTCCATCAACACTCTCAATTTAAGATAATTTCGTTGTTTCCAAGACAAAGATAACCACTAAACACACCCTCACCAAATAGAAAATCTATACCAACCCTTAACTCTTGTCCCTTGCCCCATTACTTACCCCTGCTATTGCTGTGATACTGCTGATGTTTTGCTGTTAAGCATAGCCCATAGCATGCAATAGCAGTTTTTCCCCTGTACCCTGGATTTGAGCACTTTTTGTACAACACCACTGATTTTTGCACATTGATCTTGTATCTTGCCACTTTGCTGAACAGGCTTATTAGCTCAAGTAGCTTTGCTATCATTTTTTCAATATATTCTAAATATAGGATCATGTCATCTTAAAATAGCAGCAGTTTTACCTCTTCCTTTCCAATTTGGATTCCTTTCATTTCTTTTTCTTACCTAGCTGCTCTAGCTAGGACCTCTAAATGTTGAATAGCAGTGGTGACAATGGGCATCCTTGTCTTGTTCCTGATCTTAGAGGGAAAGTTTTCAGTCTCTAAACATTGCCTATGATTTTAGCTGTGGGTTTTTCATATATGCCCTTTATCACGTTGAGGAAGTTTCCTTCAACTCCTACCTTTTGAAGTGTTTTTAATCATGAAAGGCTGCTGAAAAGTCAAATGACTTTTCCACACCAATGAGGTGATCGTGTGTTTTTTCCCTCTTAATTTGTTAATGTGGTGTATTATATTAATTGTTCTTCACGAGTGTTGCTACACCACGGCCAAGGGCATTCTTACAATAGTTAAAGACAAAAGGCTTTTGTGTCTCAGTGTGTCTCAATTCAGCTTTCTCCTGACATCATATTTAAGTTCTTCTAGTGAGAGTGAGAATTTTTGGAAGCTCAGCTCTTAAGAGTCATTAGTAACCACCCTTCTTTTTTCATGTTTCCATCTCTCAACTCTATTTCCATCCTTCACAATTAATTTATTTCTTATAATATTGGCTAATGAATAAAGTCAACTTGATTGAAAAGTCAAATTCCTTAATTTTGAAGTTGATTTATGAGAAAACTTAAAATTAGGATATTTTTCAATAAGTAATGTTTTTGTGTGTTAAACAGAAATAAATTAGTACCTCTACGTGAAATCCATAGTAAAATTCAATCTTAGCAAGCATCCACAAGTAGTTTTTAAAAAGAAAGTGAAGTGACCAAATTCTGAGATTTCTCAATGACACCACCTAACAATAAGTCAGATTGTTTATAATCTGGAGAAGAGACCAAAACAATGACAGCAACCACAAAGCTCAGCTGTAGCAAGAGACCTAGTGAAGTTTAGCAAGTTTTCAGGCTCTCTTGAAGTTACTGAGTCGCTAGTAATGTCTAGGAATGCTGTAGACATGTATGAAAAGACAACATAGTTTTCAGAGAGATTGAGAAGGGTGCCATGAGGGGTAGATGGGAAGGACAAGTGACTCCTGTGACCCAACCAGCAGGCGGGCAGCACACAAACCAACTGAGAAGCTGTCATGGTCAGGTTCATGTGTCAACTTGGCCAAGTGGTGGTACCTGTCTGTCTGGTTGGGCAAGTGTTGACCTGCCTGTTGTAATGAGGACATTTCATAGAATTAAATCATGATCATGTCAACTGCATCTGCAGCTGATTCCATTTGTAATCAGCCAAGGGGGAGTGTCTTCTGCAATGAGTGATGCTTAATCTGATCACTGGAAGCCTTTTAAGGAGGATTCAGAAGAGACAGGCTCTTCCTGTTTTGGCTGGTGAGACTCTCCTGTGGAGTTCATACAGACTCTCACTCGGAATCATCGGATTCACAGCCTGCCCTGCGGATTTTGAACTCTGTGTTCCCATGGTCATGTAAGACACTTTTATAAATTTTGTATTTGTGAGGGTTCCCTGTTGATTCTGTTTCTGTAGAGAACCCTAACTAATACAGAAGCTCTCCCTCATTTTTGAAGGACAGTTTTCCTGGATAGGGAACTCCTCTCTGGCTTTATTTTTTCTTTCAGTATCTTAAATATATCATACCACTGCCTTCTCACCTACATGGTGTCTGATGAGAAATGAGCACTTGGTCTTTGTCTTCCCTTGGGTGTGGTGATCACTTCTCTCTTGCTGCTTTCAGAAGATTTTCTTTCTCTTTAACATTTGACAGTTTGATTACTACGTGTCTTAGAATGGGTCTGTTCGAATCTATTCTGTCTGGAGTCTGTTGAACTTCCTGGATTTGCATATTTATGCCATTTATAATGGTTGGGAAATTTTCAGCCATTATTTCTTCAAATATTCTTCTTCACCATTTTTCCATCTCTTCTCCTTCTGAGACACCCATGATGCATATGTTTGTGCATGTTTTGTTATTCCTAAGAGTGCTTATTTTTTTCCATTTTTTAAGTTTGAATTTGGTTGCTCTGATTTCTAGTTCACTTATTCTTTCTTCTGCATCTTCAAATCTGCTGTTGTGTGTCTCCAGTATATATTAAATTTCATCCACTGTGTCTTTTATTTCCATAATGCCTCTTATTTTTCTATTTATTCTTTCAAATTCTTCTTTATGCTCTTTGAGTGTCTACTTAGTATCCTTTATTTCTTTATACATATTTTCTTTTATTTCTTTGAATTGATTCAGGAGATTTGTTTGCATGTCTTTGATTAGTTGTTCCAGATTCTGCATCCCCTCTGATATTTTGATCTGTTCCTTCATCTGGGCTATTTCTTCTGGAGTTTAGTATGTCTTGTGATTTTTTGCTATCTGTTCACCTAATATCTTGATAGGTCTATTTTGAAGGCTAATTTCTTTTTTTAGGGTTTAGTTGTTGACTGGGTTTGTATTAGGGCATGTTTTGACATTTGGGTCATCCATAATTCTCAGTCAAAACCGGCTGGGTACCCATGCAGAGAATATAGACCAACTCTAATGGGCCTGAGATAGGGCCTGGAGTGGCTTTGAAAAGCCCTGCAGTTCCTCTACATGTTCCAGCCTGCCCAACAAATGGTCCTGTTTGGCGACTTAATTGCCCTCAGAAGCTGTTTACCTCTGTTTACCAGGAGCCCTGACAGTGTCTGACTAGGCAGGGATGATACTATTGGACTCCTGTGCCCTCACTTAACCAGCCAGATCTGACTCAATGTGGGTGGTGTCCCCCACTTTACTTGTGGTACAATATTTCCCTAGCTATCCCAGACTGCAGCCATTTCCCAGGCAATCATCTGGCTTCCAGCTGCCATTTCCCTTAAGGGTGAGGGATGGGCATAAGGATCTAGTGCTGGAAACACAATCTCTGTCCATGTCTTTTCAGACTCTTTGTCCCTTGCTCACTTGGGCCGTGAAATATCCTTTCCTTTTGTGTAGTTTTTGCCTGATTATTTGCAGCTTTTAGGGATTTTGTAGCTCGGTCCCTAATCATCCATCTTGGAAGCTCTTCCTTGCTGCCCTTTTGTATTCCACCCTACCCCACAGCTTAAGACCCTTGTGTGTCTCTGTGTCTGAATATAGTGGGGCTATGTCACACTGCTGTGAGAGATTTTATAGTCTGTGTTCCCAGTGGGAGGTGGGAAGGATCCCAGCTGCTGTCTCTGTACACTTTCTGAGGTGTGTCAGACTGAGGAAACAAAGAGAGAAGAGTGGCCTGTCCAGGGTAGAAGTTTCTACCTGCTATTTATCTCTTTCTTCAATTCAGCATTTGTGGGATCTTTCTCCAGTCTGTACCTTCCTTCAGAGTTCTGAACAAATGGGAATTGTCATTTTTTTTTTTTTTGATGACTCTCTGGGGAGAGGTTTTCAGTGGCTGTTTATGCCCTGGTGATGTTGTCATTCCTACCTTAAACTTTTAAATTCTTTCTTCAGGTGTTTCTAATTATTTTATAACTCATCATTTGTTACATGTTTCATTGTTAGTAATTCCTATAATTTCTTTTCAAAATCTTCTTGATTTTTGTAATCTATTATTTTCTCCAGTGTTTTCTCAACTCTGTCTTCTATTTTCTCAAGCACATAAACATTTTTCTTTTACAATCTGTACCTGACTCACTTATTCTCTGTTTTCTCCATAAGTTTTACTCTTCAGTTTTTATTTCTTCTGTCTGCTATCTATCATAAGTTCATGGAGGTCTGGGGAAATAATTAATCCATAACCATTGTAGACCTTATGTTGAATTTGGGATTTTTAGTTGAGATAAATACTAACAATTTCAGCTCAAACTTTTGTGAATAGACTGTCGTGGAAAGTAAATCTCAGTAAAGACTTATTTATTTACCTTCTTATCAATTCTACCCAAAGCCACTGTCAAAACAGGAATCTTTTTTGGAATCATGGGTTTGCTTTTGTTGTATTTTAAAAATTATTATATTTGGTTTTGATCTTCATCTACTATTGGGGTACCCTTCCAAGATCTCAGCTTCATTAAGGGACCTTAAATCTGACTTATCTGACTTTGTGTCCATCTGAATTTTGACTTCTGTCTGATACATGCATGTATCTCAATAAAATCTGCAATACAGGCCACCAGAAATCAGTAATAAACTGTGTTCTCATAATTTTTAGCTACTTTTTTTCCTATTACTTGACTGTTAGCTTAGTGTCACTTTAGAAAAAAATGTTGTTTTTGTTTTTTCTTGAGTAACTCCTTTCCTTTATCTCACCATATTCCATTTGTCCATTATTACTTGTCTTTCAGTGACAATTTTAAATGAAATCTTCTCTCTAAATCTTTTACCTAATTTCTGCAGCTAGAATTTTTTGTTCTCTGATTTCCCATAAAATGTAATAATATCCTTTAACTTGAATTTATGTATATCTATCATGAATTCAAATGTATGTGTTATGTGTCTAATATTCCCTTTTAGATAATAGGTTACAGGTAGAAAGAAAATTTGTTTTGTGTTCTATAGTACTTATTGAAGCTCTCCGGACTGAGCCATATTAACTAAGTCAAAAACTGTTATCTTCTGAGTCTGATAGAGATAAAATGAAGTTATGGAAAATATTAAAATATAATTAAATTTATTCTAATTTTATTATGATGATTTAGTACATATCTTAATATCTTAGTAAAAGGACTCTTCTGTAGAAAATGTAAAAATTGGATAAAATATACTTTGGAATAAATTTATTTACCAACTAAATGGCACTCAGCAGTGAAACAAGGATTAAATGAACTCAACATAGTTAGAAAAAATGGCACAAATAGTATTCAAAACCTCTAGTTTTAAATCATTCAGTAGCTAGCTCAATTTTAAGCTTCTGTCACATAAGTACTACTCAAAGTAGCTTCTATATAAATTTAGAATTACAGAGCTATGTACAAGGAAATTATCTTTTTCAAAACAGTCTTCTTTGCATTATGTTTTCCATTATCATATATTTATGTGGCTTAAACATTCTTACTCTAGGATCTCCAATTATGTTTGTAAAGCAACACTGTGAATTTGGGTGTAGAGTGATCCTAGTGCCTTTGGGAAACAATAAAATGCCATATAACATGCTCTCTAGGTTAGAGGTGAGAAACTGAAGTATGCACTACGTTAACTTAACATAGCCTTACCTTATTTTTTGAACTCTTTCCTAGAAGACTTCAAGGGGTTTTAAAGAAAGAGACACTGAGGTCCAAAGAATTTATCATTTGACAGAGGTCACTTAAGCAACATAACACATGTTTCTAACTTTGGTCTTCCTAGCAGTTCAATTTTGCTTAGAAAAAAAGAACTGCTCCTTGAGATTTCCAATTGGAACTGTAAAAATGTTGTCTGTAACTATATGTTTTAAGCTATATAAAAAGTATTTTCCTAATCCCGTCATTCATCTATCTACTTGCTTTTAACCATTTAGGAGATATTTTGTACATGAATAAATCTGAGAACTATTTGTTCATGTAAATAGCTATATAAACTATAGATACACTTTCAATGACAAGTATGTTGACTTACATATAACAGTCCTAATATATTGGTAAGAGCAATATTGTTTAATGGATTTCTTCATAAATATTTTCAGTTCCATATAAGATCAAATTGTCATAGCGATTGGCCCTCTGACTTCTGTTCATGTTCACATTTGATGTATTAAAGCCTGATTAAAATTCTATTGTCAGTATATAACAGTGGGCTTTTAAAAAAAATGACATTATTTATTGTCACAGCTTTTCTATACTATGTATGCCATATTAGCCATATTTTTAAAGGGGAAAATTGTGCCTTAAAAGCCTTTCTCTCTCAAGATTGGATTGAGGACATCTTGGTTACACTCAAATAAGTAAATGTAATATCTGGATAAGTGCTAAAACCATGTAGTTTAGAAATAGGAAAACCAAGGTATGGGGGTTTGAAGTTGTCATATACCCCAGAAAAGACTATGTTCTTTTAAAGCATTCCTGTGGTTGCAAACCTGTTGTAAGTGTGCCCTTTTGATTAGGTTACTTCAATTGAGGAGTTACCCTAAAGTGGGTCTTAGTCTTTTAACTGGAGTGTTTTAAAAGAGATGAAATTAAGAGAAGCTCATAGAAAAAGCCTCAGAGAAGCTAAGCAAGGATAGACAGGAGGTCAGAGAGAAAGCCACTGGAACCAGAAGCTGAAAGCAATGAAAGCTAGGGCAAAAGATCATCAGATGCCTATCACATGTCCAACATGTGTGCTGGTTTAAAACTATCTTGCACCCCAGAAAAGCCATGTTTCTTAATCCTCATTCAATATTACTGGGTGGGATCTTTTGTAAGTTGTTACCATGGAGATGTGACCCACCCACTTGTGTGTTGGACCTTTTGATTAGGTCGTTTCTATGGAGATGTGTCTGTATCCATTCAAGATGGGATTGCTTACTGGAGCCCTTTAAGAGGCAACCATTTTGGAAAAAGCTTCAGAGATGACACAGACAGAGATGTGTGAGAAGCAGAAAGAAAATGACTCTGAGAATACTTATGAAATGAGAAGCCAGGAGAGAAAGCTAGCAAACGCCAGCCATGTGACTTCCCAACTGAACAGAGGTATTCTGGATGGCATCAGCCTTCCTTGAGGGAAGGTAACCTCTTGTTGGTAACTTAATTTGAACATTTACATAGAACTGTAAACTTGCAACTTAATAAATTCCCTTTTTAAATGCCACTCTATTTCTGGTATGTTGCATTTTGGCAGATTTAACAAACTAAAACACCCAGTGACAGGAACTCTGGATGCCAGGAGCCTATCTGCATAGTCTAGATATCATCTTGTTGATGCCATGAGGTAGACATTTTCATGACCTAAGAACTGTACATTGAAAGCTAATAAGCCCCTATTGTAAAAGCCAGTCCATTTCTGATATATTGCATTTCATCAGCTTTGCAAACCAAAACACAAAGTGATGGTTAAAATAAATTGATTGGTGAACATAGAAATTATAGTTGTAGGCTATATACTTAATAAGTATGATCACTCTTTAATCCTTTTATATATCCTCATTATTATTGTATGTAGCATCTGAGACATAGTTGGGCTCA
This sequence comes from Tamandua tetradactyla, assembly GCF_023851605.1. NCBI lineage: Eukaryota > Metazoa > Chordata > Mammalia > Pilosa > Myrmecophagidae > Tamandua > Tamandua tetradactyla. The sequence continues at coordinate 166,319,618 of NC_135329.1, forward strand.
ATTTATATCGAGGGTGAAAATAAAAGTTTAATTAACCTGAATTATATTTCATCTGAGATGTGAAAACATTGTTCCTGTCTTTCTTTACATCAGGAGCTTCCCAAAGCAACAGAAACCAAAATCAAAACCAAAACCAAGACTAAATCACCTTTGTTTAATATTTCCTTAAAACCGTTTCTCAAAGGGAATCACCTTCTTATACGTGGATAAATTTCTCTTCTCTTGCCCCTTCGGAGGAAGAGTTATATAAGGTTCAAGTGAAATCTAAAGCTTTATGGGCCCTGTCCTCAGGAGAACTCTATTCCAGAGCCCATAGCAATCGTATCCAGCATAAACCTCTCTTCGCCTACACTGCACCACCTTCCCTCATAGGAAATATTCAATTTCAAGGTAGCTATTTTTCAAACACCTTCTTTGTTTATACTCAGTTCAAATTTCTTCTAAGGTTGAACACTAAAAAGTTTACCTTAGTTTTGTAACCCATTTCTTCTGTTTGCTCTCCCTTCTCTTAGCCAAATTTTCCTCTTTTCCAGTATAAGAAAACACCGATTTTAAGAAAGCTATTTTTTTCCCCCCACATGGGCAGGCACCAGGAATCAAGCCCAGGTCTCCAGCATGGCAGGTGAGAACTCTGCCACTGAGCCTGTCGCACCATACTAAAAACCTTCTATGAGCTGTTATTTATTTCTATGTGAAATAAACTTTGGTTGTATCTTCCCTTCATTTTTCCTATAATTTTATTTAAAGGAAATAAGAATATTAAGTTCTATACTTTAAAACACTATATTTAATCTTTCTCTAATAATTATCGAGTATACTTAAAATTAAGATATATTTCAGAAAGCACTGTTCTACCTCTTATCTAAACCCAATGTTTTTCACAAGTTTTACACAGAGAAATAGGATAAGCAGTATTGCCAAATTGCATGCATCTTTTCAGTGAAAAGGTGCGTTTTCTTTAGAGTTAAACCCACAGTTGGAGGAAGGCACCAAGGTCCTGTTAGCAGTCAATATAGTTAAAGAACAAATTAAACCAGCTTATGTTTTCCAATAAAATTGCTAGAGAAGGTCTCCAGAGTTTCTGACTATCTTTCAAACTACCCAATTTGACATGATTCAAGGTATTTGAAACAAGATCATACAGTCTGAAATTGTAAATTGATTAGAAAATATCTATTCATCCCTATAGTGAGAAAGCATGTTTAAATTTCATAACAACTCTATTCCCCCAGACTTCTTTCAAATATTAGAACCACATCGAAGCGTTCCTTGCAAAACTGAACAAATCTGGATTGAATAAAGGCCATGTCATCTTAATGTCTGAGGAAAATAATTTCTACTGTCTCCTTTTGAATATCTTGGTTGGGAGCTCAACATAAACATGTAAAATAGCTTTACAATGATAATTTTACACCATAAACATCTCACATTATAAAATCGTTAAATTATATCATTGGGAATATAGAGAAAGAGCAATTGGATCTCCCAGTCAATATAACCTTAGAGAACAGTGATTTGAACCCTTAGTCCACAGAGGCATCTCCTCTCTACCCTGAGTTTGAGAGCCTGAATATAAATTCGCCATTTTTAATTATGTTGGATTTAGTAGTTTCATCAAGATCCAACTTGAAATGGAGTTATATCATCCACTTATGCAAAGAAATTCTGTAGCAATAGTGCTAGAATCAACACTAATAACTCAGGGGAACTCAAGACTCTGAATATCAAAAACACTCCTAGCAGATGGATTTGAACATTTTTTAGGAACTCTGACCTAGTAATTCATAACCTTCCTTCTATTCTCATTCCTATGTCATTAGAGTCATATCTTCTTTTTTTTGTGTTATTTTCTATACTAATGTATAAACACTTTAGTACATGTATTTATTTATGTCTGTTTCCACCATCAGTTGTGAATTCCTTGATGTCTGTATTGTATCTTCTTGCTTAGTGTGGTGGAACTTAACATAGTAAATCCAATTAGCAAATTCGCACACACACAATTATGCTGCTTATGGAAAAACAAAAGCAACAACATCTTTATAGATTTCCAATTCATCATTACAAAAGGGAAGAGCTAGGAAAATGTAATATATCATTTGTTAAACTATATTTCTGGAAATCTGTTAACTTGCAGAATTCTAGCAAGTGGTCTCAGCATGTTTTATAGAGGAAGAGAGAGTATGCATATATTGATGGATTATAAATCTCTCCACCCCTCTTTTTCTTGTCAGCACATAGTCTGCTTCCACCTTCTCTTTTTGCATTGCTGTTGTGAGTTGTTATTTCTGTAAAGTGATTACTTAAATGTGGAAATGTTAATTTATTAGAGCAAGCATAAGACATTTTCAATATTAAACAAGAAAAACTATGTTACATCTCTCTCTTCCTTTTCTGTTCGCTGTCTCCTCCCCTCCTCCCTTTTCCATTCTCTTCCCTCCATTCCTTTTTTCTTCCTTCTTTCTTTTATCTATTACCTCTCTCCTTTCCCTTTCTTTTCTTCTCTCTCTCCCTCTCTTTCTCTGTCTCTGACTCTGTCTGCCTACCTGTCTGTCTCTCTCCCTCACACACACACACATATATACTCCTCTATAGAATCTGTTTATGTACTCCAGGTGATTGTTCAAAAGTAGAGTATTTGTTATGAAAAAAGAGAGAAAATAATGTAAATCAATGAAATGGGGATCCAAAAGATGTAGATTTCAGATATCATTAGGGTAATTAATATAGAAGTTTGTTTTTAATCTTTATGTTTTCCTCCAAAGTCAGAGAAAATATGGACTATCCTTTCCACAGTACTTCTGCCATTTACACCAGAAAACAAATTCCATCAGCACATTAAGAGAATTATACACCATGATCAAGTGGAATTTATCCCAAGTATGTAAGGGTGATTCAACGTAAGAAAACCAATTACACATGATCAAAGCCAAGGGGTGAAAAAACAGATGATCAGATCAACTGATGCAGAAAAGACATTTGACAAACGACAGCACCCTTAACACTTAGAATATTAGGGATAGAATGAAACTTCCTCAACATTATAAAGAGCATATATGAAAAGTGCATTGCTAACATTATAGCCAATTGTGACAGACTGAAAGCTTTCCTTCTAAGATCTGGAATAAGACAAGTGTGCCCCCTGTTACCAGTCTTGTTTAACATTGGTCTAGAAATTCTAGCTAGAGAAGTTAGGCAAGAAAAAGAAATAAAAGGTACCTAAATGGAAAACAAAGAAGTAAAACTTTCACTATTTGTAGATGACAGGATTCTGTAAATAGAAATCCTGAAAAATCTATAACAAATCTCCCAATAAATGAATTCAGCAAAGTGGATGGGAACAAGTTCAATATCGATAGTGTTTCTATACAATAATAATGAGCAATCTGAGGAGGAAATAAAAAAAAAAGTTCCATTCACAATAATAATTAAAAAATCAAATACCTAGGGAAAAATTTTAAAAGGATATTGTTCTAGTTTGCTAGCTGCCAGAATGCAATATACCAGAAATGGAATGGCTTTTTAAAAAGAAGAATTTAGTAAGTTGCAAATTTACAATTCTAGGGCCATGAAAATGTCCCAATTAAAGCAAGTCTATAGAAATGTCCAATCTAAGGCCTCCAGGGAAAGATCCCTTGACTTACAGAGTAAATGGTGAACACAGCATTTGTCTGCTGGCCTCCTGTCCAGGCGTCTGGCTTCATGAAGCTCCCCCAGGGGCATTCTCCTCATCTCCAAAGGTTGATGGCTGGTGGACTCTGCTTCGTGGCTCCCGTCATTCTGTTGTCCTTTTCTGCTCTCTCAGTCTCCAAAGGTCACTGGCTAGTAGACTCTGTGTTTCTCTTGGCCTTGTGGCTCTGTTTGGCTCTGCTGTGGCTTTCTTGCCATTCTCAAGAGGTGTTCTCTCCAAAAATGTCTCCTCTTTTATAGGATCCCGATAAACCAATCAAGACACATGTAGAATGGGTGGAGACATGTTCTCATCTAATCAAGTTTAATACCCACAATTGTTTGAGTTTCATCTCCATGGAGATATCTTAATCAAGTTTCCAGACTGTAGTACTGGGTAAGGATTAAAAGAAACCATTGCTCCCATAGGATTGATTAGGATTGATTAAAATATGGCTTTTCTAGGGTACATAAATCCTTTCAAACCAGCACAGATGTCAAGGGCTAATATAGGTAAAACTAAAAACTTTGTTAAAGGAAATCAAAGAAGATGAATGGATATATAAAATGTAGTATACACATGCAATGGTATATTATTCAGCTGTATAAAGGAATGAAGTCTTGATACATACAAAAAAATGAGTGAAGCGTGAAGATATCACATTGAGTGAAATAAACCAGACCTAAAAGGACAAATATTGCATGATCTCACTGTTATGAAATAATTAGAATAAGGAATCATAGAGTCAGAATTTATAATATGGGTTACCAGGGGCTGGTTTGTAGGCAGGGAATGGGGGAATTAATGCCTAAATTGTACAGAATTTTTATTTGGGTTGATTGCAAAGTTCTGATAATGAATGGTGGTGAATGTTACACAATTAACAGTACTGAATTATACAGGTGAATGTGGTTAACAGGAAATTCAAGGTCGTATGTATGTTATTAGAATAAAAAATAATAAAAAAAACATAGGGAATGGTAACCCATAAACTCTGAAATCTTGTTGAAGAGTACTTTGAAAATCATTGCTTTTTCTGTCTTTTCTTTGTACATATGTTTTATATTATGTATATATATATATTTTTTTTTTTTTTCTTTTTTTAATTTTTTTTTTCACATGGGCAGACTCCGGGAACTGAACCCAGATCTCCGGCATGGCAGGCAAGAATTCTGCCATTGAGCCACCACTGTACTGCTCTGTACATATGTTATATTTAACAGTAAAAAACATTAAAAGCATAGGACTGTATGACATAGTAAACATTATTGAAATGATGGGTTAAAGTTTTTAGTGCAAGTATAAAAATGTTCTTTCATGAATGATAGCAAATGAGCCACACTAAGGCAAAGTGTTAATAAAAGGGTGATATATGAGAACTCTGTATTTTATATATTTTGTGGATGATATTTCTTTAAACTATGATAGCTCTAATAAAAAAATTAATGAAAAAATTTAAAAAAGAAACATTTTTTACCTATCAAATTGACAATAATTAAAAATGATAATTTCTAATGAGGAAAAGGTCCATGATCAGTCATTGCTAGTGGGAGTATAAATTAAAATGTTGTTTGAAGAAAGAAAATGTTTTACATGCATGTACCTTTTTATCATTTACTCCTTTCTGGGTATTAATTGTAAATAAATAAAAATAACCATTTGAAAGGCTAGTATATATATTTCCATAAATAAATATAATATATTATGTGTAAGAGACGAGTCAGGCTCTTGTATATATATATATATATATATATATATATATATGAACAATTCTGTTGAATAAACAAAATTGGTCCTTAGCTATCTGGCAATTATACTATAAATTGTAAAATTAACAAGAATAGGACATTTATCTGGATGTGATTATTATTATGATGTGCAAAGACCAAATGTTAAGTGAACATATCAAATTAAAAAATGACTTGGTCTGAGAGGGTTGGGTGTACTGTGAACCTTTCCCTGAGCAGCAGATGTAATTGCTAGGATTTAAGGCTGAAAGTTAATAGACTAGTTAATTGTTTCCTGTAGAGACTGGTACCTTCACACTGGCTATTTTTGTTATAGATGTGTTGCATTTTACGTTACTCCATGAATTTAGAATCTGTTAGTTCTATTTATTATCACTCTCGTTTTTTATTTCTAGAGGATCAGAGGACGTGGTATATAAATCAAGATAAGCTAGGTTATGCTGCTAGAACAAAACTCCAGAATATCAGCGATTAAAATTACAAAGGCAGATTTCTTGTCTACACTGCACATATTATTGAGGATTTTTAGGGTATTCTGATTAACATAACTGTACAGTGACCCAGGCCAATGGGGTAGTCCCCAGCTCAAAATTCCAAGTAAAGGAGACTAACATAGTCCCTAGCTGGAACCTGGGATCACTGAGTGATTGGATTGGAAAAGGAATTGAGTTTCTAGGAACAATCAGGACAGGCTTCTGGCAGGGACCAAGACCACGCTCCAACTGCTTATATAGATGGTAACTGCAAAAATAATGGAAGAGATGGTGCAAAACCAGGATTTGGAGTCTATCGGGGACCCGACAATCCTCTAGATGTAGGTGAGAGGGTTTCTGGATGGCAGACAAACCAAAGAGCTGAACTCTGGGAGCCCACATAGCAACTGAGCAAGCGAAGAGCCAAAGCCTGGATAAACTCATTGCTGGAACAGATAGCAAGTTTGTCATCAAAGGCATGACAGAGTGGATTGGTAGCTGGAGAGAAAATGGATGGAAAATGGTTTCCAGAAGGGATGTCAACAGAGTGGATTTTGAGAAGATTGATCAAGCTTCCCAAGGATTGGCTATTTAATGGAAATATGCTTCTGGTTATTGTGGCATCAAAGACAATGAAGAAGTTTATTGATTGGCCACAGAAGGATGTAGAAAATAAAACAGTTTTCAACATAGGAGTTACCTATCCTCTTGGAACTTTATCTGCCAATGCCCACCCATTTACAAGCATTTCTTAACATCCTCCCATGAGCATCTCCATATAGAACTTTGGCTTCTCACACTAACTTGTTTCTACCTTTTTCTATCACTGATATAACTTACCTCTTTGTCAAGTACAACATAATAAAAGCAGATGTCCTACTTAAACAAACAAACAAAAACTCCAAATAAGTCATGAAGATATGACTGAGTTCAAATCTAATGACAAGGAAACACACTCTTTTCATGAAGTCAGAAATGTGTGAAATAGAATAACTATTTTCCGATAATAATCTATTGCAGTCTTCATATATATTCAGTTTCTTTCATGTGAAAAAATGTACCACTCCCATTTCACATTCTTCCAAAGTCTCAGCCAATATTAGTATCTGACTCAAATTTCAGAATGTTGTGGTTTATATTAATTCTAAATGTAACTCTTTTTTTTTTGAATCCCATGAAACCCAAATCAAGTTATCTATAACCCTGCCCTCCTCCCCATATATGCAACATGGATAAAATAAGAAAAAAAATGAAAGAAATAGAATAATGGTAGATACAAAGAAGAGAATGGTCCATAACAATTCTTAAGTCTCATTGAACGTATGTTGTTAAGAGGCATGGAAGACTCCGTCACTAAGTTCTTCAACTTGGGAGTGACCCAAGAGTCCATTATTCTTCATGACTGTTGGCTTTGCCCATTGAAATCTCTTTTCTTTTTTGTTTTCCTCCCTGGCCACTTCTGAAAAGAGCATTTGAAAACTTATTGGTTATTTATTTATTTATTTTTGATATTTAGTAGCTTTCTAAATCTGTTTCTTGCCTATGGAACTTTGTGGGTCCAGAGGTTTTTCGTATCTCAAACAAATTTCAGTCTCAGTTAGTTCAGGGTGCCAGAACCTTTTTTTTTTTTTTTTGCATGGGCAAGCACCTGAAATCGAGCCCGGGTCTCCAGCATGGCAGGTGAAAACTCTGCCTGCTGGGCTACCATGGCCCGCCCCTGCCAGAACTTATTCATACTGTATCTCTCAAAGTTTTGTAAGTCTTCAATATGTTGGATTTCATCAATTTCATGTGCCAACAGCTATGTTCACAACTGCTTCTGAGGCATGTTTCATGCCACTCTTGCTTATGGCTACTTCTTCATCATAGCTGAACGGTTCTACTAGATACTAACTTTTACTTATAGAAGTCTTCATAAAGAATGCTATACTCATACTTTTTATTTGTTCTTAATTGTGAGGCCATGTCCATGGATAACAAACTGGAGGTGGTCTTTGTCCCCTTATAAATGTGCCCTTATACCTGGATTGAAAATCTTTTACTGGCTGAGGACATTGGAGATGAGAAACCATTTTTACTTATTTAGTTTCAGCTTAGAAAGTCCTGGAATATCAGTGACTTATTGTAATCACACTTAATTCTTCTTATAACTCAAACAGTACCTTATCAAAATGAAGAAAACAAGAGCCAGTTCAAACTTTTAATATTCTGCCTGTAAACCATCTTGTCCAAATGTACAAGTTCAAAAGGTGCATATCCTATGTTGCATGGTGCAACAGGCCAAGTGTTTCATCGCTGTATTGTAACTTTGATCATTATTTTTCTTAATAGTTCCCTTGCCATTTTTTCTTCCTTCTATATAAATGTCCCCATAACTCACTGTTCAATCCCCAGTTTTTTGTGAGAGCAATACCCCACATTTTGTTTCCGATTTAATAGTAAATGACCACAAAATCTTAGTAGCATAAGTGTATTTGATTCATGTTGAAGATTGTGGGGCTGCTGACATGACTCTGCTTCAAGCTGTGATGCTGGGTTGGCAATGCTTCACACTGCAGAGTGTGCTCTGTGCATTTTCATTCTGGTGCGCAGACTGAGGTATCGGCATTTATGTAGATGAAGGTCTCATGACTTTGGCAGAGACACAAGAGATCAATACAATTGGACAAACATATTTCATGTCTTTTCTTTGTTCATATCTGTTGGTCCAAAGTCACATGAGTGAACCAAAAGTCACAGTTTGAGAAAGTATATACATTCCTTATAGTTGTGGTGAGGAAAGGCTGCAGTTTTCAACATTGTCTAAATGTATATATATGCATCCAAAGCTTTTTCATTTATGATCTTGTTAATTAGAGATACTGCTTAAAATGTAGTTTGTGTAAAGGAATTATTGGTGGCAAATTAATGTCAAAGTTAAAGAATCAATGAGGGATAAAAGCTATCCATTTACTATGCTACTGATTCGGAGGATCCAGATATAGCTTTTAAAAATGTATTCTTTGAGCTAAGATGGTCCACTCTAGTTCTTAGAGGGCAGAAATATCCCATTCTTTTTAATAAGCTAAAATTGTTCATTCTGAAGAGTGCATTACAGTTAAAATGCATTGCAATAAACCTTACAAAACCATTCCTGGATAGGGAATCTATGTTAGCTGATTTGTGAAGTTATTAATGTTGCAACTGGAACAATTAATCTTAAAACGAATTCCATATTTGTATTATAAATTAGATAGTAGTATAAGATTAGCTATACCCTTTTTTTTGAAAAGTAATTCAAATCATTCTAGCTTAGCATTCGTCTTTCACTGAGAAATTATATTAATATAATCATATACTGAATTTAAAACTTGGTTCTTAAAATTATAGACCTTGGAAATCTAGAAAAACTGCAGTCAGTCCTTTGAAAAAGTCATCACCTAACTATGGAACAATTATTTATCATACAAGTGAAAACTAAAACTGCATGTGTTGTTTAAAGTGCATTGAAGCAAAGTTTCATTACAAACAAATGTAGAAATGTTGGACTGTACATGCACTATATTAGTTGAAGAAATATTTGAGTGTTTTTTAACTGAACATCAAACAGCCTAGAAAACTTTATAGATGACAACAGATAAAAGATTTCAGCAAAATCATGGAAACTGAAAATAGATGGGCAAATGTGACTGTCCTTAGCTGAAGCAGACATGTAAGCCAGCAAGAAGGGAAACTAAAGAGAGACAGATGGATTGGTATTGCAAAAGTTCCCAGGATTTGGAAACATCAGAAATCTCTAAAGGTGGGGATTTGGGGTGGGGCCAAAAGCAGAGTTTTTCAATCAAATTTGGCTCAAAATTTGATTTAAAAATACTTAACTCCTAGATCTCTAGAATGTAATTTTCATTACAGTAAGGTTCTTGTCTCTTATAATCAAATCCTGACCTATCCCAATTACCTGTAGGATTCTGGACATATAATAAAAATCAAATATATAGTAAATGAATAAATATTCCAAACCTTACACTACACAAGATGTTGATCCCTTAATAGAAGTTAGAAAGTTAATTTTTTGAAGAGATTTGTATAAGTGAGAATGTTTGTGAGATGCCCTCTAAACATAGGCTTAAATTTGGAAGTCTACATATTCAACAATGAGACAACCTGTGACCCCTGAAGAGTTTCCACAATACTGGTACTGAAACACACCATAGAACTTGCAGAGAAGACCAGAGGCTGGAAATTTCAGTGAGGGTGATCTTGAATTTTTGAGTATGAATCCCTTAGATAGGAATGAGCAATGAGGCCCACCTATATTATATTGTGCAGCCACGAGACTCACCTATATTATATTGTGCAGACCCACCTATATTGCGGAGTGTAATCTCCTCAATTTAAGGTCAACTGATTGTAGATGCTAAACCCAACTACAAAATACTTCTGCAATTATAACCAGGCCAGTGTTTGACCAAACAACTGGATACCATAACTTAGCCAAGATGACACATCAAACTAACCTTCACACTTTTTATTCAATTTATTTTGTAGCCCAACGCTTAATAAATCCCAACCCCACACTGACAGTTTTCATTAGCTCTTTAGTGCTTCCTTCTTAAATGTAAATGAAAAGATAAGATCACAAGGCATTTAAGGAAAGCTTTTATAAAATATAGACTAAACTAATAAAGTAATAATTATTTCAGAAAAAATAGAAACAATGCAACTAGCAGGAGGAAATTCTCACAACAACAGCGATAATCAATTTACCCCAGGAAGAAAGGTAATACACTTATGAATTAATAGTACTATAAAAATAATATTTCCATATAAAAACTTGGAAATGAAAAGCACTTCAGCTTATTAGATGACAAATCTGAAAAATGCTTTCAGAAAATGTAAGGTTAAAAATGGCTGAAAAGAGAAAAAAAATGAAAAAGTCTGAGACCAGCCTTAGAAATAAGTAATAGGAATTTAAGAGAGACTAGAAGAGGAAGATAGAAGCGGAAAACCAAGGAATAAAAATGTCCATATCGATGAGTTTCATTCATTAAAGAGTGAAAGTATCTACTGCACCTAATCAAGGTTTGTTTTATTATACAAATACATTCAGTTTTACCTTTTACTTGGAAAACTAAATATAAAGGAAGACTGCAGCCCCCCTCAAACATGGAAGAACTTGGGAAAGCAAATCTCCATGAGTTCTTCTTAAAGAAACTACAATGAAACAAAATCCATGCATTTCAGAGGCAAACATAAATAGATAATTTTAAAATGCAGAAATCTTGGTAACAAGATTTATGGGGGCCATTCAATTCAACGAAGAAAGAAGTAATACTAAGCAACTATGCATTATAAATAGGGAACAGATTGTTAATAATTAAAAACCTAAACAATGTAAGAATGATTTTTTTTTAATTTTGAAATAATTTAAGCTCCCAAGTAGTCACAGAAATAGTACAGAAAGTTTGAGTTCATTCTTTACCCAGCTGTCACAGTGATAATACTTTAAATAACCATAGAACATTATCAAAACCAGGAAACTGACAGTGGTAAAATATTAAGCACAGACTTCATCAGATTTCATCATTTTTCACTTTTTGTGTATGTGTGTATAGGCATGTACACATGCAAGTAAGTGCTTTTGCTTTAAGAGGAATTGTACCACATGTAGATTCGAGTAACCATCACCAAAATGAGGATACATAACTGTTCTATCACCGCAAAGAAATCCCCTTAATAATATTCCTTAGTAGTTACAGACCTTCCCCCAACACAATTCTCTGGCAACCACAAGTCTCCATCATTCCAACTCCATAATTTTGAGAATGTTATATAAGTGGAATCATTTGGTATGTAACTCTTTGAGATTGGCTTTTTCAGTCTTCATAATGCCCTAGAGATCAATCCAAGTTATTACAAGCAATAGATATACTGATTGTTTTATTGCTGAGTGGTATTATATTGTATGGATATACCACAGTTGCAGGGCATTTGGCTTGTTTCAAGTTTACAAGTCATAAATATAGCTGCTGAAAACATTTTGCTTATGGGATTTTGTGTGAAACTAATTTTCTATTTCTATAGAATTATTGCCCATGAGTGTGATTATTAAGCCATATGGCACAAGCATGTATAACCTTTCCTAAAAAAATTGCCAAAGTGTCTATCAGAATGAGTGCAACATTTTACATTCTCAACAGCAATATACAAGAGATCCACTTGCTCGACATTCTTGCCAGCATTTGGCATCACCAATATTTTTATTTTAGCTATTCTAAATATGTGTGTAGTAGAATCTCAACTTCAATTTTCATTTCCGTAATGGCTAATGATGATAAGCATATTTTTCATGAGTTTATTTGCCATCTGTGTATCTTCTTAAGTTTAGTGTCTCTTCAAATCTTTTGCACATTTTCTAATTGGGTTATTTTCTTATGTTGAGTTTTGAGTTTTTTAAAAAAATATATTCTGCACAAGTCCTTTGTCAGATATGTGACTTGCAAATATTTTCTCTTAGTTTATAACTTTTCTTTTCATCCTTTTCACAGGGTCTTTTGAGGAGAAGAAAAATATTTTGATGGAGTTCAATTTATGCTTTTTCTTTGTTTTATGGAATGTGCCTTTCATCTAAAATCTAAAATACTTTCAACTAACTTTAAGTCACAAAGATTATCTGCTAAGTTTTCTTTTAAATGTTTTATAGTTTTATCTTTTACATTTAGTTCTATGATCTATTTTGAGTGACCTTTTATTTAGGGTGTGAGGTTTAGTTTGATTTTTTTTTTTGCACCTTTATGAAACAGGATCTAGATATATATGTGGTTCTATTTCTTGATATTCTGTTCTGTTTTATTTATCTATTGTCTATGCTTCCCACAATATCTTACTGCCTTGATTACTATAGCAATATCAGTAGAAAAATCTAGTAGTGGGGGACCTTCAATTTTTTTTCTTATTTTTCCTATTGTTTTATCTATTCTAGTTCCTTTGCTTTCAAAATAAATTTTAGAGATAAGGTATAATCCTGTAGAAGTTGTGATAGGAATAAAGAGAGGTTAGTCTGGAGAAAATTGACATCTTCATTTCAAGACTCAATATTGTTAAGATGTCAGTTTCCCCAAGTTGATCTGCAGATTCATGCAATTCCCATCAAAATCCCAGCATGCTATTTTTAAATAGAAACTGACAAACTGAGTCTAATATTTTTGGAAGGCCAAGGAACTAGTATACCCAACATAATTTTTAAAAAGAACATTTATACAGAGTTTCTATTTGGGTTGATGGAAAACTTTTGGTAATGGATGATAGTGATAGTAGCACAATACTGTGAACATAATTAAAAGCACTGAATTCTATATTTGAATCTGACTAAAAGAGGAAATTTTTGGTTGTTACTAGAAAAAAAGTGAGAAAGAAAAAAGTACAAAACTGTGCAAAACAAACAGTGAACCTTTAAGTAAATAAGGGCCTTGCTTAATTGTGCTATTTATTAAAATGTTCTTTCATGAATTGTAACAAACGCATAACACTAATCCAAGGTGTTAACCATACGGTGGTATCTGGGGGCCCAGCATTTTATGCATTTTTTTTTGTACATCTGCAACCTCTCTAATTAAAAAATAGAAAAAAATTTAAAAATGAACAAAGTCGAACTCAGACTATCTGGTTTCAAATCTTACTATAAAGCTATAGCTTTACAGACAATGTAGTAGTCGTGAAAGAATGTATTTATTAATGGAATGTAATAAAAACTTCAGAAATAAACCTAAACATACATGGGAAACTGATTTCTGGCAGAAGTACCAAAGCGATTTTTGGAGAATGGATAATTTTTCAAAAAATCATACTAAAGAAATTGAACTTTTTCAATACAATGAATATTGATCCATAACCTAAATCATCTATGAAAATTACTTGAACTGTATTATAAACCAAAATGTAAAACCTAAAATTATAAAAGTTCTAGAAAAAACATATCAGACATCCTTAAAACCTTAGGATAGGCAAAGATATCTTACGGCACAAAAAATGCAGGCATTAAAGGAAAACACATGTGATGGTTAAGTTCATGTGTCAACGTGGCCAGATGATCATGTCCAGTTATTTGGTCAAGCAAGCACTGGTTTGTTACAGTAAGGACATTTAGTGGACTTAAATAGTAAGCTGATTGAATCTATGGCTGATTGCATCTACAACTTAGGAGACTGCCTTCAACAATGAGAGACATCTCATCCAATCAGTTGAAGGCTTGCAAAGGAGAAGTGATGATTTCAGCAGTCAGATGAGAGAATTTCCATTTCTACTTGAGCTAGCCAGCTTCTCCAGGGGAATTCATTAAAAACCTTCGTCAGAGTTCCTAGCTTTCAGCCTGTCCTATAGAATTTGGACTTGCATATCCCTACAGTCACATGAGAAAATTTTCATAAAAGTCTCATAATATTTATAGATATCTCTTATTGGGTCTGTTTCCCTACAGAACCCTGAATAATACATTAATTTGAATGCCATAAAATGCACAGTTCTTCTAAAGACTCAAGGCGAGTCAAATACTGGGACACAGTAGTTGCAAACCATATATCTAATAAAAACTGGTATATAGAATATATGAAGAACATCCATACCTCAATTAAAAAAAAAATGGGCAGAAGATTTGAATAGATGCCTCACCAAAGTATAGAGATGTTATGTAAGAGTATGAAAATATGCTGTATATCATTAGCCATCAAAGAACTACAAAAGAAAACTGCAATTAGACACCACTACACACTTTTTATAAGGGCTAGGAAACAAGCAAACAAAAAGTCAAAGAAATTAATAATACCTGTGCAAATGAAAATGCAGAGCTATAGGAACTCTAATATATGAGAGGGTGTGTCCATGAGATTGTTAGTGAACAGGAATAGGAGGAGGAAAAGGTAATAAGGACAGATAGCACAAGTATCAAAGAAAGTATGTCTTTCACTTTGGGTTTTAAAATGAAGAGGGAGAGCCATCAAATGAAAGTTGCAGTGTTTAGTGTGCACGGTGCATAATCAACTTATTAACCAATGCTGGCATATCAATAGCATTTGAGAATCAGCAGCCTCCCCTGGAGAAGGCAATGCCACAGATTTAGTGTCCTCAGGAGACAGTCAAATTTCATTTGAGGTAAGAGGTGGAGCAAGTGACTGAGGGTAAACGGGAGCTTACAAAAACAGCAAACTGACTTCCCTGAGTGTTAGCTGCATCACTGTGTTTTTCTTGATGCTGGTTCTGCAATGCTTTCTGCTTGTCTGTAATTTGTTGTACGTGGCTGTTTTGTTTCTCTCAGCTCAATATATACTCAACTCATTCCCTTACCTTCTGTACCAGAGACAAATGGTTTAACTGTTTGACGATGAGAAACAAAGGGGAGAAGGAGAAAGGGCGGAGGTCGTGAGTGAAGCCATGGAACAAAATTTTGCCCCTTATTTTAGGTCACATGTTCTTTTCCTTCTCTTCTACTGTGTTTCTTGTTCTGTACTTTCCAACAGGCATTAGTACTATTGAGAAATTTTGTCTTCATGCCATATGTACA
The DNA here is from genome assembly GCF_023851605.1 of Tamandua tetradactyla. NCBI lineage: Eukaryota > Metazoa > Chordata > Mammalia > Pilosa > Myrmecophagidae > Tamandua > Tamandua tetradactyla. Next base: position 166,335,044 of record NC_135329.1, read on the forward strand.
TCTTGTATATATTGTTGGTCATATAACATGTACCAAAAACTACAAATAAGACACCATCACATATTTAAAAATATTTTTTAGATATTTAACTTCATTCTAAAAAGATTAGTATGGGAGTTGTATTTTTTCTATGAACTAAAAAAATTCCCCTCAAGAAAATTGTTTCTAAATATTTTCAGAGTTTTAGGCTTCTCTGTCAAATTATTGACATGCTTCTAAACCTTTATTTTTATCCCCTTCTCTGTCCCCAAAGTTCCAGAATGCTAATACAGAAAATACATTTTGAATCGGTAAAGCATATAAAACATGACAAGAATTTGTGTCTGTCTGGTTACACGACTAGGTTGCAATCTGTGACATTCTCATTCTACAGATATGACCTTTGCAATGCTGCAGTAAAATTCCCAATATCACAGTAGCTAATCGGTACATGAACAAGCAAAGAGGAAGAAATTTTATGATATGGACAAGTAGGTATATTTTCAATATTCAGGATATTAGGAAAGCTTTCATTCTAGTCTCTGGGAACACAGCATCCCACATTTTGAATTAACTATATTTCTAAATCTACTGAGAGCAATCACAATAGTTAGAAAACAAAGTAATGCTGCTTTAAGTCAGCCCAGCTAGGCCCAGCTAGCCTGACAAATAAAACAGCAGTGAAACTCAGACACTTCCTCTGTTACTTTCTATGCGTCTCGAGCCCATAATTGAGTTCCACAAAAAATACTGTTACAATGTTAAACCACATCATGGTTTTATTATTATTACAGCAAAAAGAAATAAAAGAAGAAAAAAGAAAGCAATAAGGGCAAAGCAAAGAAAGAATAAATGAAGGAAGGAAGGAAGGGAGGCAGCGAGGAAGGAGGAAATCAGCTGGCAATGTGTAAGAAAAAATATGCTGCTCTTTTCTTTCTTAATATTATTTGCATTCCTAAACATATCTATAATGAACTGCATATGGGCCATCGTGGAAATGAGTGACTGCTAGTCAATTCAAAACAATGTAATATATTTTCAAAAAGATTCATCAAAATGCAATTATCTTTGCTGGTTAATACAGCTGGAGCAAAACTAAAATATCAGCCCTACTGATTGCTTTTTCATTATGGTGAATGATAACAAACAACCATAAGCATGAGCAAGTACATGAACACACTCTCACGTGCATCCTGCAAGTAATTTACTCGACACTGCCATGCCTGTTCTTATATGCATCTGAAATGTGATGAGTAATCTGATCAACTGAATGTACTTTATTATACACACAAAACAACAGTAAAGAACACAAGATAACAAAAGCAGCCATTTGGGATTATATTCATGCTCTACGCCAAGGGATTATTCTGACAGCAAAATGCAAAAAGAAAAATTCTACCTTGGATGATAGTTTTTTTTTTTCTTCTTTTTTTTCACATGGGCAGGCACTGGGAATCGAACCCAGGTCTCCAGCATTGCAGGTGAGAACTCTGCCTGCTGAGCCAACGTGGCCCACTCTGATAGGGTTTTTGTTTTTGTTGTTGTTATTTATCGTAGTACCTTGAAAGTCTGAGGGAGTTCTTAGCTAGAGATTTTAAGTTCCTAGAAAAAAGTTAACTTCATTACTGGTATTGGTATTTTTCAGGTGACAGAAAGTTCTAAGCAAAGAATACAATTAATGAACTGTCTTGTTTGGGACACAAAACTTATAAAATAATTTCAGAAGCTATGTTTAAATAAAAAGGAACATTTTCATAAAAATCATGAAACTATAATACAAAATAAATGTCATCGAATTAAAAGCAAAATTTATGAAATCTATATTAAACTAATTTTGGGATGTGAGCCCTTAGCAAGCAATCTAGTTAGTCTATTTCTGATCATCACATCTTGTCAATATATGAGAGATGCTCATGCCAACCTTTCTAAAAGTTATGTCCCCTTAATTGAGCTACTTCAGACATGTAGTTTCTAAAATGAAATTTGTGCTTACCCTGCCTGGATTACTTTTTCATTTAGAGAAACTGTTATTTCTCTGCCAAAATCTAATGGAATGCATTTCCCCCAAGCTTGCTCAGATTACTCACCCAGAACTCCTAAAATTGAATGGCAGCTAATGTTAACGAAGTCCTTAAAGAGACGGACAACCAAAATATTGAGACCGATTTGTTCTCTTTGCAGCTATCTCTCCATCTCTCTCTTCTCTGCCTCTCAGTTCCCTTCTCCACTAGCCCCACGATTCTTCATCCCCCACCGAAGACAGCACCTTGGCTTTCAGCTCTGGTTTCGACTCTCTCAGGTCAACCCAGCTGAGCCCTTAGCTTTCATTTGTCCTTCTCCAACCATGCTACTTTCCACTCTAAAATCATTCCACTGTTTATTAGAACTCTCGATGAATTACATAAAGAGAATGATTCCTCCACTTTCTTATCTTGATTCTCAGAAACCTGTCCAAAAGTAGCACATTTTCCCTTAAATTTGACTCATTCCTTGGTGAAGTTTTGTCAGAATTGGCCTCCTCCTGGCTTCACTTTGTCATTTCTAGCATATGGTTCTTCTACCTTACTTTTTCAGTTTCTTCTCTGTTGAAACTGTTAAATATAGTTATGACATTCTCTTTCTACTCATGTTTTCTTTTAACTCCATAGTCACTGCTTACTTTAGCACCGGGGCTTCCGACCACTGCAATTTAAATTTAGTAGGTGACCCCCCCCCCCCACAGTGTTTTCCAGAGTGAAAAGTCCTCATCTAAAGAAATAAGAGAAAACAGAAATACTGGTAAACAACAGCAGAAAATTCCAATGGTATTTTGAGCATTTTATAGAAATTTTGTTTAAGAAAAATGTCACTACTAAAAAAGTATTACTACCATGGCAATAGTCATTTCAGTTGCAACATTTTCTTCAGCTCGAAAGGAAGTCTAAAAATCTTGCATGAAGCAGAGGGATTTGATTATGTTCAGGAAAGACATACCACTAGGATTTGTAATTTTAAAGGTACTATCAATCACATATAGGCAAAGTAGAAAAAAAAGAATGAACACCAGTGTATCAAGACATAATCCTTTTCTATCTCTCCCTTTTCTTCTTCCTGGTATTTTGACAGATATCTTGAAGCCTGTAATTTCTTGTCTAGTCCATGTAATTGTCAATGGTACAGATGTGAGAAGGGATTGAGCAGACTTAAAAAGGGAGCCTAAAGCCATGGGAAAGGAGAGAAATAATTAACAAGATGAATTTAGCCTAGTATCTTTTATCTTTTGCATCATACCTTGACCATCTGTAGTAGATATAGTACAACATGATTCAGAACATATTTATGTGTAAAGAATTTCTCTAAAATCTAAGCTGAACACATATAGCTATTTGATGTCCAATTTAAAATTAGTATTTATGTCTTTGCTATTCTTCTATCATTTTTTTCTATTCAGCAGAAACAAATAGCAGCAAAAGCAATGATAAACATAGTATCAAGGAAACTACCATAAAATTTCATTTGGAAAAATTTCAATGATTTGTATAACAGTAGGAAGACAGCATACATATTGTAGCAATAAAAATCAGTAGTAGTAAGGTCAACTGATAACACTTATTACAAAATGGATCTGCATATAAAAATCCAAGTTCTCCCAGGAAGACATATATTTTTCCCCATTATATCAATAATTATTTTTCTTTATTTTACACTCTTGTTATTTTATCTTAGCTCAAGTTTAGTTCTTCAGTCTGAATTTAGAAGCAAAGAGAAAGAAAACTTTTAGTCCGTTTGCAAATGCCAGTTGACAAACCACCAAGTATCAATCTTCTATATATGGTATTAAATGGATCACTATTACTGAAACTGAGTTTTGCTTGTTATATCCAAATGTCAGGGGAAAAAAATTGTATCATCTCATTTGTCCAATGTCCCTTGCCAGTGATTATTTAACCTTTGAATGCACTGGACTATAATACCATAGAAAACTTAATAATACTTAAAATGAAAGATGCATTTGTCATCATAAGCTCCCAAATAAAAAATCCAGTTGTAGACTAAATGTCCATCTGTACATATCTTGATTAGAATTTTGAATATATTATTTTCATGGAAACACTGTTATAAATAATATTTCACCAGGCTTGTTCAAAAATCCATATTTAATTCTTACGAAAAATGGCAAAATTTGTTATAACAATTGTACAAATGTAAGAGAAATTGAATGATGAATGCTAACTGGCTCTGATTCTCTTCCTGAGGGAAAGCCGGCTACACCTTGGAGAATGAGGAACTAGCTGCACATTTTTCTGTAGGTTCTGAATATAGATAGTTGCAAGAGCTTTAGAGGCTTATGTCAACTGTTTTTAGTGTATCTGGTTTAATTTTCAAGCATGCAATTTTATTTTTTTCTTCTTGTAGCTGTCTCACTTATTATTTGTAAATGAATTAGCCATGATATGATAAAATGAAATAGAGATTAAAAAATAAATACAGGAAAATACATTAAAGAGAAGGAAATAGTTATACTTTCCCACAACAATTCGGTAATAGAAGGAAACAGAAACAGGAAGCCATTAAAAGAATATCTTCCGACACATTTGTAAAAGTGATTGCCATTTGTGGAATTAACCAAGCTTAATGGGTGGAACTCTGGAGTCTTCCGTGCTATGGTGCTTCTGAATCTTACTTTTGAAAAATGTCTCTATAAATAACTCTATCCTGAAGAGTAGAAACAGTGTATTCATTATATTTATAATGCTTCCTAGTGCATTGTGCAAAGGAAATACACAATATATACTGCTCATTGATAAAAAGATAGCATGGTTGATTGAATCTGTAGCACAGTTTGGACGTGTTCTTCGTCTTGTTTCATATTCTGGTGGGTTTGGGACCACTGTAAATATAGATACAGATATAGATAATAGAGTTGCAAGAGTAAATAGAATCTCTGGAAAATGTTACTTCAGTTAAGTTACGGCAGTTGACCATGGACTACCAGCCTTCAGGGAAAAAAAGCATCTCCTTGCTGACACTTCACTTTTGGGCTTCCCCTGGCCCCAAATCTTTGTGACAATAAATTTCCATTGTTTAAGCCAATCCATAGAGTCGTATTTGTTTGAGCAGCTGGGGAACTAATAAAGGTAGTCCAAATGACTAATTCTTTATCCCACGTACGTTAAGAGCACTATTTCTTCTAGTGCTCTGATTAAAAAAAAAAAACACATTTAATATATACAGATACAAGTACCTTATCAGTATATGAGTTTGAAATATTCTCCCATTCTGTGGATTTTTTTTCACTTTTTTTATTTAAGGTTTTTTAACTACAGAATTTGTAGGTTTACAGAAAAAAATGAAGCAAAAAAACAACATTCCATATACCCCACATATAGTTAAGACTTTGCATTAGTGTGGTACATGTGTTAAAATTGACAGAACATTTTTATAATTGTATATTAACTACTGTCCATCATTTATAATAGTGTTCACCGTGTTGTACTGCTTTACATTTTATGCTTTAATTTTTATTGTACTAACCTCTGCATGACCTAAAATTTACCCTTTTAATCACATTCAAATATATAATTTAGTACTGCTAATTACAGTAACAATGTTGTGCTACTATCACCACCATTAATTTCTAAAACATACTTTCTTGATGGTGTCTTTTGAAGCACTGAAGTTTAAAATTTTGATGAAGTCAAATTATTCTTTTTTTGTGTTTTGTTCCTGCTTTCATTGCCATATCTAAGAATCTCTGATCAAATTCAAGGTCATAAATATTTATCCCTATATTTTCTCTTAAGGGTTTTATAGCTTTTGCTCATACATTTAGGTTTTTGATCCATTTTGAAATAATGTTTAAATATGGTGGGAGGTAAGTATCCAACTTCACTTTTTTTGCATATGATTATCCATTTGTTCCAATATTATTTTTTGAAAACTATTATTTTTCCATTGAATGATCTTGGAACACTTGAAAAAAAATCAGTTGACCAGAGTAGTTGGATTTATTTCTGTACTTTCAATTCTATTCTGCAGACTTATGTGTCCATCTTTGTGCCAGTACCACACTGTCTTTATAACTGTTGCTTTGTAGTAAGTTTTGTAGTTGTGAAGTGTGAGCTATAAAAAGACAAACAGCCCAATTAATAAATAGGTAAGAATCTGAACAGACATTTCTCCACAAAAGATGTAACAAATGGCCAATACATGAAATGATGCTCAACATCATTAGTCATCAGGGAAACATAAATCAAAAGCACAATGAGATGCCATTTAACATCCACCTGGATGTTTTGCATAAAAATATCAGATAGGGTGGGCAGTAGTGGCTCAGTGGCAGAGTTCTCACGTGCCATGCCGTAGACCTGGGTTCGAGTCCCAGTTCCTGCCCATGTCAAAAAAAAAATATCAGATACTGACAAGTTTTGGAGAGAATGTGGAGAAATCAGAACCCTCATGACTGCTAGCTGGAAATGTAATGTGACACAGCACTTTGGGAAGTAGTATGATGGTTTCTCAAATGTTTAAACATAGAGTTACCTTATGACTCAGCAATTCCAGTCCCGGGAACATACCCATGAGAAATGAATGAATGTGTCTGAAAATGATCTTATACACAAATGTCTACAGCAGCATCATTTACAATGGCCAAAAGAAGTAAACAAAACAAATGCCAACAACAGATGAATGGATTAAAAAAATGTGTTATATCTATACAATGGATTATTATTCAGCTCTAGAAAGGAATGAAGTACTGATACATACTGCAACAGGGATAAAACTGGAAAATACTATGCTCAGGACAAGAAGCCAGGAGAGTCACATTTATATCCCTGAAGCTCAGCACAATGCCATGGTTATAACACCTCCTTAAATATTTTTATTATACATTTGTTCATTTGTCTATCCACTCAAATTCTATCTAAATCATGTAGCACTATATACCAGAAGATGGTGATATTAAAAATAAATTAGCTGATGCTTATGGAATCCTGGCTTTTACAAACACCTGAGATAGGAGTGAAAGAGATTGGAAAACTTTTGAGTCAGAAATTGTTAAATCAATAGACAGCCTTCCTTGGAATTATGCCTCCAAATCAACACGAAAATGTACACATGATTCTTTATATTCCCCCCACCTCCAAAAAAAAAAGAACTGTGTCTCTCCAGGCTCTGCCAAGCAAGCAGTCTAACATGTGTGAAATTCTTCTATGGGATGGCTTTTCACCTTGTGGTTCATGTAAAGCATTTAATGCTGAATTGCCAAGTTTGTGCAGTAAGCAAAAGATTCTATGGATAAGAATATCTAGACTTAGAAGGTTTGCAGAAGAGGTTTGTCAACAATAGAAATAAACATGTAAAGCCATATATTTACTGTGAAATGTTTTGATTGCTACTGGGAAGGTACCTTGTCAATCTAAGTGCAGTCTTGTTCTATAAAGTAAGCAGGGTCCTTCAGGGACAATTGACATTTTAAGGTTAAACACAGCTCCTATGCTGAAAAGCAAACTGTCAATGTTAAGAAGCAATAATGGGTGACAGAACCCATAACTTTTGACAAACTGGAAATTTTGACATCCTTGCAAATGAAACGCTCTGTAATTTGTAGAGGAAAACAAATAAAGCAAAACAAAAACATGGAGAAGTTTCAGAAAGGTGTATTTCTCCTGAGTTGTAGCTTGTAAGGGATTGTGGGTGCCTTATCCTCTAGGTGGATACCATCAGCTCTACAGTTTATTGTCATATGACAGCCTTGCTTTTTGCCTTATTTACAAAGCCTAGAAAGTCCAGTTCTTACCTATCTCCAGGGTGAAATAGTCACATTCAATGTAAATGGTACTTTCTGTACTTCTGCAATTTTACTGGAATAACCAACATTGCCACTTCCTCTCTTTTCTTCTGCCCTTGTCTGGACTTCAACTACACTAGCATTCTTCCAGTTCTTGTAGGGAATTCAGCTCCTTCCTATTGTAAATGTCTTTGCATATGCTCTTCCCTATGTTTAGAATATTTATCATCTCTGAATAGTCACCAAGTTAATTTTCATTCATCCATCAATTCTCAACTAAAATATTATTTCCAAAAGAAAAACTTCCCCAGGCTAGGTCTGTCCATCTCATTATGTACACTTAAAGTACCTTCCATTTCTCTTTCATTAATTGCACTTGTAACTTAATAATTACTTAGGTTATTAATTCTTAAAATTAGTCTATACCACTAAAACCCTCTATAGAGGAAAAGATTGTATCTGCATTCCTTATTATATACAGTTCCCTGTCAATGTTAGCACCTTATACATACATGATCAGTATTGTTATTTGATAAATTCATAAATGAATGTTTAAGTAAATAATGAATGAACACTTATAAAATGGGTGCCAAATTACCCCCCCGGTTGATCATGAGCTTTGTGTGGACACAGTTTCTATTCTTATCATCTTTTAGCCCAAGAGCCAGTGAATTTTTAAGCAAATGATATAGACATTCAAGATACTTTCACTGAAGTTGTGGATAAATAATTGCAGATACTCTATATAAATAAGGATTGAAGGTTTTCTGTAGCTTTTATACAAAAGCATTCTATCTTTTAACTCAGATCATGAAGAATATCTTTGAATAGAAACCCAGAAAGAAAGAACTGCATGACGTATTGTTGATTTCCAAGGGGCCCAGCAAATTCTGAATGAACTAAGAGACAATAGCCATAACTGTGCATGCCCGGGACAGCATCAATAATCAACTGTAGCTGAATACGAATAAGGGCATATCTAACAAGACATCAGCACACCAATAAAAAGCAATGGATTGCTTACCCTCAAGCAGTGATTAGGATTTCTGCTTTAGTGACATACCAGGCATTTGCTGTCATTAGCACTGTTTTAATAAAAACACAATTGGACACACAACTGAATCAAGGACAAGTTAAATAATTTACTGTGCACAGTTCTTCCAGCTTCTCCCCTTTGGTTCAAATGGCACATTTTCACACTCAAGTGTGAAATGGTTCAATGGGTGACTCAAGAAACAGTGACAATTCTAATATACCAGAACTCTGAAAAATAAATCAATAGCTTCTGGTAGTGGAAAGCTTCTGATGTAATGGATTCCTTGGGCGCGAATTTCTAGTTCTGTGAATCTATTTCTTTCCCAGAGGCTTTTAGTCCATTTCCTTGTAATAATAAGTAGAAGAATACCTATGAAAGATCTATATTGTGCATTTATAATACTCGTCCAGTAGCTTCAACTATGTGATTATGGCACCAAAAATATGCAGCTCTGAATGATAGAATAGGCACACTAAGCATTTGTTTAGGACACTATCATAGCAGATGATATTATATTTGAAAAGATGTGTCAAGTTAATTATTAGAGCTTTTTGGATATTTTAGATTTACTTTAAAGTTAGTAATTTATTTATTTAATTGAAGATGGGAGACATTATAATGTGGTCAGTGCATAGGACTTCCAATTTCTTATGATGGTCCTGCAAATTTGCTAAGTCACTTTTGCTCTCCTGTACTCATTCTCATTACTTCTTCCTCTATTTCCTCCCTCACATATGCTGTCATTGAAATTCTAACCATCTTTAAAAACACAGATAAATCTCTCAGAATTATGAGTCAAAATTGTTACTGAGAGGGACTTTGTGTTCCACAACATTTTGTTATTCTTATTTATTTTAAGAATAAAAACAAACAAAAAGACCCCTAAAATTTGCTTCATGTAATAGTGGTCAATACATATGCCCAATAGGCTTTACAAACTTAAAAACAATAAAAAAAGTCTCCAAATCGAGGTTAAACTTTTTGAACTGAGAGGGGGCTCCGGGTCCCACCTTCGTTAGTTGATTAACCTAAGATGTAGAAAATTTAACTGTTTTTCCAAAGCCAAAACTAGTGGGTTCATTAACAGAACCCACTTTCCTGACTTCTGATACTGCACTGTTTACAAAACTGTCTTACACAGTAATTTGCTCATAATGTGGATATTCAATAATTATAGTTAAATTGAACCTTAAATTGATTGTTATATTGAATTAATTTTAAATTTTGAAAAACACCACATTTCACAAACATTCTTCAGTAAATCTCTTTAGTCTTTGATAATACATCACATTTATCTTCAAAGATTGTTCATTTAGGGGCAGATTAATTAAATGTGTTTATTCATTGTTATATTTCCTTTATTCCCAAAATAATTGGAAGCCGTTTATCTCAAAAGTTGCAAATGTGTTATAAAATATTAAAACAAGGAAAAAGAACATGGGCCAGATAATGACTGAAACAGAAACCAAGCTAAGACTAACTATGGATTTGAATATAATAAAATGGCATATAAGTTAGGTAGCTTTCAAATGATTTTATTTTCTTTTTCAATTTAAGGTTAAGGGGTTAAACCTTTAGAAACATCACAAGTGAATAGTTAGCACATTTTCCTTTAGCTGTCAATTATTTCATTATTTATTTGAACAGGGGCAAAAAGGTATATGATTCTAAATGAAGCTGTAATGGTTTGGTCCTGGAATACAAGTACAATTTCAGTATTTTCTTTAGTTTCCTAGATGTTAAAACAAACACCGTACAAAGGGTTGGCTTATATTTTTGAGGCTAGAAGTCCAAAATCAAGGCACTTACTCTCTGAAGATGGTGGCATTCTTGAGTGGCTGCTGGTAATTCTCGGGCCTTGTCCTTTGTGTCACATGGCAATATACACGGTGGCATCTTCCTTCTCTTCTGGGCTCTGATGATTTCCAGCTTCTGGCTGCTCCCCTGGGCTATTCTCTCTGTGACTTTCTCTATAAGACCCTGCCTGATTCAGCTGGGCCACACTTTAACCAAAGTGACTAGTCAAAAGCTCCTATTTACGATGAGTTCACACGTGCAGGAATGGGTTAAGTTTATGAACATGTTTTTTTAGGGTACACAAGTCCAAACCAGCACAGTATTCCTTATGGAGAATATTTAAATGTCAGGCACGTAGGTGGCAAGCCTGAGATCTTGCCATGGAATTTAAAGGATCTGTCGTGAGTTTGTCACTCATATACTTCACTGGGATAGACAACAAGCATTTCTATAGCCAGAACCAAGTCTTTCTCAAGTAGCATCATCGCATCTGCTGTGATGTTCATACAAGTACTCTAGGAAAGTGTCATTTTTCTTCAATGTAAAGCTTGAAAATCATGAACTTAATTTTAAAATTTTAATCAGGATTATATTTTCCTAGGTCTTGAGAGATAGGTTCATGTTTTCCAGATATCTACAGTTCAGTTGATGACGGGTTTTGTTGCTATCTGTTCAGTGGGCCCAAAAGGATATAGGACTTGCCTGAATCTTATTCAGCATAAAACCCTATAAGGTTATTTATTAAGTTAAACATAGAAGAAAGCATCTATTCTACTTCAAGATAGATAGAATTGCAGTTTATTCTGTTGAAATCTCATTTTTAGCATCCAGGTATTATATGATATTGTGATAAGGATCTGAGGGCATCATCAGAAACATTTTGTTTACAAGTGGCTTTGACAGTTGACTCAAAGGCTGTTGACAGATCAGTACCTCAAAATGTCTTTAGTTGATCCTATTTTCTCAATATGTAAAAGTAGAATGTGGTGATCATCATTAGGAACCAAGATAATTTACCCTAAATCCTTCACAGTTTTAGATAGCGATATATAAAAATAATCCCAAATTTTCAGAAAGTTTGTAAGAAAAAAACCCAATTGAAAATAACAGATTTGAATAATTGGGTCAATAATTTTTTCATCAGCCATCTAACACTTAGGGCTGACAGTTAAACATGCAGAGTCAGTGGTATTGCGGCCTCCCATTTTCAGATCTAATAGTCTCTAACACAGAGAAGAAAAATTGGGGTGAACTGTTCGACTAGTCTTTGGTAGAAAATCACACAATTTGTCTTTTTTCATTTATATCACAGACATAAATTTGAATCCAAATTTCATGCATTTTGGTAACTAATGACAGATACTTTTCTTCCCACTAGGATAAACTTGCTTAAAAATGAAAAGATGCTTATAAGTCAACTTTCTAATATTTTGTTATTTTGTCATGTTTGATTGTTGTTGCTATTTGTTTTGTTTTTTACCTTTTCTCCCAGATGCCTAGATGGCCATGGTCAGTCATGTCCTCGCAAGGAAGGTTGGGAGACCTCAGACCATCTGCCATCGTGGGGATACACTTCTTTTCATACAATTTATCTTGTTATCTATCATACACTTTCGGAAATTCCCTAGATGACAAAACCAAACCAAATGAGACCAAATAAAAACTACTCATGGAAAAGGTGTACTGCTGCAACAAACAAAACTTGGAATATATTTTGAACATTTTATACTACATAGCCTTTAAAGCAGTCTATTCATGCACGATCTCTGTACAGCATCAGGCTATAATACCCTCTACTCTGAGAAGGGACAGATGTGCTTGAAATAAAGTTGTTGTGCATTTGTATGTTGTGTTTTGATAACATATTCCTTCATTTGGGCTCATTTCTTTATTGAATTTACAGGTATCTGAGCACACACAACTTTAAAGCCACCTTTTCTGAGAAGATATTACTACAATAAAACATGAATGAAACATAATTTTTCTTGTTGGCAAGAGTTTTCTATCCTTTACTTGCCAAAGCATGGATATTAAAAAAATCTTTAATTCTTAAAAAAATATAGTACTTCGTCTTACTAGTTCATGCCATTTAAGGCACATTATAAATGGCACTTTTAATTCCATCAAGAGGCATCGTTGAGGTGTCATGTGATACATCTACAAGAAGATCCCATAATTCCTTCCAGATGCAGAGGCTATGGCAGGGGGCTCTACAGTGAAAAAAAACTATTGGCTCTGATGGTACATTAATTTCAGTGAATATTATCTAACACCTGTCTTTACCCCAATTGCAGATATCCTTAATCAAATATTGACTTGATGTGGTGTAAGCCTCTGAAAAATGATGCACAATAGGAGTTATACCCTGTTTGAATTTCACAGATTACCTAAAGTCCAGAGTCCTTCTCTTTGGGAAATTGTACTTTATTTGTCAAATAGAATGAACATTTCTAGAATATGAATCCCAAGAAGCAGGAAAATAACATTACTGTCCCCAGTCATCTGTCCCAAGTACAGTTCCCAGCAGTTGCTATTTCTTATTTACTGTTGCCTATCTTGTAAAAACAATAAAATGACCAAAATCCTATTTATATCACCAAAACTGATCCATGTGCACCAAAAAAGCATTTAAAAAAGAGACATGTATGATTTCATCTGGTATTTCCTCTCCTTTTTACTACAAAAATCAACTAAATTTACTATGGAAATCCCAAAGAAGCCAAATGTTCTACTTTAATTGAACCAAAATATATTTGTGCATGTGTGTGTGTGTGTGTGTGTATAAGGTAACTCCTAGATAAGCATGCTATCCAAAATCCAAGGTTCTCAGAGTATTCCATATCATCTTGCCCAAGCCACATTCATTAGGCAGATCAGAGGTAAAAAATTTTTGAGGTAATATGTTGTGTATTAAGAAGGTAATTTTTTATCAAAGTATGAAAGGTAGGATATTCAACACGAGAATCTAGATTTCTAAATTCCCTAGGCAAATAAGAAGTTATGACCACAGTAGAGGCATATTTTTGTAACATGAAAACTGGCTCCTTTTAAAAGATTTCTTTTTACATTTTGTTCCAAAACTCCTTATTCTGTTGATTCTTAGACTAAGAGTCAATCTTCAAGTTCCGTCTTACATTTGACAGGATCACTTATATATGTCCTTTTCCTTGCCTTGTCAGCAACCAAAGCATGGTCATCACCTTGGAAAGTCATAAGATGTCACCCAAGACTAGTTAATGGGATGCCTTCATATCAGAATTTTCCTATATTCCAGTGATCTTTTCCTTTAAGGCAAAATGTGTCCTTTCTCTTCTTGAAATTTTTAGGTTTACTTATATTCTTTCCTTTATAATGTGAACTTTATTTTCATTCTGCACACAGGATTGAACAATTTCACTGCCAAGAGTTCCATACTTCAAATATGTTACATGGATTTCATTCTTAACTTTCTTCAAATATGATGATTAGAAACCTTCTCTATGAGAGAATTAAGTTTTAGTTACTGTTTTGCCAAAGGGTTTTGATGATGGAGAAGATTAAGTTGCATGCTAATGTAATAGTCAGTGAAAGAACAAAATCTGCTAAATAAAGCTTCTCACTTATGTTTTGCCTTTAGGATTCTGTTGCACAGCATATAATATATTTGTACATTATCAGTTAAGATCTCTTTGCAATGATAACATGAATTAGGGAAATTCGTCATTTTTATCAGGTGATAGAAACACGTACCCCCCTGGGAAATAGGACTTATCTCTGAATTGAGGCAATTACAGTCAAGGCACTAAACCACACAACTTTAGTCTTGTGAGATTAAAATTTTTCTGGTCACGTGAAATACATTTTTAATGAGCAGCCTAGGGTGATGGAAGTACTTAAGGGTATAAAGATTCCATGGTAAACATTATTTTGAATCCCTGTTAAAGTATACATCTTATCAAAATCAATCATATTATTCACTTCTGACAGGAAACTTATACTTCCACTGTTTTCCAGGGCTTTCTGGAGTAGGAGTTTGTGGTATTCTTGGAATTGTGTTTTGTGATTGTGTTTTGTGTTTTACTCTTAATAAGCATTTCCATTCTTCTGTAATTATGTGTGAATAAATATTAATTCATGAACTATATGTATAGGTTGTACTTATATGTTCAGGAAAAATACATAAAATCTGTATCTTTATACATAATTATAGAAGTGGTATATTGATTTACTTTAGGAAAAAATAATTTTACATCTTGTCTAGCCAATAAGAGGATTTAAATTATTATTTAAATCATCATGTCAACATATTGAACTACAAAAATATTATTTAAAAATGATTAGTTTAGGAAATATATGTGATTTTAATATCCTAAAAATGGGTGCACTGAAATTTATTTTTCAGAAAGAGATCAGAATCATATTATCACTGAATTATTGTAATAAAAGTGACCTTAAAGTTACTTTGTAAAATGTTTGCATAAATTTTTTCACACCCATGGTAATGCAAAATATTTTAATATCATAATGCAATAAGGGAATTCAATTCTATCTATACTCTATACTTATATTGTCATGCTATCAATTACTTTGAGGAAAGATATTACATTGCATAGTCTCAGAAATTGTCCTCTGGAATGACTTTTGGAAAAATGAGGTAAGTACTGCCAAAATGTAAATTGGAAAACACATTGTTTTTCTGTGTCTTGAGTTGAGGGGAAATAGTGTTGAATATATAGAAAAACATACAGAAAACCTTTCAAAAAATTATCCTCTGAGCTATTGCCATTGTCAATGGTTTGTAGGCAATTTTTCTTTGTAACTTACACAGCTTTAGAAAAACTTGCTGCGTCATCATAACAAGTAAACAAGAAAATTTTCACTCTTTACTAGAAAATTAAATCGTCACCACCTACATCTAATAAGGATGTTTTCAGTATTATTTTACTTAAGTTTTTTGTTATAGGATGGTTTAAATGAAAATTTTTAAAAAATATGATAATGTTCCATATACTTGCTTCTCTAACGAGAAACTACATTTTCTTTTATTTTACAAGCCACATTACTGATTTGGACCTCACCAATCCAGATTTCTGGTGTTCTCCAGATTTTCTGCTTCTGTGCACTCACCCTACTCCATCCCGCCTCCACTCCCAAGAAAATGTCCATTTATAGTGTAAATATTTGCCAGAACCTTCTAAATCAGAATAACACCCCTCTCTCTATTTTCTCTGGATTTTGACATATCAGATTTGTGACCAGTACCAATTAATCCAGACATATAAGGATAACACATAATTGTAAGCATCACAAATACACGAAACTAAACAATCTTATTCAAGAACATTTGATCGTAGGTCTTTTGAAATATATTGTCTGAATTAGAACTTAATACCCCAGAAGTTTTAAATTATAATTCAGTTAGTTGTTAGATATCACCATAGAATTTTTTCCAGAGTATGCAAATATCAGAAATTCATATCAGAATTTCATTTGTATTGGTGAGGAGAAAGACAAGCACCTGCTGAAAAACACTGAGATTCACTTGAAATGCCCCAAAATAATGAACAATTATTGATTTGTGAATACCCAGATATTGACGTAATGAGGGTTCTGTTAGTGTGAACAATTTCCAGCTTTTCATTCCTCTTGTCATTGTTTCTTTATTTTAACTTAATTTTTAAATTATTACCAGAAGTTTGAAAAGTCTTGTTCTTTTTGACATGTATCATTATTATTAGATGTAAAATATTAAGAAAAGTGTCCACTTTAGCACAAACTATTTTGCAAGCAATTATTAGCTTCAGAAAAAAGCAATATAGAACTGTGCAGATCTATAACTACAAGTTATAGTGAATTCTAGCTCCATCTAACTATGGTGTCTAAGAAAGACAGTATGTTTTATATAAATATAATGAGACTATTGCACTCATGCTAACTTAAATCTATTATGTACTCACTTTTTCTCTAACATCTCAATATATTCCTTTTTGTTCTGAATGTCCAGATTTTTCTTATAGATTAAGTGAATTAAGGAAAAACCTATTTCATAATGCTAGCTGTCATTTCATATTCACTATAAGTCAATACATAATTATATGCTCACACTTAGAGAAGAATATTAGATGGTCAACTTTTCCTTAGTAAATTAGAAATAGATTAATTTAAAAATCACAATTTTTACGACTGATATTCTTATCATCTTTGATACACATATGTATATATCCTTGTTGAATCTTCTCATTTGCAGGTGTCAAAATTTCAAATTTCAAAAAGGTAAATAAAAAGCAAATAAAGCTCTCTGTTGTATTGAACAATTTCACCTGAAGATTTCGTATACCATTTCTATAAGCATGACAGTAAGGTATTAGGTCAGTTGTTTCCAAATCTAAATCAGTAATCAATTCATTGTGATGAATTATAAAATTCAAATTGCATTTTTGAAAATTCAACACATAAATGGTGCTTTTAAATTATTTAATTCACTTTAACACACTTCCTATGGATGGGTGTGACATGTATCTTAAGTCATTTATACAATAATGTAAACCCTCACGTTTGGGGCAACCTTCAAAATTATGTTGCATGGATTAATGAATTTTTGCAAATTTTTTTTAACTGGGAAAACATACTAAATACATAACAACATACTAAATATATAACAAATATATAGTACTAAATATATAATAAATAGAATGAACCTTATACTAATTCTATCAATTTCTTTTACTAACTGATTCTCCTACTGAGAAATAACTCCTGTAAACTCAGAATCTGTTTCTCTCTCATTCACCATTATATCCCCATGGACCAAACATTTTTTTGCAGATGTTACATAAACAGTAAATGTCTTATGAATCTCATTTTATAAGAAGATAATTACATCTCTTTTAAAATAAGTAGAAAATCAACTAGTAAATTGTTTTGAATTATATGCAAATATATTACTGAACTGTATACACCAATAAAATCATATAAATGATAAAAAGCATCATTGCATTGCTTTGTGATAAAAATCAAAAGCAGAGCTCTCAGTTGGTGATCCTATAGGAGTAACATGAATCATATATTTAAAATATCTTCATATTTTAAATATCAAAAGATCTTCGCATACAGAGTACTTCTGGTTTATCCAACGATCTTCTTAACTGGTATATTCTCAATCAAGGAATTCTCTTAGTTCTTTGCAAATTTAGAAAATTGTCTATGCTCAAAGAGAAGTGTCAGAAAGAGTCTCACCAAATCATTAAAGAAAGATACCTCCTAAACAAATGGGGAATATATCAGAGGTTGATTAAGATAAAGTGAAAGAGAAATCAGGGGCAAAGAACGTTTTAGTAGAAAAGAATGCTTTCTCTTTCTCCAAATCCTCAATCCTACATTTTCCTCATTTTCTCGGAGAAAACTTCTACCATTTAATATATTTTACACTCTGACCAGCAAAGAGTTTCAACTTTATTTTGATCCACTATCATCCTTTCTGCTGGATCTGCGAATTATAATAAAGGTTTTCCAAGTCTCCAAGTGTATTAGTGGATTCATCTATTTCAACCTGCAGCACTATCTGTTTTTGCCTCATTTTGATGCTTTGTTGTTAGGTACACATACATTAAGGATTGTTATGTCTTCTTGGAATGGACCCCTTTTTCATTACGTAATGCCCCTCTTTATCCCTGATAATTTTTCTTGCTCTTGAATCTGCTTTGTCTAAAATAGAGCCACTCCAGCTTTCTTTTGATTAGGGTTGCCAAATATGTATTTCTTTATTCACTTACTTTTAAACTACCTGTGTCTTTATAATTAAAGTGGGTTTCTTGTAGACGACATAAAGTAGTTGTGACTCACATTTAAAAAAGATTTTAATCCATTCTGATAGTTCTCATCTCTTAATTAGTCTACTTAGACCAATCACATTTAAAGTGGTGATTGATATGTTCGGTTTAATACCTACCTTATTTATGCTTACTTTCTAGTTATTGTCTTTGCTCTTTGTTTACTTTTTAAAATCATCTGCTCCTTTTAAGCCTTGTTTGGTTTAAATGTATCATTTTATATGATTCCATTTTCTTTCTTCGCTTAGCATATCAAATATAATTAAAAAAATTAGATATTTTGATATCCATTTACAACTAATCTAAGTCCTCTTTTAGATAACTCATGGATTGTGCAGCTAACTTATAAAAGAGTATTCCCAATTTCTCTCTTCCATGCCTTATTAAATTTCCATCATTCATTTCACTTGTCCTTAAGCTATTGTCATTGAATACATTTTTGCTAATATTTTGAATAAATGGCCTTTTGTTAGATCAATTAAGAATAAGAGGAATAATGAAAATTTTGTCTTCATTTGTTTCTTCTTGACGTGTCTTCCAAATTTCTGAGCTATATTACTTTCCTTCCCTTTGAAGAACTTATTTCTTTTTCTTGCAAGAATGTCTACTGATGATACAATCCCTCAATTTTAATTTTTATGAGAAAGTTTTTATCTTTCCATCACTTTTTGAGAAAAATTTTCATGATACGAAATTCTATATTTGTGTTTTTTATTCTTTCAGAACTTTTAAATATTTCACTCAACTCTCTTCTTGCTTGCATGCCTGATATAGTTTTTAGTCTTGTTCCTCAATAGATAAGGTTTTTTGTCTCACTTTTCCCCTTCCTGGCTTACTCAAGAATTTCTCTTTATCTTTAATTTTCTCCAGTTTGAATATGATGTTTCCAAGCATAGTTTTTTGGTATTTATCTTTCTTGATTTGGCATCTGTTATTAATTTTGGAAAATTCTCAGCAATTTTTACTTCATATATTTTTTCTGTTGCTTCCTCTCTTTCTTCGTCTTCTTGCGTTTTCATTATGCATATGTTAAAGCTATTATAATTGTCTGCCTGCTGAGCCACCATTGCACCGCCCCTCTGTACTGTTTTTTTATTCCTTTTATTCTTTGTTTTTCTGTTTTGGACATTTCTATTGACATTCTTTAAGCTCACCACATCTTTCTTCAGCCATGTCAGTATCCTGGTGAGCCCATCAAAGACATTCTTCATCTCTGTTGTAGTGTTTTTTGACTTCTAACATTTGTTTTGGATATCTACTTAGAGTTTCTATATCTCTTCTTGTATTTTCCATTTGCTTTCACACCTTGTCCACTTATTCCATTAGAGTCCTTAGCTCTAATTATTTTATTTTCCTGATTGGATAATTGCCATAGTTATTTTAAATTCCTGGTCTGATAATTGCCATATCTGAGTCTGATTTTGATGTTGCTTTGTCTCTTCAAACTGTTTTTTTTTTTTTTTTGTCTCTTCACATACCTTGTAATTTTTTTGCTGAAAGGTGGACATGATGTATAGGTTAAAGGAACTGAGGTACAGAAATCTTTCGCGTGAAGTTATATTTACCTATCTAGGAGTTAGGCTGTGTTTATTGCTTGCTGTAGATGTAGGGGTCAGGCTAAAATTTCCTCTGCTGCCCTTGTTTTTGTGACCCTTGTTGTGTATGGGTTTTCCTAGAGACTCCTTAAATAGGGTCTGAACTTTATAGCACTTTTAGCTGTAATTCCTGTTATGATCAAGGAGCCTGACTGATCTTGATAAGTTGTGGGGGTAAAGAAATCATTCTGTAATCCTACAGTTAAGTTTTTTAGAAAGCCTATGCCCCTGGGCTGAGACCTTCCTAAGTACTCCTCAGTTTTTTAATGTTTTCCTGTTTAACGAAACAGAAAAGCTAGAGGAGGGCTGGAATTGTCTGTTTCTGTCTCTCAGATTGATTGCACTCTGGTAAAATAGCTTCTTTTGAGGGAAGTCCTTTGTTCAGGAGGTCAGAATGCTCTAGGTGTATTTCAAGATGCTTGTTTTCCCCTCCCTATGTGTTCTACTTTGCTGGTTGCCAGAATATGATATACCAGAAATGGAATGGCTTTTAAAAAGGGGAATTTATTAAGTTGAAAATTCAGAGTTTTAAGGCTGTGAAAATGTCCCAATTAAAGCAAGTCTATAAAATTTCTAAATTACTGCACCAGCAAAAGGTTACCTTTACTCAAGAAAAGCCGAGGAAGTTCAGGGTTTCTCTCTCAACTGGGAAGGCATATGGCAAACATGGTGGCATCTGCTAGCTTTCTCTCCGGGCTTCTTGTTTTTTGAAGCTCCCCTACGGGTATATTTCTTCTTCAACTCCAAAGGTCTCTGGCTGTGTGGGCTCTTGTGGTTCTCGTGGCTCCAAAAAAGAAACAAACAAACAAACAAACAAACAAACAAACAGGGACTCTCTCGAAAATGTTTCCTCTTTTAAAAGATTCCAGTAAACTAATCAAGAATCACTTGGAATGGGTGGAGTCACAACTCCATGGAAGCCATCTATACGTGATTGGGTGGGTCACATCTCTATGGGAACAGTCAGAAAACTCTTAGTTAGTTATATTGAATGAGGATTATAGGACGTGCTTTTTCTGGGGTCTACCACAGCTTCGAACTGGCACACCATGCTAGCAACATAAGGGGAGGTTTTTTTTTTTTCTTTTCTTCTTTTATCTTTATCCTGAGAATCTGATGGTGCTCCTAGAGGTAAAACTCATGAAAGCGAAGACCTCAATATTGGGTTTCCAGAGATTTTAACCCTAAGGCTAGTCAACACTGAGCATCCCACACTTTATTACATTTTAAATATTCCTACCAGTCTTGGCTCTATCAGTATCAGTAGAAATGGGCTTCTACTCCACATTTAGTTTTCAGGATAGGGGTTTGTCCTGTGATCTCAATTCTCTTATGGATCTAAGAAGAGTTGTTGATTATCAGCTCTTTAAGATTATTTTCCCTTTTTGTGAGGATGGGTATGATAACTTCAAATCTCCAGAAGTCCTGACTACTACTCTTAAGAACAATTTATGAAGACTGAAGGTAACTTAAAATTAATGTAAGATTAGAATTTATGGCAACCCTATAAAGAGGGTATGTTAGAGTGTCACAATATAGTAACAGAATTTGCATTTAAGTTAATGTCTTCAAAATAGCAAAATATGTAATAATGTCCTGCCCTTCAAGCTGCAAAATTCTACATGTGTACTTAACTCTCACTATCTATTTCTATTGGTCCCACAATTTATATTAATAACCATCAAATTGTGCCCTGCTGTTTAAATAGATCCAAGACTCCTCAGGATAATATTCAAGATTCTCTAATATTTATTATTTGGTTTCTAATCCTTTCTTTCCTGATGAATATTCTATAGATCACTTTTATCAGCCAGCTGATATAAGCCTACTCTGTACTTTCTCTTTGCTGATTCAATACCTTCTGTATATAATACACTTTTCCACTCAACTATTTTACATTTGTGACTAAAATGATTCTTTTTGAAATATCAACAGATAATTTTTCTTTTTGTATTACGTAATTTTCTCTCCCTATATTATACGAAAGTCGTATAATTTGTGAAAGTCTGCAATCTTTTGGCATTCATGCTTTAACTTACCTGTTTTGATCATTAAGAAAATTGGTCCATATGCAAAGTATGTGAATAAAACATAGGAAAAAACAAGGTGGGTGAGGAAGGAGATTGAAATCATGATAAAGAGAGACGAGAATATCTGTTACTCTCCATCCCTAACCCATAAACAAATTGAAAAGATTCCCACAGGTTAGTGAGGTTGAGAAATTAGAGAAAAGTCACTGGTGAGCCACTGAGTGTGATTCCTCAGCATAAGCCATAGATTGCCAAAGCCAGAGGCTTCTTTTTCTTTCTTACCTTTTATCATATCTGTTTCTTGAAATGATGAGCAAATGATGAAAAAATTTTTTAATGGAAGATAAATATAAAGGACTAAATAATGACAGAAGTTAGTTTTATTAAACTTCCAAATATCACAGGTTAATAGTTCAAAGCCTGTTATCCAACAACACATTCTTCTCATAATTTAGCCAAGCATAAATTCCTTCTTGAAACTTTCCTTAATCCCGACCCCATGGAGGAATATCCCCTTCCTACATATATGTGGAATAATATTTAGGTACTTGTCACTTGCTGTGTTTGGTTTCCACTATGCATATTTTATATCATTTTTATAGGTTTTCAATTGTTGAACAATCCTTTTCTTTCCTGTCTCACCCAACTATTATGAGTATCTTTTCAGTGAAATGATGAAAATATGAATTCGATATATATATATATATATTTGCAGAAGAAAAGACCAATAAGTGAATAAGTGTGATCAGTTCTGATCCATTTTTTTCAAAAACAATCATTGACTAAGAAAGTTATGTTTAAAGACTTTTTAAAGAAAAGTAGTTTTATAGGATTCTGAATGAATGAATAAATCATAGACTAGATTATATTAAAAATACCAAACATAATATTGGAAATTTATATTCAGTTTTACCATCAAGGATCCCTATTTACAAAATCTGCTAAAATATATTTTTTATAAATGAAATATATAAAATATTGTTAAATATACCCACACAATTGCACACAAACACACTAACTCAAGTGATTAAGACATCTAATGGATATTAAAAATGAGCCTTTTGTAATGCTTCTAATGGATATTAAAAATGAGCCTTTTGTGATGCTTCTTTGATTAGTTAGGAAAAACACTTATATTTTTGTTTATTATATCCAATTCAAGCATTCCTCTGTTTAGCAAAAATGCCCTTTCATGTTAATCATTGAGTGTACTAAGACTGTCCCTCAGTTCACCCATCCCCAACTATCTAATAATCATGCTTTTAATTTCAGAAATGAATTAAAAATTGTTTCCTATTTAAATTTTTCAGCAATCCCATTCCCAAAGCTCATTCCATATTCTTCAGTTTGCCATTTAAAGTTATTCATGATTGCATTGCTCTTAATCACATATCCTTACCTCACACAAATTTCAACCACTGCTCATTCTCTCTCATACATGCCTCTAAACACTCACATCTGAGTCTCTTCTTTCTCTCTTTCCATTATTTAAAAGCTATTCATTCACCAGGGACAGGAAGTTCCATATTTTCTTCAGTAGTCTTCCCTTAATATTATCTATTTCTTTTTCTTTTACCAAAAAAAAAGCCTCATCTCCTATTACCCTATTTTTTATGCCCTAAGCTCATGTCTTAACTAAAATATATTCCATTTCTTCAAATGTACCATGCATTATTTTTAAAATTTTGCCCCTCAAATGCAGGAAAACAAAGTTTTCCCTTTGTCCATCTCCTTCTACTTTTTTTTATTGTGCAAAAGTGTATATATATATATATCATAAAATTTCCCATTTGAGCCATTTTAAAGTGTAAAATTCAGTGGCATTAATTACTTTTACAAAGTTGTACTTTCATTTTCATCACCCAGAACAAAAACTCTTTACCCAATAAGTAATAAATCCTCATTCCTCAGTCTTCCATTTCCTGGTAACCTCTAATCTACTTTCTGTCTCTGTGAATTTGCTTATTTTAGATAGTTCAGTTAGGTAGAATCATGCACTATTTGTCCTTTTGTGTCTGCCTTCCACTTTTTATCAGTTGAATCCTACTCAACTTTTAAATCTAAGCTTGAATGCCACTTTTTCTAGGAGACTTCCTTAACTAACCCAGCATATGTTTGACACTTCTTCTGAGAACCCAAGTAGCAGATAGCTCTATTAATCCCCAAACATCATCCTTATCTTTATCTTACTTTATCTAAGTGTTTGTCTATTGAAGTGTTAACTGCACATGGACTGAAACCACTATTTTGCTCACCAGTGTGTCTATGTCACTACCTTTGTGTTTCCTGAAGATGGTGATTCACACACCTATGAAGGTTCATATCTCATATTACTTAGCATTATTATTTTCACTTAAACTATCAAAGGCCCAGAAAGATATTATCACAATAATGTTAGAAAAGATAGATCTGAGAAACATAAAATAAGCTCAGAGAAGTTAAAGTAGAAGAGAAATAAAGGGATAAGAACGAAAGTTATAATTGAGGAGAAGACAAAAATATTAAAGATACAAAAAAGTAGAGAATGTAGGTAGTTTTAAAAAGGAAACTAAAAAAAAAGGGCACCCGGTGGTGTTTTCTTCACAAGAACCTTCTAAAGAGAAATGAATGGAAATATAGTATATTTAACTTATCCATAAAGTATAATGTGGCTGATCATGAAGAAGCTTGGATTTAGAATTTGTAATGAAAGCTAAGTCTATAACAATAAACTTCTGTGGAGACTCAGGACCTGCCCCCTCACCCTCTCCATATTGAGAATAAGTTACTGCATGTAGTTCCCTACAATGACTGTGACAGAATTTAAAGGTTATTGGTCCTCCTCAGGGGGGCAGAAAAGAATGTACTGATGGAATCATAAACAAAGCATAAAACTCCCTTCTCTTGATCACTGTTGATAACAAATCTCCAGATACCTTTGTCACAAAATCCTGCTGAAACTGTTCTCACACCCTATGGAATGTCTTTGTCCTAAACCCTTATAAGCTGTCCTTTATACTCCCTGCCCTTTTGTAGAGCACTTACTTCCATTTTCTGGATGGCTGCTAGCAGGAAAATTCTTCTGTTTGTAAGTCCCAATAAAATCCATGTCTAACTCTGCCTACCTAACATGCTCTTTGGTTTTGGAACTGCTCTGATCTGAGCTCTTCAAAAGCTGGGTTGGAACAATTAGTGAGCCAGCCAGGAGACCAAAGAGCCGCAGGCTGTAGTGGGCATGAGTTCTGGGAAGGGAGAATCTGTGGGGGAAATCTCAAGTTGTTCTATATTATCCATGTGGGACAGGTGGCTGCCCTTCTGAATAATTGGGGATCTCCATGAGAGAATAGGGACACCCTGAAAACTCTGATGGGGTTGCTCTTTTGTAATAGATAGCAGGACAATTGAATAGTAATAATAAAAAAAATCCAAGTAGCAGTGGCTATTGCCTGATCCCTTTTAAGAGCCTTACACATGGCCACAGTGACAGAACAGCTGGCAAAAGAAACAGCCCACCATGTAGAGGAGCAATTAGAGCTGGAAAGAGATACAGACCTTGCCCAGACACAAATGAGGTACTCTCTGACTGATCATCTGTGTCAAGTGAACAGTCAGTTAGAGACTCTGACACACAGATATGCCCAAGTCAGAGGCAGTGACTGTCCTTGGGTCCAAATCCAGAGGATTTTAGCTAATATGGGATGGGACCCCAAAGTATGGGAACCCATAGACTCTTCCTTGGAAAAAGTAAGGAAGGAAGAATGGGAGGTGGAGGACGATGAAGACCCTAACACGTATGCCCCATCCTGTAACAAATGGAAGGTGTCACAAGGTCAATCCTCTGGCATTTGATCCTGAACAGAAATTACACATTACTATGAAAAGTTATACCACTACCAAGTTGGGTGATTTAGGGCAGTGGTATAGACAAAAAACTAGGGAGTCCCTATTCAATTGGCTTCTGAGATTATGGGACTCCAAATCAGAGGGGGTAGTGTTTTCTGAAGTGGAGATGGGCAAACTGGCATTCTTTACCAACCATCCCTTGATAAGACTATGCATATATGCTATCTCAGCTGATGTGAAAACTGTGTCCTCATTGGTATGGCTGATTAATGGATGCAAAGCTGCATGGCCCAATGAAAGGGATATACTGCACAATACCTCTCACTGGAAAATGATGGAGGAGCTACAAGTCATTTTAAGGGAGCTGGGAATGAAAATTGCCATTTATTTTGTGGCCTTTGTAGGCCCTGACACAAGCTTTTACCGCAGGAGTGAAAGACACAGTATTGCATATTGTCCCCTATCATTATTACGGCCCTCCCATGTCTATATTAAACTCAGTAGTAAGACAGCCCATTTCCCTTGCTGCTCAAGTGATAGTCAACCTTGGAGAGTTGGAGTGGCTGTTAAAAAATGGGGTGGAAGTAAGGGCAATTGGGAAAAGTTCTCTTTGGGCATGATGGACCTAGTTGGGTATCCCACAAACAGGTATGGACAGATCTCCTTGCTACAGGCGTTGTGATAGAGGATACAGATAGGTAATCTAATGCAGTCCAAATAAAACTATGGAGCACATTCCCTAAAAAGCAAAGATTTACTAAAGTGAGCTCCCAAGCCTCTGAGGGGCAAAGGAAATCTGGGAAAAAACCACCATTTGGAGCCCAAGTCCAGGAGCCCTCTGCTTCCCTGGAATAGACTTGGAAAGCCCCTTTTCCTCTTCTCTATGAGGGAGACCGAGATTCCTAATAGAGAATTAACTATTAACTACTGGTCCCTGCTAACCAAAAGCAAGTGTTAGCACCAGTAGATTTGGGAACTGAATGTAACAATCTATTGGAATGTAGCCCAATTCCATTTGGCAGTACTGGCTATAGATGACTATGGATAGAAAACAATCCAGGCAAAGTGGCACAATCTAAACCTATAAATTGGAAGATTGCCACACGTCCCAAGTGTATAGGGTATATATTTACCCTATACTGGAATATATTTTAGGAATTGATCTTCTAGAGAATGCCAAGTTGCAGACCACCATAGGGGAATTCAACCTTCAGTGTAGAGTGATCAAAGTGGTCTTACAAGGGCAGGCAAAATGGTCCCCTGTAAAAGTAGCCTTTGTCTCAAACCATACAAAACAGGGAATATGATGCCCTTTGGTCTTGGTGCTGTCCTATGCAGCCATGTTGGCTGGGACTCTTAAGCCTATGGGGAATAAGAGTCAGCCAAAATATTGTAAGCCAACCATCATTTAGATGAAAAAAAATGTGTTAAAATTTTTATCACCAATTCGAGGCCTCCTATTCCCACAGGAACCTTAGGAATGACTATATAGGCCCTGTTTTAGACCTAGATTAATCATTGTTATAACAGTAGAGTATTCTCAAGATTTTCAGGGAGAGAATATCTAGTATTTCAACCTCCCCATATGTTCCTTTGCCTGGTACCTTGTTGTCAATCAATGGAACTTTAGTATGCACATTGTTAGATCAGCAGGAATTACCCCTTATTGTTCCCTATAAACATCTTTCTTTTCACCCATAGCACCCTAGAAAACACCTACCTACAGTGGGCTTCAGTGGTAACTCATGTCCCCAATTGAATCAATGCTGGCTTTGCACAGACTTGCCACCTGCAGGCATTATCGGCCTTGTTTTTGGACTGTAAAACTTTTTTTGCAAATTGGACTGCATGGAATCCCCTGCTGACCTGGAAGAATTCAACACATCAGAAAATATGGAAAAGAATCTTCTCATTTAAGACTGAAACCCAACAATCATCCAATAATGAGATCAGGGCTTATATTTCCTTCCTTATATGGGAACAGGTGAACAAGCCCTGACTTATTTTGGAGTATGATGGTTTAGGGTGGCTGGTAACAGTAGACCATGTTGCCCCTGTCTGTATGGAATGACTTGATGGAATTCATGATATGGGGTGGTTACCCTCTGAATTGTGTAATTTTACTGTTAAACTACACTGGCACGTTATCTCCAAACAACACGGGGTATATCCATCCCCTAAGGGATGATGTTCTAGTTTGCCAGCTGCTAGAAGGTGATATACCAGAAATGGAACAGCTTTTTAAAAAGGAAATTTAATAAGTTGCAAGTTTACACTTCTCAAGCTCTAAAAACGTCCAAATTAAAGCAAGGCTGTAGAAATGGCCAATATAAGTCATCCAGGAAAAGATACCTTGGTTCAAGAAGGCTGATGACATTTAGGGCTCCTCTCTCAACTGGAAAGGCACATGGCAAACATGGTGATATCTGCTAGCTTTCCCTACATGCTTCTTGTTTCATGAAGCTCCCGTAGGGGAGTTTTCTTTCTTAATCTTCAAAGGTCTCTGGCTGGGTGAGCTCTGGTGGTTCTCATGGCTCTCTTGTGGCTCTCTCTCTCTCCAAAATGCTTCCTCTTCTAAAGGATTCCAGTAAACTAATTAAAACCCACCTGGAATGGGTAGAGTCACATCTCCATCTAATCAAAGGTTGATACCCACAGTTGGGTGAGTCATATCTACATGGAGATAATAAAATCAAATTTCTAATTCACAGTACTGAATAGAGATTAAAAGAAACTGCCTCCACAAGATGGATCAGGATTAAAACATGGCTTCTCTAAGGTACACAATTCTTTCAAACCAGGACAGATAGCTATGGACCTGTGGGCAATATTGTTGGCCCTAGTTACCCTATAATTGGACAGACAATGTACGTGGCGATAGCCCTATATCCCCTCTACCTTATATGACTCTTTAAAACTAGATATAGAATGAAATGTACTCTCTAGTGGTATTATCCTTTAGCCATTATTGCAACAAGTAGACCTACAATAGTTACTGAAAACATGTGGCAACTTTAACCAACCACACTGCCCAAACAGTGATTCCAAAATATCTATACCTGTGCTAAGTGAAGAAACCACACAGCTTAGAAGAGTAGTTTTGCAAAGTAGAATGGTGTTAGATATCCTCACTGCAGCATAAGGCAGCAACTGTGCCTTAATTAATGTGCAGTGGTGCATATATATTCCTGATCATGTGCACAGTGTTTCACAAGTTTTGAATCATATGCAGGAGCACACACACAATATTGATCAATTAACAGTAGACTCTTCGTCTAAATGGTTTCATTCCCCTTCTTGGTCATGATTGCATCTCTTTGTGGGGCTATCTCTGTGGGGACCTCCTAGTGTTCTGCTGTCTCTTACACTGTCGTTGTGGCATATGGATGCAATGTCTGTCCTCTGGTCAATGTAGCCTGTTGTGTGGGGTGGACAGTGGACACCCAGGGCCTGCCTCAGCCCCCTCCGTATCGAGAATAAGTTGCTGTACATGGTTGCCTACAGTGACTGGGACAAAAGTTAAAGGTCATTGGACCTCCTCAGGGTGGGAAAGAATGCATAGATACAGTAAACAGAGCATTAAAATTCCCTTTCCCTCATCATTGTTGATGACAAACCTCCAGACCCCTGTGTCACGAGACCCTGCTGAAACTGTTCTCACACCCTATGGAATGTAATCCCTACCCTTTTGTGGAGCATTGACTTTCATTTTTCAGATGGCTACCGCCAGTAAAGATCTCTTGTTCATAAGTCCAAATAAAATCTATGTCCAACTGTCTGCCTAGTGTGTTCTTTGGTCTTGAGGCTCTGCCAGCCCAGGATCTTCAAGAACTGGGTTGGAAAAATTTCTAACAGATTTTATTTGTAAAGAAAGTTAATATGTAATTCAACTCATAAACTTTCAACATATTTGATTTATAATAAAAGCCAAGTTCTATTAAAATAAAATTTCAGCATATTTAATAAGCCACCGGGTTGTTTCAATGTAGGTTGAATTATGCTTTATCAGCAAAACTTATTTTTACTAAAATAATTTTCAAAAAATGTACAATTATAATGGTGTCTGGGTTGATTTTTAACATTATTCAAGATATTACCCCATCCCTGTGTGCATTCCCTTTGTAATGTGAGTCTTCCACTCTTCCCATCAAGAGGAGAAATTTAACTCTCCATCTCTGGAATCTGGGCTTGAACAGGTGATTTGGTATGGCTAATAGGACATTAGAAAATGTGACATAAGCAGAGGTTTGGAAGGTGCTTGCTCATTGGTGCATGGCCTTTCTTATTTTGGGACATAGGTACCACATGAAGAAGTTCACCTTATTCTTTTAGGTATTGGACACATGTGGCTCAGTTTTCCATCAGCAGACTGAAGATGCATGAATGAGCCAGAGGCCCAGCAGATCCCAGGTCAAATCGTCAACCGGCAGAAGAATGAATAAAAAGTATTTGTTGTTTTAAGCCACCAGTTTTTGAGTTGTTTTTTAGGTAACAAAAGCTAACTGATCTAGAGGAGGGCGTTTTTGTTTGTTCGATCCACTTTTTCTTCATTAAATTGTATTTAGCAAGAATCAATTACTAAACCAGTGAAAGTCACCCAGCATTTTTACTTGCCTTCATCAGTCCCTTCATTCAAAACCATACCTGGTCATGTCTGAGCACATTTCTCAGCAATAATGCTTAAAGACTCTTAGGAAAATAACAAAATGTGGTATCAAAAGCTCTTTGGGGAAAATGTTTCCAACTGATTAAGAAAGTAGTGTGTATAGGATTTTAAAAGTTGTCTTCTAGTTCTAGACCACAGAGATTAGGAAGGATAATCAGAGTAAAAAATCTGAAGTTCTAAAAAAAATCTGCAGTTCTACTAAACTGAGAAATAGCAATATAAAGTGCCGTTAAAAATATTAGACATAGGGCACAAATAAAATCAACTTTTGAAACTGGAGATAGGCAGTAAATGGAAATACCTGATAAGTAAAAATGCCAAAAGAAACCTAAGCATTCACAGTGGTCAGCATATTAGAGAGACATCTTAATGGTGATGGAAAAAGCAATCAAGCACATGGAAAAAATTTCCTGGATTTGTGGTATAGGAGTTTTTTCTCCATGATTTTGATGACTGTAACTTTGATTTCAAATGCAGATTCAGGAACAGATGAATTGGAAAGAGTTATGGAAAGATCTTCAAACATGATTAAGGAATTGAGGCACTAACATCTAAAGACGGATTAAAGGAGATAAATGCAGAGAGCTTGGTTAAAGGTAAGTGGATGGAAACAGGGCAGCAATCTCCAAGCCAATGGAAGTAATAGGAATATTTTTTAAAAAGTTGTTACATGTATGTCTACACTCAGAACTCCTTAAAAACTTAACAATACAACACATTAAAAAGTAAACATTTTATACATATATGGGAAAGTATATTACATATAAAAGAGAATAATGAAATGTCATTCATTAAAAAATGGATAGAGAGAGCACATATTCAAAATTCTGAATGTGATGATTAAAGCACAGAAAAAGATATTGCCATTGTTATTATCTATAGAACACATATAAATAAAAACCAAATACATTAGAAATATAAGATTAAAAAAGATGCACCCAAAATTTCAGTTAATGTAATTGCTATGAGCAAGCATTTGTCTCTGTGTTTCTTGTTATCCAAAACTAAACTTCAGAAATTCCTGGTCTTAAGAATTTTCTGGTCATATAAGGTAGGCTAAAGTAATGATGAAGCCAGAAAATCCAGAAGAAAATGTGCTCATGTCTTTCCTCCATCTCTGTTTCTGATTTTATTGGGGGTTTATTCTAATGCCTTAGGAAAACTACTTAACATTCTCTGCTGGTCTTTACAGTGATGGCTTTCTACCCCAGGCAGATGTTTTTGGGTAGTTTTTTGCTGCTATGACTTGAAATCTAATGGGAACTGTTTTAACCCAAGTTAATAAAATACCTTTATTTGCAAAGGGTCTTGCAGTATTTTTTTCCTACAGTATTTTTTATTCTTTATTTCCCACGGTAACACCAGAGGGAACATTTAAGCTCAAATATCATTGTGATAAATATTGACAAATATTTCTGCTGGCGAAATAGTAAAAATAGAATTTAGGGGAGAAAAAAAGGAGAAATGCCTTTATCATTTAGGACGGAGCTGACAAGCTCAATTTTATCTGAATATGACAGCAACCTTATTTAGGAAATTCGAATATTCTGATAATCTGGCATGAATTTTGAGGTTGAAAAGGATTAATTTAGTAGAAATCTGGGCACAGAAAGAGACTAATATTTCTAAATTTGCTATTACTGACCACTTGTTGTTAGAATGATTTATGATTGGTTTATGTTATGACTTGACATTGGAAAATGTCACTTAGAGCAATGACAATTGCTTTCACAGGGTCTGCGCTGCACAATCAAGGAATGACGTCATTCTTATGCAATCAACTTGCCCACAGTTGCTTGCCAGTTTCTTTGCCATCTTTTCATTGTCATGATCATGATTATGAGTTATAAGCCTCTTACCAATGATTTGAATGACCTCAATTTTCCTCTACATTCTTCTTTGGTACATGATCTTTTCATTTTACTTTTTAACGTCTTTCACATTTTAGCAAAGGAGTCATTTAAAACGCATGCCGAACTTGAAAGTAAATTACTAGGGTAAAGGGCATTTCAAGATGATTGAAAATGTGCCTCATGATCTGTTGCCTTTTCTATTTCACAGTTAGTGTTTTTGAGAAGCTGTTAGAAATGTGATTTCACGGAGTAAATATGTATGTACTGTGTATATTTTCTATTTCAATGTACCTTTCCTTAATGATTTTACTTCTTTCTCTTTTTAGTGAAACTCAGGTTTTCAGAATAAATTTCAGAATAAATAATGCCATCTATGGCACAGAGTGGTAGTGTTTAATACCTTGACAGATTCAAAATACTCGGGCACTTAGTTGAAGTTTTACATTTAAGATTTCATTGGAAATATGTAGTTCTTTTTTCATGGTTTATTGCTGTTCTCTAATCTAAAAGAACAGTAACCACTATTTCACATGCATTTTGCCTTATGTTACCTGAACATATACATTCTCTAGTGTGGCTTATTAGAACAACCAGCATTTTGATGGGCTGGAACAAGAACTTAAATTATAAAAAGCAAAGTTTACCCAGATATGTTCAATAAGCATAATATTTGGCCATAGTACAAAAGCACAAAATTTATAAATGCTTATAATTTTTAGTAGTTCTATATTAAGTTACCTCTCCCTTTCATTTTTGAAAAGTTTGCTTTGCAAAGCTCATGAAATATTTTTAAATAACTTCCATGTTCTTGCTTTTTTTCATAAGTGAAGAATTTTGCAAAACCTCATTTTTCCCATTCCTCAAAGCATGCAGTTTTGAAAACTGTTAGAGGATATGACACAAAAGTAATTTGAGACTGAGGAAATTTTCCAAATATTACTATATTTTGTTCAGCTATTTGAATGAATTTTGCATCTTTTTTATTACTTAAACCCACCTCTGGAACATACGTGGGCCACATCAGACTATAGTTTTGAGACCTAAGAAGGGCTCCTAAAGCAACATATCTGAACTGCAGGCACTCATTTCAGTCTGAAATTTCATCCTTCCAGTTCTAAAGTAAGTAAACTTATATAGTACCCAGTTTATATGTTTAATTAACTGCCACTTATATTTTTATTCTCACCAGAGAAATTTGTTATAGCTCCTGATACATCCTTTGTATATCATGATATATCTTTTGAACGTATCCATTAAAAATTCCTGATATGCGCCAGGAACTGCAGTCTATATATTGACTCATTTTATCTTCATAACAACCTACCATTATTTTACCCTTTCTGTGAGGAAGCAAACATTCACAAAGAGTTTAAGTAACTTTCTCAAGTTCATCCAGCTAGAAATTGTTTGTAGAATTAAGATAAATTGGCACATTTTCTGTTGCACAGAACAAGATGATGAAGTCTCAGGGATAAGGAATGCAGAGAAGAAAATAATGCTGGAAGGGATGTGGAAGAAAAAGAGGGTGCCAGAGAAAATCTTAAAAATTGTACTGTTCAGCTCAGGGCTATGTTATGGGTGTTACAGGTATAATCTCTGAATTGTCAGGAATCTATTTTAATCACACACAGAGCATATAACAAAGAATATTACTTGGGTAAGAATCCAGAGTCCAGAGAAAATCTATATCAGATAATCAGTTGTCTAAAT
This sequence comes from Tamandua tetradactyla, assembly GCF_023851605.1. Taxonomy (NCBI): domain Eukaryota; kingdom Metazoa; phylum Chordata; class Mammalia; order Pilosa; family Myrmecophagidae; genus Tamandua; species Tamandua tetradactyla. Next base: position 166,369,111 of record NC_135329.1, read on the forward strand.
TAGGCTACATCTATAATTATCATAACGGATTTTAAAACTTCAATTGCTTACTATGATAAACTTAATAAAATGTCAATGACAACAGAAGGCTTGGAAAATATATTGCTGTCTAATAGCATACATTATCAGTTTGCTACTTTGTACTTGTGTAAGAAAGAATGAACCATATGGTTCTCTAAAAAAACTGTAAAATTTCTGGGCAGCAGACCTTCCACTGGCAATTTCATTGCCCTCAGAGTGGCATGTCAGATAGTTTTATGCAAGTACATTAAAGTAAAATAGTGTACATATCAATTTGAAAGGAATGTATCCATTAAAAATCTGTCATATGGCTGTTTTGTCTTGACTCCCACTAAAAGCAGATTAAAGGAACTGTTGGCAACTCCGGTTTTATGAATATTCTAAATATTTTCTCCCTTACAAAAGGTCTTAGAGTTTGACATATTAACTATTCTAATTTATATCAATTGAAATATCACAATGTGCTAGTTGCAATGAATTTAGTTTTATTAGTCATAGCATTCTGTCTTCAGAGGGTAGAGCTTATTCATCTTTCCTAATGAAGTTATAAAATGACCCCTAGCTCATTTGATTAGAGTGTGGATTTTTCAACCTAGAGTCTATGGACAGTTTAAGTAACTGTCTTGAAATTTGTGCAGAAATTTGGATGCATAAGTCAAAGTGATTTTTTCCTAGGAGAAAATCAAAAGAGGCACATTATTTATAAAAGGATTGGAGCTACTTTTTATATAAAAACCATTTGGATATAAAAACATCATTTCATTGGACTTCCCATTTCTTTAAATAATCATCACTTTTCTAATTATTTTTTAGAAGTTGATAAACATCAACTTTGACACGTTATATAACAAGTAGTACATATTGTCCCAAATTCAAAGACCTATGAACAAGTTGTTTTGAAAATGTAATTTATTAAAAATTGCATTTTAATGTTTCTTTGAGAGATTAAACTAATGAATAGGATAGGTTTTGACCCTTTACGAAGTGTATTTATTTTCTAGCGATAAAATGTCACTTACCAATACAAGATTCATTGCTCCTTAAAAATGGCCATAGTTTATTAAACATGCCCTGCAATTCAAGGGTATAGATTACACATTAGTGCCAGGGAAGGGAAATGGGAACCAGCCTAGTAAAATTTTAGCACAGTAAACTCTGATCTTCCTTTCACTTGGTTTTCCAGAAACTCTATCGTTTTTTAAAAGCATTAAGTCTTTATGCTTTTAAAATGCTGATTTTAATTTTTATTAAAATATCATAATGGGCTTGTTTTAACTCTAGTCTTAGTCCTGATTGGCAACAACTGCCCTTATGACTTGGGATGAAACTGAATTACAACTGAGCACAGAATTAATCACTCTGTGGAGGGACAGTGTTTTACTTGCAAAATTACTTTGCAAGAAGTGATATTTAAAATCACATTCTTCTAGTAGTGTTCATCTCAGCTGTCATGTACCCCAAATTAAATTTTGCTGTTTTTTTTTTTTTACTGTCCCTAACTCAGTTGACACTACAAAACTACAAATACTTCTACTTTGCCACCACTGACAAATTGGGAATACAAGGAGCAGATTAGAACAAGCATTTCCTACATTATATTCTAAGGACTATTTTAGTCTAATCACTTATCAGTTGAGACAGAGAAGATTATAATTAAAGTTAAATAACACGATTTGGTACAACTTCCAATTTCCTGATTGCCATTTCAAATACCTAAGTGAACATCAAAATGTCATATTCTAAAAAGTACCAAGATCAGAACACTTAAAATGTCAACAAGAAGAGATAAGGAGAATTTTCCTCACTTCTATCCATTTCTCCTCTTTGATAATCTAAGCAGGCGTTGTATATATTTTAAAATATGCAGAACCTGGACCTGAAATGAAGCAAACCATCTCATTACACACAAATGGTGGCTATGTTTTATTCTAGCACAGAAAGTAGTTGTACAAACTGTCCATAGCTTTGACAGTGTCATTCTTTCGAGGAACCAATCATTTTAAAGAAGATTTGAGCACATTATTTTCTGGATTTTCAAGGACCTGTCCTGTTAGAATTCTCTGTACTTAGTAAGACGGAGACAAAACAGACTGTTCATACAACAATTTCAATATTTCGCAAATGAGAAAGAAGAAAAGTAAAGTAGAAAAGTGATACAGGTAAATTATGCTTGAGAATTGTTTGAAGAACTAGAAAAATTAATGAATGTGTAAAAAATGTAGAAGACTATGAACTTCAATTTTGTTTCTTCATACATGAAGATTGAAGGAAAATTATTTTTGTTGTTTTTTTAAATTAGTGTGTTAGGGCTTGATGCTGTTGTTTGCTTTAATAAAATTCCTCAGGGGCAAAATACTTTGTAATTCATAAATAAATAAAATAATAGATAATACTATTTATAATTAGCTAACATTTGTTAATTATATGCCAGGTATTAGTGTAGTTGTATAGTGTGTGTGTGTATATATATATATATATATATATATATATATATACTTGGTTAATTCACAAAAGTGATTTATTAGTTAAGTACTGTTATTGATTCTGACTTTACAGACAGAAAACTGAGTTCTAAGTACATTAGTCAATAAACTGTAAGGTTGGGATTTGAACCACTGCAGTCTGGCTTTAGAGGTCTTAATCATTATGCTATACTGCTTCTAAATATGCAGTTACACAAATATGGCAAGAGAGTTGTGCAAGTTTTTAGAGTGAGTTTTTTTAGAAGAATATATATATATATATATATATATATATCAGTACACTTTTATGAATTCTATATACTATGCTGATCAATATGATAGTCACTAGCCATGCATGACTATTGACCTTCAATTGTAGCTAGTCAAATACAAACTGGATTTTGAGTACTTATAAAAAAGGCTTTAAAATCTCTTTTTAAATATGTGTTTATTGATTGCAGGTCAAAATGACAATAATTTAGATATATTAAGTTAAAATATATTATTGAATTAAATTTCACCCTTTTAAAACTTTTTAATGGGGCTTTTAAATTTTTAATTACATATGCATCTTGCATTATATTTTGACTGAACATAGTATTATAGACAAATTTACAATATCACATCATTTATTCAGTTCTTTTATACATATATTATTTCCGCAATATTTTCTAAATAACCAATTGTACTCATAGGCCATGGCTATCCACTCTCAGTGCTTTTTAATTCCCCATAAGTTAAATTGTGAAATATTAAATTTTACTATGTAGTCACTGAAAGGTAAGCGGTCATCAGTTTAGAAATTAATTAACATTTTACACAGATCTCTCTAAAGATAACTTTTTATCAACTAAAATACTAAGATACCATCAGAGTGGAATAGAGAAAAAGCCCACCTTTTACAGAATATTGTGATAAAATTAGAATGTAATATTTATATCAAGAATCAAAATTAATTTGGATTGAAACTCCCATTAAGTCATAGGTGTGGTTGTGAACAGAATTTAAATTATTGAATGTTATTTACTTGAAAAAATTTAAACACTAGGGACAAACCATATTTCTTAAAATACTCTTAATAGAGCTTATCATATGGGTTTTGTTGGAGGTTTTGTTTGTGAGGGATATTAGTCTATTCTTATGTTACAATATCTGAGTTGGTTTCACTATCAGTCATGGAGAATGGTTTCGAAGTATTCCATACCATTCCATTTTCCGAAGGCTTTGTTTAGTATTGGTATAGTTTTCTCTTTACATATTCAGTGATCTGCTTGGTCTGGTTGTAGCAGGAGTGGATCTGAGATTGTTTCCTTACATCTTTCTAAGACAGTGAGGATACAATATATAAGGTATAACCTGTTTATCTAGTTTGGCTATTGAAGAAAAGAAAGGTAAGAATAATCAAAAGTAACATGCAAAAGCACAACATTGTGAGGTACAGTTGAAGAAATATTCTTACATATAGGCTTTCTATGTCATGGCAAGGAATATACATAGTGTATACGCTTTAAATGAAGTTAATGGAGAGTTGATGATGAGATAAAAATCACAGCAAATTCTGGAGTGCGTATGTACATTCCATATACTTAGTGTATAGCTATATTTATCTTGACCTCTTTGTCAATTAAGTTTTCAGTTTGTCAATGCCCAGAGTTTCAACTGTTGCTAGTATGCTAGAAAAAAGTTCATGGAGGGCGGGCCGCGGTGGCTCAGCGGGCAAAGTGCTTGCCTGCCATGCCGGAGGACCTCGGTTCGATTCCCGGCCCCAGCCCATGTAAAAAAACAAACAAACAAACAAAATACAATAAAACAAGAAAATGTTTAAAGATGTTTCCCTTTCTTCCATCCTTCCTTCCTTCTCTCTGTCTTTCCTTCCCTTCCTCCCTCTCTCTTTAAAAAAAAAAAAAAAAAGTTCATGGAGAATAAGTTCGCACTATCCTATATTACTAATTAATTGAATAAATGTATGTAGAAAAGCAGTAATCTAGGTTTTAAAATATCCTCCAAAGAACCGGAAACACATTTTAAATAATGCCATTTTTACAGTATAGAAAAGAAAATCTTAACAGCATTGGAACTAATTGTTCAATGTTTTCAACTTTGGGAATTAATATCTGTTAATATAATTAATAATAATATGTGTGTACATATATATGTATATATGTGTGGTGTATGTTTATACAAATACCTATGCATATTATGTATTCACAAGGCCAATATATTTTATGACAAAAATGTAGTGTTTTACTTAAGTACATTTCCTCCAATTCCTGCCTCCTGCCATTGCTCCACCTGGTTATTGACATGAGACATCAGTCTGATTTTCTTTCCATAAGTCTTGAGGCATGAATTGCAAATGGAAGAAAGGTGTCTTAAACTTGCTTAGGTAAAATGGGGACTTTGGGACCAAATTTTGATTACCAACAACTACGGGCTCGTATTCTTTGCTTACTCTTGCCTCCAAGTCAAGTTCCAATGTTGGACAATCAGGGAAGGTAACTCTTTGCACTGGCTTGCTTTGTATAAGACATTTTGACCATGATAGAAGCAAGAGTGTGAGGAATTAACATTGGCAACTTGTGGGTCATTTGTCCATATTTTGATTATCACTGTGAAAGAAAGGATAGTTTAGGAAATAGAACTCCAATAAATTCACACTTTGAACAGTGTACTTTTCCCACAAGGGAGAGTACAGGTAGCAGGAGAGAAAATCAAAACCAAACTGATCTCCTTGTACTTAACTTTTGTTTAATAAAAATGTTTCCATTTATTTCAGACTCTGCTCAGGTAAGAGAATCATAGTATTATATGATTTCTGTGTAAATAGAAAAGATCCAAATTCAATAAAAGCATAAAAAGTGGACAAAATGAAGAGAAAACCAATATGGTGTTTTTCTGTTTGTGTTGATTTTAAAGTTTTGCTTGGGGAAAAAAAAACTACAGGGGGCAAAAATTTTAAAATATTACAACATTGTAGTAAAAAAAAAGAAAGATAGGTTGATATGAAACAACATTAAAGGAATCTCTTGCATCAGTGTCTCTTCTCTAAGTGTTCTGTGCCATCCTCTCTAAATTCTGGCTTTTTTAAATAAAGGCTTGGGTTTCCATTATTCATAACATCTCCAGCATATAGTTTGCTTGTACTACTTTCTCTTTTAAAAGTTCTGTTTTCTGGGTATTTCAGGGGAGGGGGGGAGGGGCAGGGGATAGGGAAAGAGGTTCTTTTGCTGAATAAGAACATCTATCATAGTTTAAATAGGAATGACAGGTATCTTATTTAGATAAGGTGGCATATTACATCTTTGTTTCCCCTCCTTTTCCTAATACAGTGAGATCCATATAAAGACAAAATTGCTCTATCAGACCAAGTAAGTATCAAAGTCAGGCCCCATCTTCTGAGTTTTACATTTCATAACCTTTTGAATTCATCTTCAAGCCATTTGAAGGGCATTTGAAGTGGATTTCTGGTTTCTGTTGGTTACATTGAGTGATAATGCTGATGGAAATTTTTTTGGAGAAAGGTTATTGGCAGGGATTGTAGTGCTTCTGAAATGCTGTTACAGGCTGTTAAAAATCTGGTTTAAAAAAGAATGAAATAGCTCTGAATGTCAGTGTTCACTATTTAAAATACTTTTTAAATCTTTCAGAAGTTCTAACTCAGAATGAATTTCATATAAGAAATGTGGAAATTCCATTCCTGATGTTTTCCTCCTTGTTTAGTGCCTTTATTTGGAGAAATAACCTCAACATTTGATAATTGATAAAGTAGGATGCTAGTAAGCATTTCTCTGTTCACTCTGAATTCAATTGTTAAAGCTGATGTGACCATAAGAATTGAAAATAAGTGTCAGTCAAATAAGTATTTAACCATTTTAAGATATAAAGTAGAAACAAAAGAAATTCTTGGGAAAATTTTATATGGGGCAAAATATATACATATCCATAATAGGAGACTCCTTTTCTTCATATCAGGAAACAGCACTTCAAACACCATATGAGACATAATAATCATTTTCATGTTCAGATACAATAATTGTCAGCGATGTCTGATTTGAGGGTTACAAAAATGCACGCCAGCTCCCAGACAGTCTCACGGAACTGTCTCATTGCCACTGAGTAAAGTCATTTTCTAATTCTTCTTAAAACATGTGGCTACTACGTAGGAGGCTGACAATGGATTTTAATTTAAAATAACTCAGATTTGCAAAGACCAGAGAACTGTAGGAAGGGAGAATACACTCCTGTTCAGTTTTTAAAAATATTTTAACATTGTTATTGAAGCAGATATAGAAATACAGAAAAAAACAAAGAAAATAATCATTTCCATTACATCGACTTAGTCAATATATTTTGAATAATAGGGGAAACTGGGTGTTGGACATATAGAAACCCTCTGTTGTATCTTCATAATTTTTCTGTAATCCTAAACCTGTTATGAAAAATAATGTTTATTTAAAAACTATAAAATACATAAAACATTTTGATTCTAGTCATCACCTTCTGATTTTTATGTGTGTATTTTTTATTTTATACAAAGCTATTTTACAGTTAATCACACATTTTACTCCTTGCATTCTAGAATTTTGATGCAATATCACTTTCCTGCTATCTGTAATATATCATTTAGAATTTCCTTCAGTGATGGCCAGCCTATTATTTCACTTTCATTCTTGAAAGATTTTTTGTTGCTTATATAATTTTATATTGCCATGTATTTCCTTGGGCATATTGAGCATATGAATCCACTGTTTTCTATGTTATACTTGCTGTTTAAAAAAATCAGCTTTCAGTTTGTTATTTATTTGAAAGTTATTTTTGTTTTTCCTGTGGCTACTTTTACAATCTTTCTTTTTTGGGGGTGGGTGGGTGGTGGTTTGCAAAGTAATTGAGAAATATCTAGGTATGAATTTCTTTTTATATATAGTTTTGAAATTTTTTGACATGATGAATTTGTGACTTATTTTCCATTATTTCCAGAAACTTTTCTGCCATTATCTCTTTAAATATTTCTTCTAGTCCATGCTTTCTCCTTTCCTTATGAGATATGTTAAGATTTTCTCACTCCATTCAACTTTTCTCTTAACTTCCTTTTGTATAAATAACCTAAATTAGGACTTTAAATATGAGTGGCTGATAATCAATGTAGAAATGTTATATTATGAACTTTATATCATCAATAAAACTGACCAGTATTACCAGGCATTAAATAATAGTACCTCATTGACCAATATTCAAACAGCAACTTTTCTATCTGGTATTTTAGATTCTGGTACAGTCACTATCACTAAGACAATTAGTCAATTAATCTGAATTTCTTCATTTGTAAATCAAGAGTCAAACAACAAGAAGAAATACAGAATTATTATATTTCCTTTCAGGTTTATCATTCTTTATTCATTTTTTAAATCAATTCAACATATATTTGTGGAGTGTTACCTATGTGCAAAGTATATTCCTGGCACTGTTTTGTAGCAGTGAACTGAGTAGATAATGGTCTTCTTTCATAGACTTCAAAGTCTTTTGGAAGAGGTAGATAGTAAACAACTAGCTGTAGGATAAATTACTTAGACATAGTACTTAAGCGCTAAAATAGAGGTACTAAAGGTATACTCCTAATATAACTAGATGGATGAGATACAGCTGGAGTCAGTTCTGATTGAAGTGGGGTTCGCTTCAATGCTAATGAACTAGTTCATACTAGGTTCATACCCCTAGTACGCCAAGGGTTTGGGAATCTTACTTAACAACAATCCAAAACTATGTGAAAATTTAAGGGTTCAAATTGACATGATAGGGTCTACCTTCTGAAAGATGATCCATCTTGGAAAATGGTTTGAAAAAAGGATAGGAGTAACTGCAGAAAGACAAGTTAGAAGAATATTATACTAATTCGGACTGGCATATGCCCTATAAAATAAGTGTATTTATCATAAATAAACACTGAGATTTAAATGATGTCTTTTGCCTAAGTTAAACCACTTACCTACTTAGCCTCTTCTGATGTAGAGCAATCTAACGTTATGACTTGAGCAATATTTGGTAGTTCTATAAGGCAGACACCAAGAATTTAAGGCATATAGCTTAGAAAATGATGGGATCATCATTATATGGCTTTTTAAAAATGAAAGCTATGCAGAAAAGAGGAATTAATATATGAAGATATGAGTATTTAGAATAGAATTCAGAAGATGTTTGTGGGCTACAATTTTAATAAACAAAAGAAGATTCAGCACTCAAGGGGATAGTGTAAGCATATTCAGAGCTTGAGGAAAAGATCAAAATAAGGCATCTGAAAACAGTGGTATATAAATAATAGGAGGGACATATGTCCAATCTTTCTGCTCAAGTAGACAGTTCTTATATGTCCATCACATTACATCACAGTGTTCCTTATCTGCCTTTCATAAAGCTACCAGCATAGTAGATCAGGTAGAAAAATAACTACTTGCCAGTAAAAAGGTGGATAAACTAAAAAGTTACTAAAGGCATACTTTTCAAAATTCACTAAAGTATTAACAGTGATGTGATATTTTTAAATGGGTGGTAAAAAAAGCAAAAGATTCCCTGTGCCTGCCCTCACGTTAAAAAAAAATACTAATAAAAATAAAATAAAATAAGGCAATATGACACAATTTAAATCAAGTAAAAATTCTGGTTGGAGTGTCAAAGATGACTCCCAGTGATCCCTGTCTCCATGTCCTCGTGTGATTCCTGCTTGTTGATTATATACTCCACCTAGTGAATTGCTTCTAATAAAAAAAAAAAAATCGACAAAAGTGATGGGATATCATTTCCAAATTATTATTATTTTTTGATGCTTTGCCCTTTCTGACAACCCAAACAGAAAAAGACTATCATTCCACCACTTGGCCTGAGGCTTTCTCCTGTTTCTGCTTGAGGTGGACTGTGATCAGCAATCACTGCTTACCTCTTCCTCATGGAAGTCTCGCTTTGAAGTAGAACATTTTGATTAGTCCGTTTTGACACCATGGACATTCTGAGATCTTAAAATTCCAGCCAATCAACGATCACTTTAAAAATGTTTAAAAAATGATAAAAAGGACTATGACATCTGTCTTGCTGGCATTCTCTCTCAAACTCTTTACGCTTGCTAACTCTCATGAAGCAAGCTGCTGTGTTGTGAGTTGTCTGTGGAGAAACCACTGTGACAGTGAAGTGAGGCTAACCATCAGCCGATGGTGAATGGGGAACTGAGGTCCTCAGTCCAAAGGCTTGCAGGGACTGACTCTTGCCAACGGTCACATGGGAGAGCTTGGAAGTTCCCCTGTCAGTTGAAACTTAATATAACATCATCCCAGGACAACAACCTGTGAGATATCCTGAGCCAGAGGCCTCAGCCAAGTTGTACCCAGATTCCAGATCCACAGAAACTTTAAGACAACAAATATTGGTGTTTTAAACCTGTAAGTTTTTAGGTAATTTGTTACTCAGCAATAAAAAACTATTATACAGATAAAGAAACAGATTCCTGGTAAGTTATTTTTTTAAATAAAACAAGGCATTCTTCTAAACTTGGAACCTTAGCACCATCATACAACTGAAATCTGACCTCTTAGAACTAAGCCATTTACAGTGATTTTCCTTAACAGAAGATTGAAGACCAGCTCTCCAATTTCTTTGATTTTTCTGTGGGCTTTATCAAAGAATTAATTCTCATAATGTGATTACCTGAACTTATGTTATGCTTGGCTTTTCACCCTTTGGCTCGTACCAGTGTAGTGGCCGACACTTCTCCCTTTGTGAACTGAAGGCATCTGTGTCCCCTCCTGTTGGATCTGGGTTTGCCTGTAAGTGCTTCAACCAATGCAGTATGATGGAAATAAGGCTTTGTGACACCCAAAGCCAACCACAAAAGACCATGCAGTTTCCACCCAAATCTCTTATGATGCTCTTTCTAGAAAAAGCCAACAGCTATGTAAGAATGCCAGCTACTGTGAGATCATCGTGCTGGAGAGGCCATTGTAGATGATCTGGTAAATGGCTCCAGCTGAGCTCCCAGCTGTCATCTAGCTTCAAAAGCCAGCCATGTGAGTGAGCCATTTTGGAGTGCAGCCCACTTCAGTTTCAGATGACTATAACTCCAGTCAATATGACACTTGAATGTCTAAGCAAGAACTGCCCAGCTGAGCCATTCAGAATTCCTCACTCACAGCAAAATAAAATGGACTTTTTAGACACCAGGTAATTTGTTACGATACATTAGTAATAATAATTGAAGTGGCTTGTTCTAGAAGTTTATATAACATTATGGATTCAGTTTGCCTTTAATTCAATATGTTCTAGTCACTTTTTCTCCACTCTGATCTGTGATATGTGAGGTGGAACACACATATTCAGTGAAAAAATGAAAGATACAAGTGGTTCTCTTTAGCTAATGAAAATGTAAGGATAGTCACTAAAATTCATTGAGTCCACTTTTGATGAAAATTCTCAACTATCATCATGAGTATAATTGTGTTAGCCCAATCAAAGCATTTTTTTTCAGTTAGTGGCACTAACATGACTTCAAAGTTGTGCTTTACTTAACCAAAATTTTGCTTTATTCCACACAAATAGCGCTTTCCCAGTGATTTTTATTTTTCTTTGTGTGGCTATAATTTTGCCATTTACAGCTATGTCAAGTCATAATGTCTCTTTCAGATTACAAAATACTCTCATTTCCTACACTGAGAAAGACCCTGAAAGTGTATTCTTATTTGGATGCTCAGTATGCTATATTGTACAATCTTGATTACTTTTTAGAATGCAATTGTACATGTGGTAGACAGGAAAGCAACACAAAGGGACATTTTAGTTATACCAAAATTCTATATCACGGTTGGGGTAGTGGTTATTCACACAGTTGCACATAATTCTCAAAACTTACTTACCTGCACATTTAGGTTTTGTGTATTTTGTTATATGTAAATTACATATGAATACAAAGAATACGACATCTATAACAAACTATTCAAATAATTTTTGAATGGAAATGGAAATATTTTGAATCTATTCTTACTTTGGTATTTTCTCAAATTGATTTCTACTGAGGTAGTTTTATGTATTGCTTGGGATCTACAGTAAACAGATGACACTCTGAAAAAGTGATGATTGAAGTGAATTTAAGAAATAGTTTACTCACAAATATTTGGGAAGGGTTAAGAGAAAACAACAGGGCCAATCCCCAATACTATCTATACCTGAAGGGTCAAGGAGAGAAAAAAGTAACTAAGACCCAGTGAAGCAAATTTGAACTAACTGAGATAAGGGGGCTCACAGGACTCATGCCCATGAGTAGAATAAATCAGCCACTGGTAACCCATGATCACACAGGGAATGAACATGTGGATAAATATCATAAGTTACTCCCCGTGCTCAGACAGATCCCCTTGTCTGAGCTTTACATTGTCCATATTCAAACAGAAGACAGAGGCTGTGTTAGTCTGTTTTCAAGATGAACGCCATTAATCCTTTCTCCTTTTTCTTTTATTTTTAACTTTTTTATTGTATAATATGACATATATACAAAGCAATGAAAGAAAAAAACAATAGTTTTCAAAGCACTCTACGACAAGTAGTTACAAGACAAATCCCAGAGTTTGTAATGGGCTACCATACCATCATCTTAGATTTTTAATTCTAGCTGCTCCAGAATATAGGAGGCTAGAAGGAAGAAATATTTTTTATCATCACAATTGACATTTTTTCTTTTTTGTGTGTGAAAAATAACATATATACAAAAAAGGAATAAATTTAAGACACAACACAACAATTAGTGTAGAACAAATTTCAGAGTTTGGTATGGGTTACAATTCCACAAATTTTCGGTTTTTACTTCTAGTAGCTCTAAGATACTGGAGACTAAAAGAAATATCAGTTTAATGATTCAACAATCATATTCATTTGTTAAATCTTACCTTCTCTGTATAACTCCACCACAGCTTTGATCTATCTCACTCTTTAGGGGTATTTGGGCTATGCCCATTCTAACTTTCTCATGTTGGAAGGGGCTATCAATAATATGGGGTAGGTAGAGAGAACTAGCTGATGTTCTTTCTGGAGAGGCTGGGCCATCTAAGTTTTAGGACTTATCTGGTCCAGGGAGTCATCTGAAGGTTTTAGGTTTCTGGAAAGTTACCCTAGTGTATGGAACCCTTGTAGAAGCTTATATATTATCCTAGGTGCTCCTTGGGATTGGCTGGAATAGTTTTGGTTGGGGTTTGGCAAGTATGATAGGTAACAATGTCTAACTGAAGCTTGTTATCCAATATATAAGACTATCTAAAATAGTCTCTCAACTCTATTGAAACTCTCTCAGTCATTGATATTTTTGGTCAGGGTGGAATTGTTGATTCCATGGTGCCAGGGCCAGACTTATCCCTGGGGGAGTCATCTCTCATGCCTCCAAGGAGACTTTCATCTCTAGATGTCATATCCCACTTAGTAGGGAAGGGAATGATTTCACTTACAGAGTTGAGCGTAGAGAGAGTGAAGCTACATATGAGCAACAAAAGAGGTCCTCCAAAAGTAACTGTTAGGCATACTTATGAGTAGGTTAAACTTCTCCATTACATACACAAGAGTAAGCTTCAAGATGAAGGGCTTGACCTATTGATTTGTGTGTCCCTAATGTTTGACAGAATATCAGGGGATTCCCTGATGGTAAAGTTTAATAGTTCCATATTTTTTCTCCCACCCCTCAAGGGACTTTGCCAATACTTTTTGATTATCTGTTTAATATACTAGGGATATATCCAGGCATTACATTAAGAGAATCAGGATTAAGGGCTCTCATTCTTATTCTGAGCTCATTGTTTTTTGATTGTCTAAGTGAGCTATCCAGACAGATTGAGATAGATTTTGTGCTATAGAAAATTTAGGTAGTAGACAAAATAAAACTTTCTTCCTTTGGTCTCAAAGAGTAGGTACAGTTCTAAAATATAGACAATGTCTTCCTTACCCCTGTGTTCTGAATTACCTAAATCCCGACCTGATCAGCTTCATTCTTTTCTCTAAATACCAGGTTATACATATATAAAACAGCTTCTCAAGATCCAGAAATAAATAATTATCACTCCATACTAAATGTAACTGCTATAAAAGCTTACAATATAGGTCCCTGTTTTCTTATAAGCAGACCATACAATACTTGTTCTTTTGTTTCTGGTTTATTTTGCCTCACCAAATGCTCCACCCTCCTTTTTCTTTTAATTCCCCCATCAAGAAATGGAATCATCTCTATCTAGAATCTGGACTGACATCAGTGACTTGCTATACTGATAGAATTTTCCAGAAGTGATTTTCTGGGACTTTCAAAGTGAGGATACATAAGGGCTTACAGTCTTCAGCGGGGGTTGTTTTCCTTTTTGAGATAAAAAGAGTGATTTCTGTCTTACTATATATTTTAAATTAATCATTGCATACCGCCTTTGGAATCTGAAAGAACTGATTTAAAATAATAGCTCTGCGGTTGTGTGATTAATGGGAAATATATTTAAAATTCTGGGGTCTAATATATGTTATTGGTAAATTAAGATTATAATGAGTACTATATAGGGTTATTCTGCAGGCAAAATGAATTTCCTATGTCAGCCTATGTCCTGGGCTTAGTAATTTTTCTCTTTCAGCCAAATATAGTCCATTTCACTAATGAACAATGTTTTACATTGCACAATAGTTTATTCCATAAAATAGTCTCTTCTTTATTAGATGGGCCTGGAAATAGATATTCTTTTCTTAGTATTTTTTTTCCCTTCATATTGTTTCGCACATAGGTATTTTTCATTTGCATCAATAAACATTAGTTTGATTTCCTTAGATGTGCAAATTATGTAAAAGACAACCAAATAGATAGTTTCAACTATTTAAGGAAATATTGTAAACATTAAATAATGATAGAAGTTTGTGCTTGTCTTATACATTTTTTTGAAAATTTTATGTCATTTCTTTTGGTACAAAATAACATATATTGCTCTAACATCATGAATAATATAAATATTATCCTTCCATAGAAAAATGATTGAATAAATTCCGCTACCTATATTGTAGGATAGTATGCAGCGATGAAATATGTGATTGGTATTTGGTTGCATTCGTTCATCAGACACTTCAGTTCCTTACTGCTAAAATCTGTTCTAATTGGTTGTTGCCATAGTATCATCATAGTAATGATGAATTATATTGGAGGTTCCACTGGATTACTCTATCTTTATGAACATACTTGGCAGTTCATCCATGTTAGATATAAAAATAAAGCAAGTTTCTATGTATGTTGCTGTAAAACATGAAAATCAAATCCTATATGTTATATATATGATATTTTCTTAAATGATAATACAGGACATTGTTGAAAGATAAACACCAAAGTGCAAGCATTGATTAGATTGGTCTAGTTTTCCACATTTTTCTTTTAAAATGTAATTGGGGACTCCTTGTCTAAATTATCTAAATATGTATTTGACTAAAGTTATGATTTAGTTTCATGGTTCTAGTCAAACTCTATGTAAGTAAGCCAGTAAAAAATATTTAAGATCTTTTTAAGTGATCATGCTACTCCACAAATAAACATGATTTAATATTTTTGACTTTATACTGAATCATATAGCTTCACTTACATTATATATCGTTAGTAAATGCTTTGCTTTGAAACTTTCATTAAAATTACTGAAAATTTACAAAACGCTTTTCTACTTGAATTTTTTTTCTCTGAAGAAACTTGCTTTTTGTTTAGCTTGGTTTTGTTTCATTTTCCTGAAACCTTTTAAAATTGAACAAATGGAACAAAGTTCTTTTTTTGCAGAACATAATATTTAAAACAAGTACTCTATTAAGAAATAATAATTGTCCAGAAATAGTCAGATAGTATAAAAAACTAATATTTTAAAATATAGAGGAAAAAGAAAGTACAAAATATTAGTCATGTTACCGTACAACTGAACTTACTATGAATGATTTTGCATAATTCTTCAAGATATAAGGAAATAAAAACTTGAAAGGTCCCCCATGTCTTGTACAGTAATACAGAGCTCTTGTTTGTCTGTTATATCACATTTATAAAATAATAACCCAGACTCCCAACTGTAGCTCAATCTCAAGTACTTCACTTTGTGTGTTTTATAAAGTATTATTACTATATATCTTAATAAATTTTTTCTATAATTGAAATATAAAGTAGTTATTTTTGTTTATAATATTCTAAATCTATAGCATTATATTATCACCAGAAATATGTATTCCACTTAACAAATTTTTCCAGAGTAAGCACAATTGGGTAACTGCCTCAAGGTCAGCACCATTATCATCACCTCAATAAAACTCATTTAAACCACTGCCACCCCAAAATGTAATCTGTTTCTGACGTTCATCACTAGATATTCATTTTACCTGTCTTTGAAAATAGACTTTTTTGCGTGTCTAGCACCCTCCATTCACCATTATATATAAAAGATTAATTAATGTTTTTGCGTGTAGCCATAGTTCATTCATTCTTTTTTTCATGTTGCATAGTGCCCATAATGTATTTATCCACTCTTGTACATGTCTTCATGAGTACATATGTGTGGATTCTTAATCGTGTATCCAAAGCAATGAAATTTCTGGGTCATACTAGCTATTGCCCAGGACCCAGAAATCTCACTATATGCATGCATGTATGGTAATCAATATATTGTCAATATTTCAATGTAATCATATATATGCAATTAAATATATATAATTAGTTTCATATTTATGCTGTAACAATTTTCCACATGCTTAGTGGCTTAAAGGAACAAAATGTGTTATTTCATAATTTTGATTATCGGAAGTCCAAATAAAGTCTCATGGGATATATTAGTTTCCTAGGGCTGCTGAAACAAATGACCACAAACTGGATGTCTTAAAACAACAGAAATTTATTCTTTTACAGTTCTAGGGCCCAGAAGTCCAAACTCAGGACTTGACAGAGCCTCACTCCATCTGAAGGCTCTGAGGAAGAATCCATTCCTTGCCTTTCACCTAGCTTCTGGTAGCTGCTGATAATTCTTGGCATTTCTTAGCTTGTGACTGCTCTAAAATCTCTGCCTCTGTCCTACTTAGGTTTTCCCTCTGCATTTCTGAGGGTGTTCTTTCCTGTCTCTGAAAAGAAAACTTGTCATTGGATTTAGGGCTCACCTTAATCCAGGATGATTTCATTTTGAGATCCTTACTTTCATTTCATTTCCAAAGACCTTTATTCCAATTAAGGTCACTTTCTGAGGTTCTAGGTGCATATGAAATTGGGGAGCACTATTCAATTCACTTTAGTCTGCTCTTCAGCCCCCCAAAATCCACATCTGTCATAAATTCAAAATACATTAATGCCATCCCAGAATCCTCAAAAGTTTTAAACCATTCCAGCATCAACTCTCATCAAAATATAATTGATTCAAAACGTTCCAAATTTCATCACCTGAATTGCATAATCAGGTACAGGGGAGACACTTGTTATGATATATCCTGGGCCAAAATTTCTCTTAACCTGTGGACCTATGAAAATAGAAAATAAGCAATTGCTTCCAAAACACAATGGAGGGATAGGCAAAGTGCAGATATTCCTATTCCTAAAGGGAGAAAATAGAAGGTTCACTAGTCCTAAGGAACTTTAAATGCTAGCAGGGTAAATTTCATTTGGTTTCAAGGCCTGAAAATAATCTTGTGGCTGTATGCACTGTGGCTTTTTGTTTTGTGCCTCTAGGCTGGACTTGGGGAGGCTTTGTCAGCGCTGCCTCTGAGCCCAGCTCTCTGGTCTCTACTCTGCATCTATGGCTGTGCTTTCAGAGTTATTCTACTTTTTTCTTGAAAGTTAACACACATTTGCATCCAATTATCTCTATCAGCATGTTCTCTGTCTGTGGAATCCCAGAAGTCCAAATGGATCACTTCATTTTTTCCCCTATCTCTGTCCCTTTCAGACAATTTTGGCAGTGTTTCTGGTGGCATAACATTCTCAAAAACCCTGTGGATCTCTTATGTATGTCAAGGAGATCCACATCATTAGACAAGAGCGTTCTCCATAGATCTTTCCTGGATAGCCCCATCTGTTTGCCCGGCTTCTGTTGAGATGATTTATTGGATTCAGGAGTCAAATATTTACTCTCTTCAGCAAAAGTTTGTCTACCACACTCTCAGCCTTTCTCCAAAACATGCTTTAAGGACAAGTTTCCAATTTAAACATCCTTTGTAATCTAGAAAGACTGAAAATCTCTGAAATTGTCACTTACTGACTCCTTCTTGCTTAGCAGTTCCCTTTTCAATTGATCTTTTTCCTCACAATTTATGATAAGTAGCGAGAAGAAATCAGGCTGTGCTTTCAATACTTAGAAATTTCCTCAGCTAAATGTCCAAGCTTAAAATTTTTGCTGTCCACCCAACAAAAGAACACAATTTGGTGAAGTTTCTTCTTATTTATAATGAGGATTTCCTTTCCCTCTGTTACCAATACTATGTGCCCCATTTTCTTGTGAGACTTTTCCAAAAGCACTACTAATGTTAATATTTCTATCAATGTTCTGTTCATGACAATATATGTATTCTCTAGATGACAGAACCTTTCTGCCCCACCCTCTTTATTTCTTTCTGAACCCTCATCAGAATTGCCTTTAAGATCCACATACGTGCGGTTTTAGTTACTTAGGCAGCACAAAGCAAATACCATGAAATGGTTTGGTCTGAACAATGAAAAAACACTAGCATACAGTTTTGAGGCTAAAAAAGATCATCCAAATCAAGGCATCATTAAGGTCATGGTTTTTTCCCAAAGACTGGCTGCTGGCAATCCTTAGTCTTAGTGCCACATCTGCTGGTTTCTTCCTTCTCTTCAGGGTTTCCTAGATTTCAGCTTCTTGCTTCCATGGCTTTCTCTCTCTCTCTCCATCCTTTTTATAAAGGACTATAGTAGTGTGATGAAGTCCCATCCTGCATGAGGTGGGTCACACCCTAACAGAAGTAGCCTTAACAAAAGATCCTATTACAATGGATTTATACTCATAGGAATGGATTAGATTTAAGGACATCTTTTTCTGGAGTACGCACAATTACAAACCACCACATCTACTTCTTCAAGATAATCTAGGAATTTCCCATCAGGTGCTCCAAAATTCTTCCAGCCTAAACTCACTATGAAATTCTAAAGCTGCATACTGTCAGGTATTTGTTACAGCAGCACTGCATTTGCAAGATCTGCTAGATTCCTAGCACTGCTGTAACAAATGACCACAAATTGGATGTCTTAAAACAAGAGAAATGTATTGTCTCATAGGTCTGGAGGCCAGAAGTTCAAATTGAAACTCAGTAAGTCCACACTCCCTCTGAAGACTCCAAGCAATTCATTCTGTACCTTCTTACTTGCTTCTGATGGCAGCTAGAAATCTTGTGATTTATTTGAGGCTGCCCTCCAATCTCTGCCTTTGTCATAATCTGGTCCTTTCCTCTACATGTCTGAATGTGCTGTTTTCTGTCTCTTATAAGGACATTTGCCATTGGTTTTAGGGCTCATTCTAATCCAAAATGAACTCATCTCAAGATCCTTGCCTTAATCACATCTGCAAAATCCATTTCCAAATAAGGTCACATTCTGAGTTTCCTGGTGGATTTGACTCTTAGGGGGATATTGTTCAACTCGTTATAGTAGGCTGAAATCAACGTATGGGAAGGGTGTGTTCTTTCCACAGGCTCTAGAGAAGAACCCATTTCCTTGCTTTTTCCAGCTTTTAGAGGATACCACCATTTCTTGGTTTCTTGCCCAGTGAGTAATCACATCACTCGAACTTCTGTTTCTGTTATTGCTGTAGGCATATCTCTTTCTCTTACTGTCCTCATTCTCTTATAAAGATGCTTGTGATTACACTGGTTCAACACAGATAATCCAGGATATTCACCCCAATTAATTTAATCTGCTTAATCACATCTTCAAAGACTTCTTCCATGTATGATAACATCTTAGAAGTTTCCAGGGATTAGGACATGGACCTCTTTGGGGACCATTATCCTGTCTAACACAATATATATTCAGTTTTGGAGTTCCAGATATTTTATATCATTTCCAACACATTGGAAAATAAAATGTTTAATGTAAACATTTTGGTGAATGTGTATTCATATGCTATTGTATATGTATTTTTTGTATACAAAAAAATTGTATATTTTTGTTTCGATTTTTAAAGTAATGTTTATTTGAATTTTAATTTACTTACAATGATATTCATACTTTACAAGTACACAGTTGTGTACAAATGGGGTATTTTCATACAATAGAATACGACTTGGCAAAATACAAGAGTGAACACATATACCAAAACCAATATGAATTGCTATCAAATACTTTATGTTGTGCAAATGAAGCCAGACACAAAGACTAAATACTATATAATTCCAATTATGCTAAATTCTAGAATAAGCAAAATTTCCCTTGTGTCAGACAATATCACTAGATTTATCTAGATGTCCTTTTAGTTCCTAAGTCTTACTTCTCAATTATTTGTGACAAATTCTCTCTCTCCTCTCCTTGAACTCAAAGATTTGAAATCTTTGCCATATCTGAAGTTTTTTTCTCTTTTGTGTATTTTCATCTTTTTATTCTCTCCATTCTTAAGACTTCATATTTTCTGCCAAATAATTCTCATTTCTGCTTTATCCAATCTTTTATTTAATTTTAGTTACTCTATGTTTAATTCTACCTTTCCATTTGACTTCATGTGATTGAATATAGATCCTTCTGAAATTGCCAACCTTTCCACCTTTATTATTGGAGATATTGATCTTAAACTTTTAAAAGTCCATTCTGATGGTTTCAATCTCTGACTCTTCTGTGGTTCTCTTGTATTGTCCATATTTCTTCTTTGGTTTTAATTCCTTGGTGTAGTTCCATGACTTACTCTGTACTTCTTTTTAATTGAGTGGTGGATATTAGATACAGAATTTTAGAGACTCTAGATAATGTTTTCTTTTCCCTGGAATATTTAATTTTTTTTATGGCAATTGGGTACTTTATTGACCCATCACTCTGACTAGTAGAGGCTAACCTACTTTTGGTTTGCTTCTAGGGAGTGACTTTTCTGGGACCATATTTTTATTTGTTACGTGGCCCTCTGGCTTGGCAGTCTCTCAGATCTCATTAGTTTTTACCCTAATACCTCAAGACTACTGAATTATCTGCTTATGTTTTTGCACTAATTTTCTATGGCTGCTGTGGAAAAAAATATTAAAAACCTAGCAGTTTAAAACAGTACATATTTATTACTCGACAGTTTGTGTGAGTCACGAGATTGAGCATGATTTGTTGCATCGCCCTCACCTTGCTCACAAGGCTGCAATCAAGGTATCATCCAGGTAGTGTTTGCATCTGGAGGGTTGACTGGGGATGAATCAACTTCCATGCTCATTCAGGTTCTTTTCAGAATGGCTTGGCTTCTTGGTTGTTATTGACCACTTATAAAAAAGAGGCAGGAGAATCAGGGTCAAAGAAATGATGCAAACACAGAAACAAAAGTCATAATAATGTGGTCACAGACTATAGAAGTCAGAAGAGGTAAGAAAACAGATTCTCTTCTAGAGTTTCCATAAGGAAAATAACTGTAATAACATCTTAATTTTAGCCCTGCAAGACCTATTTCAGATTCTGAGAACTTCCAGAACTGCAAGATGATAAGTTGGTATTGCTTTAAGCCACTAAGTTTGTGGTATTTTGTTATAGCAAAAAAGCAAGCTAATGCATCTTCTCCCCAAGATTATGGATCCTCAAGTCCTGCCATTCTTCATAATTTTTAAAGTACATTATCTGGTTTTATAGCTATTCTCTACAGATGGCTAGTCTAATATCAGCTACTCCATAATACAGAAAGTAGAAGTCACAAGTACAACCTTAATATAAACAAGTGATTCATCTCATATTCTTGGTAATATGTTTCCTTATTTTATTCACAATAATGAAAATAATAGATAATTCATTAAGTGGCTCTGAGGATTAAGTGATATAATTAAATGATATGATGGTTGATTTCATGTGTCAGTTTGTCTAGGTTATGGGGTTCATTTTTGGCCAAGCAAGCACTGGCCTGATTGTTCCTGTGAGGGCATTTCATAGATGGATCAAAATAATTAGCCAACTGATTGCACCTATAATTGATTACAGTTGCGATTAACAAAGAAGAGTAAGAGGTGTCCACTCATCCATTCAATTGGAGAACTGAATATTTCAGCATTCAAAAAGAAGAGTATTTATCTACTTCAGACAGCCAGTTTTTTTCTAGGGGAATTCCTTGTC
Organism: Tamandua tetradactyla; assembly: GCF_023851605.1. Lineage (NCBI taxonomy): Eukaryota > Metazoa > Chordata > Mammalia > Pilosa > Myrmecophagidae > Tamandua > Tamandua tetradactyla. Next base: position 166,390,873 of record NC_135329.1, read on the forward strand.
ACCTTTATCCAAATTAATAATGAAACATTTCTCCTGGGGACTTCAATGTTAACTTCATTCAGTTTCTAACTTACAGACTACCTTATAGAATTCAAACTTGTCAATTCCTATGATCTTGTGAGGCAATTCCTGCAATAAATCTCTTAATAATTACATATACACATATACATATCCTGTCAATTCTGTTTCTCTAGGTAACTGTGACTAACATAGATTTTGGTACTTAGAGTGAGGTTGGAGTTAATTGCATCTCCTGAAGCATCTCACATTCTAATAGCCACTCAATAAAATACGGGGTTTTCCACTGAAAGCTTCCTCTCTGGAACTGCAAAACTTCAATGGCTTTAGATTCTCAGAGTGAAAAAGCTGGACTTAGGTCTCTTCCCATGTCTCTTGCGAGTATTTTTTCTCATAATGACCTGTTTTTCTACTGAGGGACTTGGCACCACTCAACCCACTTGGTACCTCCCTGGATTTCCTAACTGCCATGGGTTTATTTTTTAAACTCTTCTTCTTCAAAAAGCCACATTCAGCTGACCCATAATGCAGGCTCCTCCCTTCTGGTCATTTGGATCACCATACTCTAAGGAGCCAACCACACTCATCTCTCTCTGAAAGTCCTACAACATCAGCAGCAATCAAAGCTGTGCTGTGTCCAATTCCTCCAAGCCCTCTTTCCTACTTTGACTCACCAAAGTTACTAGTGAGAAGAGAGAAAAAGGAAAATGTCCTGCTTCTAAGTAGGACCTGGATGGGCTGCACCAGGATGGCACTGTCTTATTAAACTCAACTGCCCTGTGTCCTGAGGACCTTTTGAAGTGACTGGACTCTGGGGAAGGGACAGCTAAGTTGTAAGAGCAGAGAGATTGCTACTGTGGCCCTCCAAACATGAACACTATAAAGCCCCCATCTCAAACCCAAGTTTCTGGGTATTTCTCTGAGAAATGAGCTTTGTCCCAAGGATGAACTGCAAACCATGAATAATACAAATGGGTTTGACTATTAAACTGTAACAATATTGTAATATAGAGATATAAATGCTGAGAAGTTAGTTTTGCAATTAAGCTTGCCAATGAAATGAGTCATTTCATACTTGTTTTAAGCTTAAAAAATTAAATCACCTGCTGAGCAAAATGAAAATATCTGCCCAATCATTGAACTCCGAGGACAGTAGTAAATAGATGCAAATGAAACTGAAAAAAAACTTACAGAAAATAATAATACTACAAAATATTATGGAACCTTCAGGACATTTGTTATGTATTATCAAATACATAACATAATTTGACTCTGCAATAATATAAAGGATGTCATTTTGACAGAACTCTTTGGAAAATGGATCTTTTCCAATATGGAATGTTGTATGCATTTGTTCACCCTTATCATACTCTTTTGAATCACAATACTCTATGTAAACCTAATAGACTATACATTTCATGAGGGAAATGACAGTAGCTTTAAACACATTTGATGTCATACGTATGATAAGCTTTTAATAAATGTGGTTAAATTAAGTGAAACTTAAAACCTTACACATACATAAAGTATCATTTCACCTAATGTTCTTTTGCCATGAAAGTTATTTTTTATAGTACTCTAATTTGGAAATTAGAAATCTATGTATGATTTATATTAGAACTATAAAATTTGAATAATGAGACTATAATTGTTCCCTGCAAGGCTAGATGACAGGAAGTGCTTATAATTGAGAGTAATACATTTATGGGTACACATGGGGTGAAAATGGTTGCATTTGAAATTATGTACATATGAAAAGATTAAAGACAGGATATGAGCAAACTGGCAACTGAATAATATAATATTTATAAAATGCTTAAATACACCCGGCATTTTCATAGATACACAGCCGTTGTGGTATTTTAAAAAATATTCTCTACTCAGAATTCTGATATATTTGCATTATCCTGAATCACACTCAAAATGCTCCATGTACTCCTCTTGGCTAACTTATTTTCTTCTCCAGTTCTTTATCTAATTAGAACACAAAACCTTTTAACATAATTAAAATATCGAAAAACATATAAGCTGTTCAAATTTGGGTATGTACAAATTTTCATGCAAACATGTAGAAAAAGAGAGAAAGGAAAAACTTTGTGCTTTCAATTATTGTGAGAAATCATTTAAAAAATGGTTATTATATCGTGTGATATTTTGAAAGATATCCCCACCTCAAACACATCAGTTATGTTTCATAGCTACCACTATTCAAATAAGGAGAAGTAATTAACCTTTATCTATATTTTAAATTACATTTCATTTATCCATAATGAAATGTTCACCCGACTTCACTCTTCCCAAATGCAGAAATCTGTCAGACCATGTACATTTGAGCAACCACTACTCTTAAATTTTAACTATAATTAAGATAATTCTTTACGAGGACGACTATATCAGTTTGTCTTCTATTAATTTCCCATCATATGATGATTTATTTATACAATTTGAAAATTTTTTTCAGTTGTCTCCTGTTTTGTCCTTTGTGCAGACTACATGAATATGATTAATGTGATGCAACCTTCTGATCGCAGATCTCTCCACTAAGGCCATTGTCATATTCTTTTTTAATAAAAATCTATAAATTGATTCTTCCCTTGAAATTATGACTGAAGTTCTTTTACTTGTATTTCCACCTGAACAGGTGGTAAAAATCCTGATTCTCATTGTATTACCAAGGAGGTTTAGCTTATGAACAAGAAATCTCTTTCTATGAGCTAATGTTGCCTGGCAACATCTGGAGAAAGCTATCTATGAAATGACTGAAAAAAATAAGTGCAGCATTGCTAGTAAGGGCCATTATACTTAATATTTTCTGAAATGGTTTGGAATACTGTTGGCCTTCATAGCACAATTCCAAAACCTGGGTGATAAAATGTTAACCATGATATTGCAATAGGGTTTGCTTTGTCATAATAAGATGTGGGAGAGTATACCTTTTGATTTTGTTTAATTCCCTTTGATTCAGTAAAATAATATGTTACTGGTTAAAACATTGGTATGGGAATTCTATTTGCATTGACATTTGGAAAGCTTAAAATACTAACACAAGTTTTGAACGTTGCCACAGTAGAAAAGAAAATAATACCTGGAAACGCCTTTCAAAAGCGTTTAAATCATGGGAGTTAAAAGGCCATAAGGGATCTTGAGAGTTTAATTAACTCATCCTTTTGCCAGCTTGCATGATTACATATATTGTCCTATAAAGTTGAGAACCCATCCTATTTCCATGAAGGGGATTCCTAAACTCATTTTACCATCTACTTTAATAACAATTATTGACAAAGAAATTTTCATCAGTGACATATTACAGTAACTAATGGAAAAACTTATAATTGTTTTCTATAACCCCATCTATTTATTATATATCTCAGAGGACATCTGCCTGGGAGACTTAGATTTAGGAAGAGTTTCATAGAATAGAAGGCATTTGACATGTTTTCAGAAATGTAGCACGGCCCAGACTGTTCCCTATTTACCGAGACCATTTTCTTCTTCCTGGGCACACTGCCAGCTGTCATTGCTCAGAATTCTTTGAAGTCAGGTATAACCATCTACCCGAATTGTAAGCAATGGAGTGAGTTGCAAAAATAGTGCAACTCTACATCTGGCCCATAAATCCCTCCACATTCCCTTCCCTGCACTCACATGATGCAGATAAGAATGGTGACCTGAAAGTAATGAATTGAAGATGGCAGAATCACATGATTGAAGGAAACTGGGTCCCTGAATTACATTGAGGGAGAGAGCTTCTGTCAGGTTGGAACACCCATTTGCATGAACAAGAAATGAATCATTGTGTTAAAAACATGGAGATTTTGGTGTATGTCTTACAAAGCAGTTACCTTAGTGTGACCCTTTTTAATACCTTTGGGAAGAATTTGAGCAGAGGAAATCTCTGTGCAGATGGGTGTTAAGACAAAAGAGGGGTGCAGTATAACATGGGAAAGATGTGGAGGCAAGAAATGCAAAACATATATGCAGACTGTAGGTAGTTTAATCATATAATCAAATAGTTGTAGAGAATAATGGGAGATAATAATTGTACAAAGTATACTGGAACATATTTTGGGAAGCTTCAAATTCCAAGCAAAACCTTTGACTTAATTTGGGAAGTAATGGAGGCATAATAAAAAATAATGAGCAAAGAAAAAGATGTGTCAAATCATAGTATAAGTCCATTAATCTAGCAGCAATAAGTAATATGGTTTGGAGATGGGGGTGATAAGATATTTGCAATAATACAAATAACACAGGTTATTAACACAGGTTAATATGAATAAATCAAGGAAAGGAATAATGGTATTGACAAAGTGGATTCATAAACCTGGCGACTTTTTATACATGATGGTACAGGAAGAAATAACAACAGCAATAACGAGCCCAGGCACTGTGCTAACCATTCTAACTGGGTTATCTCCTTTAATATTCTAAAAATCTCTACAAAACAAACACTATTGTTCTCACTATTTTACAGAGAAGATGTAATTTAGAGAGGTTTAGTTCATAGGCTAGGCCACATTAGCTGTAAATGGTACCGATAATCTAGTGTTAGACCCTTCAGATATTGGCTGCTGGTGAACCTGGTCTCCCCTCTCACATGGCAAGGTATATGGCAGAGTCTGCTCCTCTCTCTCTTCTTTTGCCGGGTTCTTTGCTTTCAGATTCTTGCTTCTGTGGCTTTCTCTCTCTCTGTCTGAATTTAATTCTCTTATAAAGGACCCCAGTAAGAGCATCAATACCCACTCTGAATGAGGTAGGTCACACCTTAGTTTAAGTAGCCTGAACAAAAGGTACTACCTACAGTGGGTCCACACCCACAGCAATGGATTAGCTTTGTGAACATGATTTTCCTAGGGTGCATAAAGTTTGAATCAACACATAGAGAATACTTAAATTGAAAATGAAATGACTCTGGGATATTTTCCTATTGATTCCAAAATGCAACTTGAATTTGTAACTTGTGATTGGCCTTTGGAATAAAGGATACGACTAGATACAGCGGTATGAGAGAGATTTTTATAGACACAGATTGGTAAAAATTGGTAAAGTCAATGGTATTTTCGATTGAGAGGATATAAAAAGAAAAGTACAATTCAGTAGAAATGAATAATTCTTGGCAATAAGTGTAAAAGAGGAGTAAAGTGCAAAGAGAGTCGGATGGTAGGACTCATAACAACCGAGAGATCTGGAGGAGAGGTTAGATATGCTTTCAGAAGGTCATCACTGACTTTCATTATAGCATTTTTGGTAGCATACTGGAAGAGGAAACTAAATTATGAAAATTAAGGAGGAGAGGAATTGTCAATGAAGTGAAAATAAATGTTAAGAAAAAATTTGTTCATGTGATTAACACATTTTATGTTCTCTTTCGTGAGTTGTCTATTCATGTTCTTTGCTTTTATCTAATAAGTCTCAGTCAAAATTTCAGAGAAACTTTGGAGTGGTTAGGCAGGAAGTTTTGTAATGTGGTGGTACAAAGTGGTGGTGTTCTCAATGATAAACCCTTCAATCTGTTCTGAGTGGAGCTGAAGAAAAGGGAGGATTTGTTTTTTGGGGAGAACAAAGAGCTCTGTGGATTCTCCATAAATCCTGAGGAGAGTGGTAGAGACTGGGGTTGACAATTGTTATCAGGGGCATATTCATCTCTGTCTAATTGATAAGGATGAAGATTTGGTCACAGATTGTTTTACTACTTAGATGCTATTGGGACTCAATCATGTCCTCTACAATAATAGAGATGTGCAGATCCAACCCCGGTCCTTTTATAAATAGGATCTTTGATGATGTTATTGATTAGGTTGTGCTCACACAGAATGATAGTGGGCCTTAATCCAATATGACTGAAGTCCTTATAAGAAAAGGAAATTTGATATGGAAGGAGAAGTCAAGAGAAGTCAAGATAATCTGATCTGGAAATCATCAGAATCTAGAAGAGAAAGGAGACAGTATTGTCTCATGCACTGCAATATGGCAGAAAAGCCAAGGACCAAGGTTCACTGGTAATAGCTCCAGAGCTCCACAGTTTTAGGGGAGAAAACTTTGATTTCTCCCCTTGCTGATGCATCAGTTTTGAACTTGTCCCAACCTCAAAACCATCAGTCAATAAATTCCCTTTTATTAAGGCAACTCTTTGTATGGTATTTGTTTTAGCAGCTAGGAAACTAAAATAGGTGCACAATAAAAGTAGTCCTCGGAGGGTGAAATAATTGGGGATATTTGGAATATATAGGTAATCATATATGTGCATATATTCCATACATACATTTACATATATGTCAGTAGATATATATATATATATATACCTTGTATTGTGTTTAATTCTGGTTTAGAGATAATATTTGTCTTCTCTATCTCACCTCAAAGTTGGTGAGGTCATTTATGACTTTGATGAATAAATTCAATTTCATTTAAGAAATATTTTATAGTTTTAATAGACAGGTAGAACTTTCCTTTACCTGCATTGTGACTCTCACAAGGTTCAAATTTTTTTGTTGATATGAGAAACACCACATACAATAACTGAATAACATTAAAAAATCAGAACAAGAAGTTGTGCATTCTCCTCTGCCTCCTCCTCAAAATGTATAGAATTAAACTACAGGGACCTGCCTTTACTTAATTATGGTTTTTCAGGAATAACTTATTCACTGTGCTCCTATAAAAATTGGAATGAAAATGCTCTTTAAACATCAACTGTTTCAGTTTCCTCATCTGTAAGTGATGATGTTTGTAAATACTTCCGAGGGTGGTTGTGAGGTTAAATAACTTCACATTTTAGAATAGTGTCTTCTGCCATCTTTACTTCATGATATCCGAGCTAACTTGCTGTACTTTCTTTCATAAAATATCTACTTTGATGGCTATCGTAATGAAGCAGGAGCAAAAGCTAAAAAAAAGTTATCTACTAACCCTATTGGCATTGCCAGTTGTGCCATCCTTAATGCACATTCCATTAAGGATAATTTGCTTTGTAAAGAGGAACCAGTTAAACTGTCCGTCTGTATTTGTTTGAATTGACACATGATTCAGTTTTCTTTATCATGTATTCATCTCCTTTTCCCCCAGTGGTGGTTTGAAACTGTGTGTATCCCAGGAAAAAAAAAATGTTCCTAAATCTAATCTGTTCCTGTGGGTGTGAACTGGTTTAAGAAGAACATTTTGATGAGGTTTCTTCAGTCAAAGTATGGCCCATCTCAATCAGGATGATTCTTAATCCTAGTCCTGGAGTACTTTATAAGCAGAATGAAGAAATTCAGACAGAAGGAGAGAAATCCATAGGAAGCAAGAAGTTGAACATCAAGAAATCCTGGAAGAGAAGGGGGAGACCTGGAGGTGCCACCATGTGTCTTGCCACGTGACAAGCTAAGGACAAAAGATCACCAGCAGCTAGCCCCAGAATGCCACAGCCTTTGGAAAGAAACCATCACTTTGTTTATCCCTTGATTTGGACTTTTTCCCAACCTCAAACTATCAGCAAATAAACTACCATTGTTTATTCCAACTCATTTAAGATATTTGCTTGAGCATTCTAAGAAGCAAATGCCGCCCGATAATATGGAAGCCATACAAGCTATAAAGGTTATGAAAATTTTTCTCTTTATTATTTTAAAACTTAGAAGAGTTGAAATATTATATTGGCAGGATCTCCAGAGGCCTTTCAAATTAACCCCATGTTGGGCTGACGGGACCATACCTATAAACAAATGGCATATGATTTGCACTTCTATTTATCTCAGAGAGGAAGGAGACACCATACTCACTCCCAGAAGCCTGTTTTTCTCCATGACAGTGCAAACCAGGTGCTCTCCTATTGAGAAAGGATATTGATCAGAAATCATTTACCACAGCTAGAATTTATATCAGGCCCTGTCCTTATCACACCTACATTTACAAGCAGCAAAACTGTTAGTTTTGAGGGCAGTGTACATATCTATTTATCATGTATTTGCTATAGTGCCAAACACGATGTCCTGAGTACAGTAAGTCATATTTAGGTTTTACAGAGCAAGGTTGGCATTTGTCTGTTTCAAATTGAAGCCAGGAAGGGGAAAAATATTATAAAAAGTTGGCAAAGCGTTCTCTCAAGTTTTGTGTTCCTTCCCTTTCTCCTCAACTTTCTTCCTCACTCCCTTGCTTCTTTCCTCCCTACTTTTCCCTAAGACATATTCTCCCCCTGCTGAACAATAGAAGGAAACCTATGTGAGGAGCGAAGCAGACTGTGTAGCCATCTGTGCCCTAGGCATTGAGAGATGGATGTATTTTTACGCTTTCTTGTTGATTTTGGTTCTATATATGAAGGTCTAAATATGACAGTTAAATATTTGCAGCCCCAAGAGGTGAACTTTCACTTAAAAATCTCCATGCCATTCTCTATTAAAGAATATATATTTTAGCAAATATCAAAACTAATTGTCAAACCCTTGAAAAAGATACACAAAACTTTAATCTACTGGTTGGTAGTTGAAAATTTTCATTTCAAATATATCTAAACCACATTCATTTGCAAACCAATTTTGTTGTTTTGTCAATTTGAGTGGAAAAAAGGAATATGAAATATTTTAACATAAAATATTTATAATATTGTATAGAACACTAAATCAAATGTGATCATGAATTTTGCAGGTATGTTAGGTATTATTGACTCAATGCAAGGTGGTTGGTCTCAGGAAATTAGCTTAGAGCTTGTTAAATCTTTTCCAATAGGTTTTATAAAATATTTATAGCATATTTACCACAAAATGACATATTATACTGATAAAACTATGTTGAAATTCTGCTAACATTCTTTTCATGCAGAGACTCTCATTGGGGTTAACATATGTCACAATTCTAAAGCCTAAATGAAATTCTACTTAAATCTATGGTTCTGAAGGAATAAGTGATGAAGCGTTTATTTGTGGCATTTCTGGGAGGAATGCCAAACCTCTTGAACATTACTATTTCTGTAACTTTATGTTCTTTTCCTAGAAATCTTACTTCTGGAAAATGTACAAAGGTGTTAAAATGTTAGATAAGTAGACCATGCATGGTCATACCTCTCACTTTCTAATAAGAGACAAAAGTGTGTGAAGAAAGCACAATGAAAAGATGTTCAACATCATTAGTCATCAGGGAAATGCAATCAGAACCAGAATGAGATGCCATTTCACAGCCATTAGAATGGTTGCTATTAAAAAAAAAAGTAATGACAAGTGTTAGAGAGGATGTGGAAAAATAGGAGCACCCATTCATTACTGATTAGAATATAAAATGGTGCAGCAGCTCTGGAAGACAATCTGGCAGTTCCTCAAAAAGCTAAGCTATAGAACTACAATGTGACTTGATAATCTCACTACTAGATAAATACCCAAAAGAATTGAAAGCAGCACTTGAACAGACATCTGCACACCGATATTCATAGTAGCATTATTCACAATTGCCAAAAGATGAAAGCAACCCAAGTTCCATCAACCAATAAACAGATAAATAAAAAGTGGTATATATGTACAATGGAATATTATTCAGCCATAAAAAGAAAGTAGGTCATGATACATGAGAAAATGCGGATGACCCTTTAATACATCATGTTGAGTGAAATAAGCTGGTCACAAAAGGACAACTGTATTATCTCAATGATTTGAAACAATCAGAATAAGCAAATTCATAGAGTCAGAATCTAGAATTAGATTCTGGTTACCAGGACATGGGGTGAGGACAGGGAATGAGAAGTTAAGGCTGAACATTTACAGGGTTCCTGCTAGGAATAATGGAAATGTTTCAGTAATGAATGGTGGTCATGATAACACAATGTTGAAAACTCAATTAATAACACTGAAACATGTATCTGAATACGATTAAAAGGGGAAATGTTAGACTGTATATATAGTAACAATTTTTTTAATATGCGTGGAACTATAGCACACAAACAATGAGCCCTAAATTAAACAATGGACGTTAATGATATATAGTTGCAAAAATGTGCTATCATCAATTGTAACAAACGATTGACAAAATGTAAGGTGTTGGTATGTGGTGTGTGAGATTCCTGCATTTTGTCATGAATGTGCTGTAAAACCACAACTTCTCTAAAAAAGAAAAAGTGGGTGAATGGGTATAAAGTTAACATTTAAAATAAAGAGGAAACAGTTTTATTGCATTTTCTCATTAGAACACACATTTCAAGATGGAGCTGCTGCCCCTGTGATAGTAGTGTATAGATTGATATTAAAGATAACAGGAATAATAATATTTCAAATCTCATGATATGCCTGATATTTTATATCCATTCCTTCCGTCAATCTACATGGAAACCAAGTACTGCAAGTATTATTAGTCCCATTTTAAAATTGAAAAAAGTAAAATTGAGACAGGTTGACAAATAAATACAAGATCACTAATAAAACAGTCTGCCTTGTTTACCTTTATATTCACAGCGTCTGGAATAAAGTCTGCTTATAATAAGTGCTAAATATTTATTTTTTAAACGGCCATATAATTCCATGGAAGTGAATTAAACCTATCCTTAGCTTGATACAAGTATTACCATCTTGAAACACAAGATCTCCCAGAAGGATAAGGAGATTGAAGTTCTAATTAGAGTATCATTAAAGTGAATAAAAATAAAGAATAAAATATTCTGGGTTGAATTAAATGACTAGAAAAATGAAGGGGTGGGAAATGGTGTTTCAATGAGACTGCAGAAGGAGTGTTTTGGAGGACTCATAATGGAAGATTTGAGGTACTAAGGAATTGACTGGTTGGCTTTATATGTGCATTATTAGGGATATCTGTGGGTATAAAAGTGAGTATATATATGAAAATATAATTCCACACATTTTTACCTTTATTAAGAAATTTAACTTGTTATGTTTAAATGCATTACAAGCTCATCTAATTCAGGCACTGAAATGTTTTGATTTTCTTTTATGCTTGCCGATTCTTGCCCAGTGCATGGCACTGACGCCTGACTCTATTTTGTAACATAAAACTATGAATAAGTAAACCAAGAACAGAAGGGCGATTTCAGTGGAAATAAAAGAAACAGAGAAAAAGGACAGAATTTTGTGGTAATAGAGGGAAGTTATAGGGGTTGAGAATGTGAAGTCAGAGACATTTCGCTTGATAATGCGATGTGAACGTACTGATGAAATGCTGAAGTGGAAGAAATCCTTTACTAAGTTCCTAGGTTTCCAAAAGGAGAAGGGGAAAGGGACTGGAATTTATTGAGCACTTATTTTCAGACAGAAGCCAATGATCTGTACTTATTTACTCATCATATCAACTCCATAAGGTAAGCATTCATAATCCCATTTCACGTATGTGGAGACAAGGCTGATAAGCTAAACAGCTTTTCAAATACAATTCAGTTAGCCTTTGATGAAGACAGAGCAAGAAGTTTTCATGTATGATCATATTGACAAGAGAAGATATTCTTTCTCTCACTATCTCTCTGATGATTGTATGTCAGAATTTGGTTTTAGGTATGAGTATCCTTAAATTCATAGATTCAAATTTGGTCCTTCATAATTTGTGCTCCTAAAAATTTAGTTCATTTTGAAAAATATGTGATCAACGGTTTCCCAGGTTTAGCAGTAGATTGAGTATTGGCAAATTAAACTCATAATTATTCAAAGTGGAGAAATCCTTTCAAATCCATATTATATTCAAATTGACTTGTCACTTCAACTTCTTTCCTTGCACTTGAGTAGAGCCCTAGTGAATGCATTTTAGAAATTAGTTCCCTCAAGAGCTATTCTCACTCGTTTGTGAGGAAAAAAGGCGGAAAATATCCAACTTAAACATCTGGCTTCACGCTAAAGAGAAAATTCAGTGAAATAAATTTTGCTAATTTTTCTTTTTGAACATTTGATCATTTTTCTAAATGGACCCAGAAGAATTAAGAATACTTTCTAACCAGACAAGATATTTTTCTCTTCATATTCTGTACTATTTATACTTTGGAAGCTATTGTCTGTGTGTTGTATATATATATTTGTGTTTGTGTATGTGTGTGTGTGTGTTTATGTATATCATTCACTAATGGGCTATGGGATCATTACACATTACAGATGGTTTTTCAATGCTATGTCTTTGATTCAGCTAGCAAGCATTAAAAGACCCTTAAATAATTATAATCACAAAACAATTGTTTACTGATGCACAATTGTGCTCTTATTCCTTTCTGTCAATCGCAGTTAAAATCTGTTCTTATTGTGCTGTCTGTGTTTCCCACTTGACCTCAAAGAAGTTTGATTCATTTTCATTTCTTGCTAGTTTATTTTTCTTTATGCTTCAAGTACAGTTTTAAAATGCAATCAAAGAATTTTTAAAGCATGTTGTAAAGCACTCCAGAGACAGGTATGTTTACCAGGTTTAGTAAACTTTCCTTAATGAAGTATCAAGAGAAATAAATCTTCAGGGTCTCCAGGAGGTTGACGAAACATCATGAAGTTATCAGCACCTATTTTTACACTATATGCAACTGTCCCTACACTTATACTGTATTTGCCAAAGGCAAGAGCAGCTATAGTGAAGTTCCAGGAAGGAAAAATACCCTTATGAACCTCATCAAAAATGAGTTTAGTACACAAGCATAAATTTGTTTTCCTTTTTATGAGGAAAATAACCCATGGGGATGTTATATAGAATGTCTTTTTTAAGCAATTTTTCACCATATGGGTAACTATCATTTTTATTTTCTCAGCATAACTATCTTATTTTTATTTTCTCAAAATAATGTTCATTTCACAACATACTTTTCATAATATGCCAGTAAAATACATGGTGATATTTATGGAGATGAACTGACAGTTAAGCAGGAATTCTGGTTTATAAAGCTATATTTTATAATTTAGGGAACATTAAATGAAATAAAGTGGTTTTAAACCCACAAGATTTATGTTTTGTTCACAAAATCTATCAACTCAGTTAAACAACTAATTTTATTCAGGATACCTTACAACAGACCATAAGTAAGTAATGCTCTCACTCGGGTGGGTCATGTTGGCTCAGCAAGCAAAGTTTTTGCCTGCCATGCTGGAGACCCGGGTTCGATTCCAGTTACCTGCCCATGCAAAAATAGTAATAATGATAATAATATAATTATTATTCTCATAAAAATACAGAAAAACCTGGAGACCCAGGTTCGATTCCAGGTGCTTGCCCATGGAAAAATAGTAATAATAATAATAGCATTATTATTCTCACAGGAAATACAGAGCTTGCCAATGTCAACAACCGATCACAGCACGGGCCAAGGACTAGTTTAGGCCTAGGGGAAAATTAGGAATTTAATAAAGGATTATCTATATTATAGAGATTCCTTATGAAGTTCAGTTGTGAACAGAATGTGATGTGGTCCCTATCGAGTACTCACAACACTTTCAATATTTATGGAAGAATATCAAATGTATTTGTTAAGCATATATTTTTTGAAATCATCCCAAATTTATCAGTGACTAGAGTTAGATCAGAAAGCACCATATCAAGACCACATTGCCTTATGTTTTCTACGTTGACCATTTTATCTGATCTCAATCAATAAAACGTCTTTCTTGAGTTAAATTAAATAATAATTCTTGAGAATGAAATTCTTGACTCCCATATGAAAAAAAAGTATTAGAAAACTGTTAAAATTCCGAAAATGGAGACCTCACTGTCACCTGAGAGGATCAGGCCATACTTTTTTAAGATAAGGCAGCCTTCGAGCTGGGACTTCAAATATAGATGTGAATTAGGCAGAGATGGACCGAAAGCAGAGTATTCTAGATGGAGTGACCAGTACAAGCCAAATAATAATGAGACAGATAATACAGGCAGTGCTCTGTAATTGGTGTATAATCTATTCTGACTCTTGCATGGGATAATCAAAATATATGGAAGTAAATAAGTCTTCGAAGCTAATTTAGAATTACACTAAAAAAATAAAACAGTCTAAGCAATTTTTTTTTAGCGAAAAGGATTCTTTCAAGATTTGGTTGGGATATAACACTATGAGAATTCTGCATGATAACATTTAACCTAGGATCAGTATCTATGATTCTTGCAGAGCAGAGAGGCTCTTATAGGGGAACCAGTCACTGTGCTACTATAAGTTTGAAGTATAATTATTGGCGATCACAGTATGCAAATAAATGAGAGGACAGAGAGATTATGGACGAAAAAGGAGATGGAATTTTGATACTTAGGGAAGAAGGTGAAAAGGGAAAGCTAAGACAACAAAGATAACACAATCAGCTTTAAATATTTTTCCTTTGAAATTAAACTTCAAAAGTGAAAGAGAATAGAGATTCTCCAAGACAACCAAAATCTGAGGGAACCGTCATCAGACCTGTGCAATAAGAAATGTTAAAACATTTTTGTCACAATAAATATGAAATAAGTCAGAATTTTTTATTTACATAAAGAATGTTAGAACAAATAAATGAAGGCAAACGAAAATCTCTTAATTTTCTTATTTCTAATTTACCTAAAAGTTAATTCTCTATAAAGTAATAATAACAAGAGTGCTTGGGAGATCATAGCATGCAGATAAGTGAAATGAATGACAACAATGCCATAAATGATTGGAGGGAGGGACTGGGGACTCTGTTATAAGGAACCTGAACCACCCTGGAAGTCGTGTAGTGTTATTTGGAGGTGAACTGAGATTAATTTTTAAAATATGTACTGCAAATGCTGAGGCAACTACTGTTGTTTTTTTTTAAGCCATAAAATTGACATAAGAGAGTAGATAAAAGGCAATCATACAAAATGCTCACTTAAAACCTATGAAGCAAATAGGTTTTAAGGTTCCCCTATGGGGGAAAAGAAACAAAGAGCAAGTGCAACAAACAGAAAACAATTACAACATAGAAGACATTTATCCGACTATATCAATAATCACTGTGAATGCAAATGGTGACGAAGATTACCTTAATATTTGTTTAGACTGCCTTGAATTTCCCTAAGATTGACTGTATATTAAACAGGCTTCTCCTGAGTCCAGGCCTCTCCCCCCCCGTGACACTGGCCCTTACACTATTGTAGTACCTGAGTGGCATCTAAACTAGAGAGCTCCTTCTATCCTCTTCCTCTCTCTTGGTCTCTCATAGGCTCCAGGTGGCCTAATTACTGCAAAAGAAAACATTTTGAACTAAGATGTCTTATTCATAACCTCAGTAAATCACTCACCCATCTCAGTGGTCAAACCCCTATCATCCTCTGGTGCTTTTTCATCAACTCTCTCCAGCCCTTAAAAAGTTAGTTCTCCTTTGCTTCCCCTGAATTGTGAATTCTGATTTGTTTTCTGTTCTTTCTTCATTTGCTAAAACAGCCAATGAATAACATAATCCTTTTCTGTTAACATTGCCTGGTGCAATGTTTTTCTTTGACATGGTCTAAGTACACAAAGTAAAAAAAAAAGATTTTCAGAGTGGATAAAAGAGACACAAGACCCAATATATGTTGCCTACAAGATACTCACCTTACATTAGACTCAGAAAGGTTAAATATAAAGGAATGGGAATGCTATACCATGTTAATAGAAATCAAAAGAAAGTAGGGATAATTATACTAATTTCTGACAAAGCAAACTTAAGGAAAAAGAAAATTATGAAGCTTAAAGAGGGGCATTGCATAATGATAAAAGGTTAAGTTTTCCAGTAATACATTACAATCCTAATAACTCAAGATGCAATACATCTTTCATGTTACATTAGGCAAAAACTGATAGAACTGCAAGGAGAAATAGACAAACCCACTGTCATAAGGGGAAACTTCAATATCTCATTGTCAGTAATTGATAGGTTAAGCAGGCAGAAATTCAGTTAGGATATAGTGACCTGAACTACATTATCAATCAGCTTGATGAAATTGGTATTTATAGGATATTTCATGAATAACAGCAGAATACACATCCTCCTCAAACTCATTTTGGTACAGTCAGAAGACAGACTACATTCTTGGCAATAAAATGCACATTAACAAATTTAAAACATTAGAAATCATACAAAACACATTCTCAGACCATTGTTAAACTAGAAAATAATAACAAAAAAGAACTTTAAAATACTAAAATATTTATAAGTTAAATAACACACTTAAAAATAACCCAAATAGCAAAGAGAAATTCTCTAGAGAAATTAAAAATGATATTTTGAACTAAATAAAAATGAAATAAAAATTTACGGGGTACAACAAAAGCAGCATTTAGAGGGACATTTATAGCATGAAATATATACACCAGAAAAGAAAAAAGTCTAAAATCAGTAATATAAATTAACACATTAGTAATATAGAGAAAGAAAAAAAAAATTAGACTAAAGCCAGCATAAGAAAATAAATAATAAAAGTAAGAAGATAAATCAATGAAATTGAAAGCATGAAAACAATGTTGAAAATCTATGAAACCAAAATTTGGTTCTTTTATAAAGACTGATAAATTAATAAACCTCTAGGCAGACTAACCAACAAAAAAGAGAGAAGATACAAATGACCACTATTGGAAATGAAAGAGAGGCCATATCTTCTGATCAGTTAGTGATTAAAGGATAATGAAGGAAAATTATGAACAACTCTGTTCCCATAAAATTTAAAATAATTTAGATAAAAAAGATCAATTCCTTGAAGGGCAGAAACTACCAAAACTCATACAAAGAGAAATAGACTATCTGAATAGCAACGAGTCTATAAAAAAATCAATAATGATATTTCACAGAAGAAAGCACTTGGCTCAAATGTTTTCATTATTGAATCCTATCAAACATTTAAGGAAGAAATAATATTCACTCCCCGTAATGGATAAAATAGTACTTCTTCATACATCTTAAGAAGTCAGGATTAACTTAAACCCAAAACCAGATAAACACATTGCAAGAAAGGAAAATTACAGACCATATTCTCTTATGAAAATCAACAAATAAAATTTTAGAAAATTGAATCCAATAATGTATGAAAATAAATGCACACATGAACAAATGATACTTATTTTACTGACTCAAGGCTTGTACAATATTCAAAAAACCCATAAATATAACTCATCATATGAACAGGCTAAAAACAAAAACAACTTATGATTGTGTTGGCAGATGAAGAAAATGCATTTGACAAAACCCAACCCTCATCCATGATGAAAACTCTCAGAACACTCGGACAGAGGGAATATTCTTAACTTGATAAAATAATCCGACAAAAATCTACATTCTACTTAAATTGAGAAACTGGATGCATTTTTCTCTAATATAAAGAAAGAGACAAGGATGTATTTTTTAATTAATTAAAAAAATTAACTAACACAACATTTAGAAATCATTCCATTCTACATATACAATCAGTAATTCTTAATATAATCACATAGATGTATGATCATCATTTCTTAGTACATTTGCATCGATTTAGAAAAAGAGATAGTAAGACAACAGAAAAAGAAATAAAATGATAATATAGAGAAAAAAATAAAAATAAAAAATACAAAGATTACATATAAAAAACAAACAAACAAAAACAAAACTATAGCTCAGATGCAGCTTCATTCAGTGTTTTAACATAATTACATTACAATTAGGTAGTATTGTGCTGTCCATTTTTGAGTTTTTGTATCTAGTCCTGTTGCACAGTCTGTATCCCTTCAGCTCCAATTACCCATTATCTTACCCTGTTTCTAACTCCTGATGGTCTCTGTTACCAATGACATATTCCAAGTTTATTCTCTAATGTCAGTTCACATCAGTGGGACCATACAGTATTTGTCCTTTAGTTTTTGGCTAGTCTCACTCAGCATAATGTTCTCTAGGTCCATCCATGTTATTACATGCTTCATAAGTTTATTCTGTCTTAGAGCTGCATAATATTCCGTCGTATGTATATACCACAGTTTGTTTAGCTACTCGTCTGTTGATGGACATTTTGGCTGTTTCCATCTCTTTGCAATTGTAAATAATGCTGCTATAAACATTGGTGTGCAAATGTCCATTTGTGTCTTTGCCCTTAAGTCCTTTGAGTAGATACCTAGCAATGGTATTGCTGGGTCATATGGCAATTCTATATTCAGTTTTTTGAGGAACCACCAAACTGCCTTCCACAGTGGTTGCACCATTTGACATTCCCACCAACAGTGGATAAGTGTGCCTCTTTCACCGCATCCTCTCCAGCACTTGTCATTTTCTGTTTTGTTGATAATAGCCATTCTGGTGGGTGTGAGATGATATCTCATTGTGGTTTTGATTTGCATTTCTCTAATGGCCAGGGACATTGAGCATCTCTTCATGTGCCTTTTGGCTATTTGTATTTCCTCTTCTGAGAGGTGTCTGTTCAAGTCTTTTTCCCATTTTGTAATTGGGTTGGCTGTCTTTTTGTTGTTGAGTTGAACAATCTCTTTATAAATTCTGGATACTAGAGCTTTATCTGATATGTCATTTCCAAATATTGTCTCCCATTGTGTAGGCTGTCTTTCTACTTTCTTGATGAAGTTCTTTGATGCAAAAAAGTGTTTAATTTTGAGGAGCTCCCATTTATTTATTTCTTTCTTCAGTGCTCTTGCTTTAGGTTTAAGGTCCATAAAACCGCCTCCAATTGTAAGTTTCATAAGATATCTCCCTACATTTTCCTCTAATTATTTTATGGTCTTAGGTCTAATGTTTAGATCTTTGATCCATTTTGAGTTAACTTTTGTATAGGATGTGAGATACGGGTCTTCTTTCATTCTTTTGCATATGGATATCCAGTTCTCTAGGCACCATTTATTGAAGAGAATGTTCTGTCCCAGGTGAATTGGCTTGACTGTCTTATCAAAGATCAAACGTCCATAGATGAAAGGATCTATATCTGAGCACTCTATTCGATTCCATTGGCCGATATATCTATCTTTATGCCAATATCATGCTGTTTTGAGCACTGTGGCTTCATAATATGCCTTAAAGTCCACCAGCTTGAGGCCTCCAACTTCGTTTTTTTTCCTCAAGATACATTTAGCAATTCAGGGCACCCTGCCTTTCCAGATAAATTTGCTTATTGGTTTTTCTATTTCTGAAAAATAAGTTGTTGGGATTTTGATTGGTATTGCATTGAATCTGTAAATCAATTTAGTTAGGATTGACATCTTAACTATATTTAGTCTTCCAATCCATGAACACGGTATGCCCTTCCATCTATTTAGGTATTCTGTGATTCCTTTTCACAGTTTTTTGTAGTTTTCTTTGTATAGGTCTTTTGTCTCTTTAGTTAAATTTGTTCCTAAGTACTTTATTCTTTTAGTTGCAATTGTAAATAGGATTCGTTTCTTGATTTCCCCCTCAACTTGTTCATTGCTAGTGTATAGAAACACTACAGAATTTTGAATGTTGATCTTGTAACCTGCTACTTTGCTGTACACATTTATTAGCTCTAGTAAATAAATGTTGTGGATTTTTCCGGGTTTTTGACGTATAGTATCATATCATCTGCAGTGATAGTTTTACTTCTTCCTTTCCAATTTTGATGCCTTGTATTTCTTTTTCTTGTCTAATTGCTCTGGCTAGAACCTCCAACACGATGGTGAATAATAGTGGTGATAATGGGCGTCCTTGTCTTGTTCCTGATCTTAGAGGGAAAGTTTTCAATTTTTCCCCATTGAGGATGATATTAGCTGTGGGTTTTTCATATATTCCCTCTATCATTTTAAGGAAGTTCCCTTGTATTCCTATCCTTTGAAGTGTTTTCAACAGGAAAGGATGTTGAATCTTGTCAAATGCCTTCTCTGCATCAATTGAGATGATCATGTGATTTTTCTGCTTTGATTTGTTGATATGGTGTATTACATTAATTGATTTTCTTATGTTGAACCACCCTTGCATACCTGGGATGAATCCTACTTGGTCATGATGTATAATTCTTTTAATGTGTTGCTGGATTCGATTTGCTAGAATTTTGTTGAGGATTTTTGCATCTATATTCATTAGAGAGATTGGTCTGTAGTTTTCTTTTTTTGTAATATCTTTGCCTGGTTTTGGTATGAGAGTGATGTTAGCTTCATAGAATGAATTAGATAGCTTTCCCTCCACTTTGATTTTTTTGAAGAGTTTGAGCAGAGTTGGTACTAATTCTTTCTGGAATGTTTGGTAGAAATCACATGTGAAGCCATCTGGTCCTGGACTTTTCTTTTTGGGAAGCTTTTGAATGACTAATTCAATTTCTTTACTTGTGATTGGTTTGTTGAGGTCATCTATTTCTTCTTGAGTCAAAGTAGGTTGTTCATGCCTTTATAGGAACTTGTCCATTTCATCTACATTGTTGTATTTATTAGTGTAAAGTTGTTCATAGTATCTTGTTATTACCTCCTTTATTTCTGTGAGGTCAGTGGTTATGTCTCCTCTTCCATTTCTGATCCTATTTATTTGTGTCCTCTCTCTTCTTCTTTTTGTCAGTCTTGCTAAGGGCCCATCAATCTTATTGATTTTCTCAAAGAACCAACTTCTGGTCTTATTTATTTTCTCTATTGGTTTCATGTTCTCAATTTCATTTATTTCTGCTCTAATCTTTGTTATTTCTTTCCTTTTGCTTGCTTTGGGGTCAGTTTACTGTTCTTTCTCCAGTTCTTCCAAGTGGACAGTTAATTCTAGAATTTTTGCCTTTTCTTCTTTTTTGATATAGGCATTTAGGGCAATAAATTTCCCTCTTAACACTGCCTTTGCTGCGTCCCATAGGTTTTGATATGTTGTGTTTTCATTTTCATTCGTCTTGAGATATTTAGTAATTTCTCTTGTAATTTCTTCCTTGACCCACTGGTTGTTTAAGAGTGTGTTGTTGAGCCTCCATGTATTTGTGGATTTTCTGGCACTCTGCCTATTATTGATTTCCAACTTCATTCCTTTGTGATTCGAGAAAGTGTTGTGTATGATTTCAATCATTTTACATTTATTGAGACTTGCTTTGTGACCAAGCATATGGTCTATCTTTGAGAATGATCCATGAGCACTTGAGAAAAAGGTATATCCTGCTGTTGTGGGGTGTAATGACCTATAAATGTCTGTTAAGTCTAGCTCATTTATTGTAATATTCAGATTCTCTATGTCTTTATTGATCCTCTGTCTAGATGTTCTGTCCATTGATGAGAGTGGTGAATTGAAGGCTCCAACTATTATGGTATATGTGTCTATGTCCCTTTTCAGTGTTTGCAGTGTATTCCTCACGTATTTTGGGTCATTCTGGTTCGGTGCGTAAATATTTATGATTGTTATGTCTTCTTGTTTAATTGTTCCTTTTATTAGTATATAGTGTCCTTCTTTGTCTCTTTTAACTGTTTTATATTTGAAATCTAATTTGTTGGATATTAGTATAGCCACTCCTGCTCTTTTCTGGTTGTTATTTGCATGAAATATCTTTTCCCAACCTTTCACTTTCAACCTATATTTATCTTTGGGTCTAAGATGTGTTTCTTGTAGACAGCATATAGAAGGATACTGTTTTTTAATCCATTCTGCCAGTCTATGTCTTTTGATTGGGGAATTCAGTCCATTAATATTTAGAGTTATTACTGTTTGGATAATATTTTCCTCTAACATTTTGACTTTTGTATTATAAATATCGTATCTGACTTTACTTCTTTCTTCACTCTTCTCCATGTCTCTCTCTTCTGTCTTTTTGTATCTGACTCTAGTGCTCCCTTTAGTATTTCTTGCAGAGCTGGTCTCTTGGTCACAAATTTTCTCAGTGACTTTTTGTCTGAAAATGTTTTAATTTCTCCCTCATTTTTGAAGGACAATTTTGCTGGATATAGGAGTCTTGGTTGGCAGTTTTTCCTCTTTTAGTAATTTAAATATATCATCCCACTGTCTTCTAGCTTCCATGGTTTCTGCTGAGAAATCTACACATAGTCTTATTGGGTTTCCCTTGTATGTGATGGATTGTTTTTCTCTGGCTGCTTTCAAGATCCTCTGTTTCTCTTTGACCTCTGACATTCTAACTAGTAATTGTCTTGGAGAACGCCTATTTGGGTCTATTCTCTTTGGAGTGTCCTGCACTTCTTGGATCTGTAATTTTAGGTCTTTCATAAGAGTTGGGAAATTTTCAGTGATAATTTCTTCCATTCGTTTTTCTCTTCCTTTTCCCTTCTCTTCTCCTCCTGGGACTCCCACAACACATATATTTGTGCGCTTCATATTATCATTCAATTCCCTGAGCCCCTGCTCAAATTTTTCCATTCTTTTCCCTATAGTTTCTGTTTCTTTTTGGATTTCAGATGTTCCATCCTCCAGTTCACTAATTCTAGCCTCTGTCTCTTTAATTCTCCCATTGTAGGTTTCCATTGTTTTTTTCATCTCTTCTACTGTGTTTTTCAATCCCGTAAGTTCTGTGATTTGTTTTTTCAGACTTTCCATTTCTTCTTTTTGTTGATCCCATGCCTTCTTCATGTCCTCCCTCAATTTATCGATTTGGTTTTTGAAGAGGTTTTCCATTTCTGTTCGTATATTCAGAATTATTTTTCTCAGCTCCTGTATCTCATTTGAGCAATTGATTTGTTCCTTTGACTGGGCCATATCTTCAATTTTCCTGGTGTGATTTTTTATTTTTTGCTGGCACCTGGGCATTTAGTCAGATTTCCTTGAGTGTGGGACCCAGAAGGTTGAAAGACTTTCCTGTGAAGTCTCTGGGCTCTGTTTTTCTTATCCTGCCCAGTACGTGGTGCTTGTCTGTCTGCGGGTCCCACCAGCAAAAGATGTTGTGGCTCCTTTAACTTTGGAAGATTCTCACTGCTGGGTGTGTGAAGGAGACAGGAAAGGTTGTAGGTTGTTTTTAATGGCTTCAAATTGTGAAGTCCTGGGATCTGAATTCCTTGAGAGAGGGATTCCATCTGAGTTGCGTTTCACCCCTCCTGCGGGGAAGATTCAGGTGGTAGAGAGCCCTAAAAGTAGTCTGTTTCTGCATTTGGGGCAGTTGCAACCTATGTATTCCCAGCGCTGAGCCCAGAGGCAACGGAGCCTCCGTAGAAACAGCTACAGAAGGCTCTGTTTCACCCCCTTTCCTCTTTTTCAATTAGCCCAATTGGCGACTTCCGCCTTGATCAGTTTCTGCTGAGCTGAAAGCCTATTTTTAGTAGTCAGAAGTTGTTCCTTAATGCCACTATTGGTGTTAGGTTGGGCTCAGTCTCTACTACTGTTGGAGACTCTTTCCTTTCCCTCCGGGAAGTCACCTGTTAGGGAGGGTCGCCAGCCACTGCAGCTTGGGGAACCGCCGTTCCGATGCTCCCAGTCGGCCCGGGAAGCCGCGTGTGTGGAAGGGGCTCCGGTCACCGTGGCTTGGGGAACCCGTTCCAAAGCTCCCAGCCGGCCCGGAAAGGAGGGAGGGAGGGGCTCCGGCTGCCAGCCACCTCAGTCAGGGGAAGCGCGCGCCTCTCGGGGACCTCACTGCAGCGGAGTTTCTTAGCTGGTCCAGCCGGTCCGGAATGGGGTACGCTGTGTGTCTGGTTTCTGTCTTGGCTCCGGGAGCTGTTCTGTACTGTTTCTAGTTCTTTAGCAGTTGTTCTGGAGGAGGAACTAAGACCCGCGTGCCTTACTAAGCCGCCATCTTCTCCAGAAGACAACAAGGATGTATTCTTATTCAATATTATAATTGAAGTCCTAGATATTGAAATATAATGGTAAAATGAAATTTAGGTATGCAGATGGGAAAAGAGTAAATAATACTTTTTATTCTCAGATGGCATGATTATCCATGTAGAACATATCAAAGAATAGACAAAAAGCTCCTGGAACTAATAACCAAGTATAGTAAAGTCACAGGACAAAAGGCAAAAATGCCAAAGCTAATTGCTTTCCCATATACCATAAGTGAACAATCAGAGTTTGAAATTTTAAAAAAAGATACCACTTACAATATCATCAAACAAAAAAATACTTAGGTGCAAATTTAATAAGGCATGTCTAGGATCCATATGAAGAAAGCTACAAGTAATGTTGAAAGAAATCAAAGATCTCAATAATTGAGAGATAGCCAATGTTCATGGATTTAAGACAATATTAATAAGATGTTCTTTTAGTTTGCTAAGGCTGCCAGAATGCAACACACCAGAGATGGATTGGCTTTTAATAAAAGGGGATTTATTTAGAGGATAGGCAGCTAATTTTTTCTGAGGTTCTCTTATACAGGAAGGCACAGAGAAATTTCTGCTGCTAAAACACAAAACAATGCTATTTGATCCAATAGCTAAAAAGGCTAGCACCAAGGAATGCTTTCTATATCCTTACATGATAACCACTTTCAAAAACCAACATTATTTCAAAAACCATAGAAATATAAAGTTTGAGTTCTGTATTATTTAATTACCATCATTATTATTTAATTAATAATATCACAAATTAAATAAACTCAGGAGAGAGGTATATTGAGAGAGATAATTTGCACAAGGGCATAAAGTATTAAGGGAAAGAATCAAGATTAAAATCTGTAAGAAATCAAATCTGTAAGACTTTCAATTCAGTTTTAAGAAACTATCATTTTAGTACTCCTGGAAAATATTTTTTGGAAGTATAACAATAAATATATTATTGATAGATTATATTTACTGTTGTATACTTACATTTGAGTGATCTGTATTTACAATTGCACATAATCCTGATTTTTTATTTTTGTTTTTGTTTTGTGTTTAAATTCTGAGAACATACATGTGTTTAACATTTGAGATTTAAACTACACATAAATTTCATTGATATGTTCTTATGGGAAACATTGAATATTTTTTCTTAAAGAAAATTATGGCTAGAATGAAAATTTCTTCCTGAAGAAGCTATTTATCAAAACTCCACAGGAAACATCATCACAAATTTTGAAAATCAATATGCATTTATTTTAATATTGTGGAAAAGACAAGTTTTTTAGTTTGCTAATGCTGTCAGAATGCAATATACCAGAAATAGGCTGGCTTCTATAAAGGGGATTTATTAATTTACAAGTTTATCATTCCAAGGTCTAAAACACCAAAACCAGAAAAAGGCACCAGACAAAGATATTTTGATTCTGAAGAAAGGACTGGATGACATTTAGGTTTCTTCTGTCACATGGGAAGGTATGTGGCTGGCATCTGCTCATCCTTGTTCCTGGTTCTGTTGCTTCCAGCTTCTGATTCCAGTGACTTCCTCTCTTAGCATCTATGGGTCTTCACGTACTTCTCTGGGGCCGAACTCTAAGTTTTGGCTTCTTAGCATCTCATGGGGAGGAACATGGTGATATCTGCTGGGCTCCACATCTCCAAACACCCACATTTAGCATCTAAACTTTCTCTATTGGCACTCCAAGCATCTCCATTTGTCTATGTCAGCTCTGAAGCCACTCCAAAAAGAGTTTCCTCTTTTAAAGGACTCCAGTAAACTATCAAGATCCACCTTTGAATGGGCAGTCACATCTCTACCTAATCAAAAGGCCACACCCACCATTGAGTGCATCGGTCTCCAGGGAAGCAATCTAATCAAAGGTTTCCACCCTAAACAATAGGTCTGCTCCTATAAGATTGGGCTAGGAAAAGAGCATGGCTTTTCCAGGGTATACATTGATTTCAAACTAGCACAACATTATTCCTATAAATCATTATTTTTTATGCACCAATCTGCTCAAGGTGTAAACTAGCAGAGTAACAAAAGAAAAGGACAAAAGAGATATCAAGCTTGGAAATAAACAAATTGTCATTAACCAAAGACAATATGACAAAGAAACCAAGAGGATCCATAAGCAAATTATTTGAATTAAACAATTCAGTAAGTCTTCTGGATATGGGTGAAAAATAACCAAAGCAATTATATTTCATATAATGTCAATTAACATCTTATAATTTGAAAAATTGTCACATAGAATAACAACACAATTAAAATATAACTAAGAATTAATGTAAAGAAAATGCAGGTTCTTTGGAAAAACATAAAATGTATTAGTAGACATAAAGCTGATTTTAAGAAATAGAAGATATATTATATATATATATATAAAGATAATTGATAATCTAAGTTTGGAACTAAGAAGCAGTGTGATAAGAATGGAGCTACAGATTTTGGCTATCCATAAAGAAATATATATATATGAAAATACATAACACTTTATCTAAATAGCAAATAAAAAATCTTAAAATTCTCCAAAGAAAATTTAAGGTAATTTGGTTATAAATTTAAGAATATAAAAGGGATTTTTTATAAGATTAAAATTAAAAAGTAAAATATTAAAATATCTTACTAGATTGATTTTGAAAACATTAGTTAATTGAAAAGCACTATGGACAAATTCAAAATGTGAACCACAGACTGGGAACATATATTTATAATATATAAATCCAACAAAAGGGAAGTATCTAGAACATAAATAACTCATACATAAATAAGCAGTGATAACAGCCCTGTTGGTTGGGGGTTGTTCAGTAAAAGAGATGCCATCTTGCATTTCAAGCCTCAGATATTTAATACAGGGAATCATGTTGGAGAAGAAATAAGCAGGGAAGGTTATTTGGTGATCTGTGGTTTGTGATAGCTTTTGAGCAGTCGTGAAATTTTCAAGAACTACAGGAAATCACTGGCAATAACCATCCTGCACCAAAGATATGATTTGGGAAAAACTACTAAAAGTCACTGCAAATATTTGCTCAGCAAAAGCCCACCCATCTGTGCACAGCTTGCAAAAGGACAGCAATATATTTTGGTTTTCCTCTCACATCTTATTGGCAAAATGGAATACAGAAACCTACCAACAAGGATTCTCAGAATGAATTGCTGTCATTGCCCCTGCCATGGGGAAAACATAGCAAAAAATAGAAATAGTTCATTTGGCCCAATAACCAAAATATAATTGCATAAAAGTGTGACCATCAATTTATAGATGGAGAAACTATGATGGCCAATAAATTTGCAAAAAGTGAGGTTGACTCTCTATCCATCTATCTACATATCTATCATCTATTTACCTACTTACCTACCTCTCTCCCTATGTATCTATGTATCCTTCTACTCGACATCACTTTGCAAATTAAAACATCATGAATACACTGTTTTATATCCACAGTTTGGGAAAAGTTAATTACTATGAGAAAGGAAAGCATTAGTGCAGATGTGGTGCACCAAGAACTCTTAGCCAGTTCTGAGGGAGTGCAGTTTAGCAACACTAGGAGAGTTGAAGAAATGAAAACTCTACTAGTAATTCGTCCCAGAAAAATTCATCTGACATGTGGATCTAAATATATATAAGAATATTTATAATTTTTTATAGCCACAAAATGGAAACAACTTAGTTATCAAATAAAGCGGAGGAATGTTAAATATGGGGGCATATTCAAACAATGGAACCATGCAAATGTGGAGATAAACAACTTGGACCTAAACATATGGATATATAAAAGGGAGAATACCACATATAAAGTTAAGCAAAACATTGTATTTGCGAAGAATACACACAGTGTGAAAATGGTTATTTCAAATTTTTAAATTTGAAAAAAATTGCTGTATATGGTTTAGGGATTCATATATTTCAAGGAAATGCATGAGATAAATATATCTGAAGGAAGTAGGTAGGAGGTGGAAGTAGCTGTAACTGCACTGTTAATGTTTTATTTCTTTTGCTGGGTGATAGGTACAAGGATTCTGTTATATTTTCTATCTATTTAAATAGAGTTGAAATATTGCAATATAATGTCTTTATAAAACGAACTGCAGAAAAGAGAATATTGTGTGTTAGATTGCCTCACTATTTGACAATGGAAACTTTCAAAGTAAAGTAAAAATGTGGCATTTGAATCAATAGAGATTGCTGCTTCTTCTCTATATTTTTAATTTAAATAATTCAGTGAGCTTTCTAAAGAAAATGTTAGAAAATGCAAGCTAGAGATCACTGAAAGTTATTTAAAATTATTCTAAAGTGGAATTTGAATCCTAACCATTTTGTTTAAAAATAAATATTGCCATGGCAACAAGGTCCTAGAACTTTATTTTCCTAAATTTTAATTAATTCCTCTTTGATTGACTTTATCTAAATCAAAGAACACATTTCTTTGGTCCTTCAAAACATTGCCAGATTTTTTCAAACTGACACTACCTTGAAAATATCAAAGCTTAAAGAAAGGTACATTGATGAGCCAAGTTGTTCAAATTTGCTTTTACCAAAAACTCTCAACATAAATATAAAATATGCCTCATTTTTCCTTAGATCAAATTAGAATTATATGTGGAAAAAACGGAAATTACAATGGGGTCTTAAAATAATCTTTCTAGTTTGTATTGGTAACAGGAGTTTAGGTTAACCAGGACTTAAAACATGTATCTTGATATTCATTAGCATGCTTACAGAACATGCTACAAATTTAAAACTCATTTGCACTATATTTTTTCAACAAAATGGTGTGAGTAGTAAATCTCATATTTTGCAATCAAATCTTTATGAGAACGTTTCATGGCTCACATGTATAAAATCTCTATATTTTTAACTTGTCACACCAAAAGGTACTATATTCATGTATTCTTAACATCTTATCCTTTTAATCCTCTTTTTGTCATTATTTTCTAAAAGCACAATATCTGAAATCTTACATTCCGTTACTTTAATCTCTAAATTTAAAGTTAAAAAGACTGCATGATAAAAAATATATACAAATCCCTTTCCTTAAAACACCTTGCAGATTTTCTTGCATCTACATTTTCAATCTTTCTTTTATATTGTTTCCTAGGTTCTTTTAAAGAATTCTTTCTCAATCCTGAAAAGTTATCTTGATGATAGTCATTTTGGAAGCTAGAGAGGGAGAGACAGCATTTCATCTGCTCTTTTAATTAAAGCCTAACAGCAGCTTACAGTGAGTCCAATTCACTTTCCAAGCAACTTAAGTAAAGGTTAATTTTAATAGGAATCTAAATCTTGTCCAATTTTCAAATTGCCATGTTCAATTTATGTGTCTCTGCTTAAATTTGTTAAGGAAATATTGCCTTTTAAGTATTTTAGAATACCTTTAAGACTTTTCTTCAGAAAGCAGCTTACACCCTAATTTTATGGTTAATTTATTTCTCACATAAACTTCAAAGTTTAGAGTATAAAGATGCATTTTCCCCTGATTATGGGTGTTTACTTCCATTAATGATAATAAAAGTCTTAATTTGCACTTTGTGATTACAGGCACTTGGTTCCAATTTCATTAACAAGTACTTTTAACACTGTTGAACTACACAGAAGATGTAATGGTCACAGGGCTTTCTAAATTGTGCAAACATTGGAGGCACAAGTTTGAGGTTGGAAAAAATGAAATGATATGTGATTCCAAATTGTGATGTTATACTGATCAGTTTATAGTCTCTCTCTTTTTATTTTTAAAGTTTATAAAACCAGGTTTGGAACCCTATTGTATACAGAAGAATGTGCATGATGGTATTTTATTATTCTGTTCATTGTAGGATGGAAGAATGTGAAGGGGTTATTTTATCTTTTAAAATATATGCATCTATTTTATTGAATTTTTTATAAATATAACTCATGATATAATTAAATTACTTATAAAGACATATATTTAAGTACATATATCCCACAAAATTTCCTAAAAAATATATATTTGGCTCAGTTTATTAAGGTACACTATTGACTAATAATAAAATATTTTATATATTTTAACATTTTATATATAAAGTGATTCAAAATAACATCAATAGTCAAGACTTTAGTAGACTTTACTGTCTATTTTAGAGAAGATGTAAAACAACTTTTTTATTTATAACATTCCCACTTAGTAGTTAATAACCACCTTACAGATGTTTTACATTTAGATAATCTAGATCGAATACAAAAGGAAATATATACAATTATTAGTCTTATATCCATTAGCTTTTAAAACAGCATTTCATTTAAAGCCATTATATGCCATTGTCCCATTTCTTTTAACTGTTAATAAGTATATAATTTTATACTTTTCATTTGAAACCCAACATTCAATATAAATAGATTTTATACAATAGCCCCACATTTAACAATATAACAAGAAAGCTAGTTTTAAATATAATGGAAGGTTTATCTTGGCAATTTTATAGAAATCTGGAAATCACCTACTGAGAAATACTATGTGGGAACCACCTTCTCTGAAATATTATGAGGTAACTAAAACTATTTATTTATATTTATCCACTGTGTCTATCTCCAGTTTAATGTGTTAAAAGCTAAAAAAATTAATTTTCAGCTCTCCTTTTAATTTAATATTAGCACTTAAAGTTCCAAATTTCTCTCTAAGCAATAATTAGCTGTATTCTACAAATTTTGATATGATGTGTTTTTATTTTTTTATTAGGGCAGGCACCAGGAATCAAACCCAGTTCTCCGGCATGGCAGGCGAAAACTCTGCTTGCTGAGCCACTGTGGCCCACCTGATGTGATGTGTTTTTAATATTATGAGGCTCAATATATTTTGTAACATCATAGTTATTTAATCTTTGACTCCAAGGTAATTTAAAAGTGTGTTTATTTTCAAAATTTCAAGAGACAAGAGAAAATACTTGGAGTTTTTAAAAATCCAGTTTTATAATCCGTAATGTGAAGTGATTATACCCTTTACATTTTGTAATCATTAATATACCTGTTTTATATCTACCATATTTCTCTTTTTTCATTATTCTTCCTGTTTTTTTTTTTCTAGATTAATCATTCAATCTTTTTTTCTGTTGTTGTTATTTTTACTCTATCAGCCATTTAGTTACGGATTCTCTTATGATTCTTTTAGTGGAAGCCTTTAGAATTCTTTTAGTGGGAGCCTAGAAATTAAACATGCATCCTTGTTTTATTTAAATATGCTTTCATTTAATGCTCTTAGCACTTCCAAAGAATATAAAAATCTTACAACCATTTAGCATCTCCCATTCTTTGTGCTTCTGACATCATATATTTTACTTCGGGCTATGTTATAAATCTGAAAAGACATTATTATTATCATTATTTAAAGTAGACAATATTCATTTATTTTTACCAAAGCATTTACCATTTCTGGTGCTCCTCATTTTTTCCTGCAATGTTAATTTGTTACTCTCTCTCGGATAATTTTCTCTCAGTCTAAAGAACTTTACTTGATTTTGTAATGCATGTCTGTTGGCAATACATTTTTACAGGATTTTTTTCTGAGAAATATTTGTTTTAACCTTTGTTTTTAAAGGATATAATCACTGGCTATGGAATTCTAGATTGACAATATTTTTCCTCTAGCACTTTTTTTTTTCCATTGGTCTCTGGCTTCATCATTTCTATTGTAACATCATCTATCTGACTTAATTTTTCCTCCATTGAAGGTAATGTGTCTTTTTACCTTGGCTGCTTTCAAGATTTTCTATCTTTGATTTTCAGAAAATTGTCTAAAAGGTGTTTCTGGTTTTCTTGCAGTTTATCTTGCTTGATATTAATAAGATTCTTCACTATGAGAGGATGTTTCCTTTCATTACATGGAAAAATTCTTGGTCATTATTTATTTTCAAATATTGCTTCTTTCCCATTCTTTCACCTCTTTTCTAGAATTTGCATTCTAAATTTGCATTCTAGAAAAAGAAGTAAAAGAATGTGATGCAAATGTCTCTCATCTTTGATTAGGACTTTAAATTTTTGCCTCTATTTTTTAATTTGGGTATTTTACAGTGATCTATTTTCAAATTCAATTAAACTTCTGCTCTTATCAGTCTGTTATCATTTGCATATCAAGTGTTCTTGATAATTTCTATTGAATATTTTATTTCTAGGATCTCCATTTGATTATTTTTATAGATTTGAATTCCTAGTCTAAATTATTCATTTTGTTCATATTTCCTCTACCATATTAATAAAGCGTTTCTTTTTTTTTTTATTTTTGCATGGGCAGGCACCAGGAATCGAACCCAGGTCTCCAGCATGGCAGGTGAGAACTCTGCCACTGTGTCAGTATTGCCCATCCTAAAAGGTCTTTTATTGTCACTTTGAAGTCTTTTTCTGTATTAACAATATACAGACCATTTTGGGGGTAGGCGTCTATTATTTTCTCTTGATTTTCATTATTTTTCCTACTTTTTTTGAATTTAAGAATTTATAATTTATGTCATTTATAGAATTCTAGATTGTAGCAGCTCTAGATTATGTTAGGGTTATATAAAAAGTGTTACTTTCCTCCCCTCTGGCAATGGTTAACAGCGGATTACTTTATCTCCAAAGTTTGGTTATAGACTTCATATAGCTGTTTTAGTTTTGCCTTTACTTCAAAAGGGTGCACTGTGCAGTTTCCCAGATTACTAAGTACTCTAGTCATTCATTGAGTCTCTCAAGTTTATACCATTTTAAACTCAGGGGGTTTTTCATGCAATTCATTGATCTGCTCTCTGATAAAAATATGCCCTCTGAAATCCCAACTGTTTCTGCAGCCTTGAACTCTTTTCTGTTTTTCCGAACAGGAAAACTAACACTTTTCTGTAAAACCGTTTGCTTGCAGTGCAGTTCGGAAAATGTCTTTAAGGAGAAAGCTGAGCTGGATAGGGCTCCCTAAAGTGCTTCCTTTCTTTGTTTGCTTGCTAATGCCTGCAAATAAATTTTTAACCTATTTTGATTTTTTTTGTTGATTAGGTTGGGAGGTAATAAATCTGTAATAACCAAGATTGAAACTTCTAATTTTATGCTAAAATTTAAAATTTTATCAAATGCTCATTTTTCCCATCTATAGATATGATCACATTAATTTATTCTTTTGAATAAATTTTACAAAATTTCATTTCATAATTTATTAAAATTGTGAAATGCATTCAATTATTTTAGAAGAAAAAACCAATCGTGCATTTCTGGAATTAACTCAATTTGATTTATGATGTATTATTCTTTTTATAAATAACTATTTCTATAGCCTATTCTCATTTGTTGGATAAAAGCGAGATTGGCTGTTAGTTTTCTTCTTAAGTCATTATGAAACAAGGAGATGTTTCCTCTTGTTTCACTGTCAGAGAGAGTTTGTGAAAGATGGGATTATTTAGTCTATATATTTTTGTAGAATTTACAAATGAGCCATCTGTGCCTGGAGTTTTCTTAGAAGGAAGGTTTTTAACCACTGATTCAAAATATTCAGTAGATAGAGTGTAATTTAGTTTCCTTTTTATATTTGTGTCTGGTTTGGTTCATGGTTTTTTTTTTATGATTTCATCCTATTCAACCAAATTTTCAAAGATAAAAGACCAAAAAAAGAGAGAAAGAGAGAGAGAGAATAAAAAGAAGAGAATGTAAATGGTGAGTGTGAGACAATTATAAGCAGCAATTGTAGTACTCAAAGGAGAGGGGAGAAATGGGTAGGACAGAATTATCTGAAAAAATAATAACCAAAATTTTCCATTTTCCAAATTTGATTAAAAAAATAAGCCCAGAGTCAAAAAGCCCAGTGAACCCCAGCATGAAGAAAACTATACAAGTTATATCAAACATAAATTTCACAAAACCAGTGATAAAGAGGAAATCTTAAAAGCACTCAGAGAAAATAGACACATTATATACCTAAATAAATAAATAAATAAATAAATAAATAAATAAATAAATAAATAAGTAAAACAAAGGTAAAGTTTACTCTTCAGAAACAGTGGAACAGCTCTTTAAAATGTGAAACAAAGAAAATCAATCCAGAATTTTATTCCTAGTGGAAATATCTTCCAAAATGAAGGTAAAATAAGTAATTTTTTTACAAATCAAAAACAGATGGCATATTTCACCAGTAGACCAGCATTCCAAGAAATGTTAAAGGAAGTCCATCAGATAAAGGAAAATGTTATGAAATGCAAATATAGATCTACACAAAGAATGAAGAGTGCAGGAAAGTTAATTATATAGATAAATTGTGGAGAGCACTGAAATATCTAGTTGGTGTTTACTTTTGCTTCTGTAATTCAGCTAAACCAGGGGAAGCAGGAAGCTCAGATCTCCTTAATCTAATCTCAATTAGAGAGGATTTGAACTGAGTTTAAGAGCTTCTGACTCAAACCAGTTGCCTGAGGATATTTAACAGGGCCCCTCTTTTTCAGTAGACCCTGATTTCCAATTTTTGCCCTGACCTCCTGTGAATCTTGTAATACTTCTTAACTTTTTAGTCTCTCAATAGAAGTTTTTTGAATCATTAAATGGGCATTGAGGGGAAAACCAGCACCTCTGTGACTCTAACTCTCTGAGTTTCCCTCTTTCTTGTGCCTTGGCACTGCAGATCCTCACCACTTTGGAGCACCTTGAACTTTTCATGTAGATTTTTATTTCGTCCAGCTTTTCCAGCTATTCTCCCCAGGATGATTGATATGAAGCCAGCAATTCCACCACTGCTGGAAACAGAACTGCTGGACCAGGTATTTTACATAGGAAGAGGGAAACTGCATATGATTATAATTATCAAAAAAACCAGAACAGAAATATTCACAGCTCAGAGTAATTATAAAATAAGACTGCAGTTGAGCATGAGCATATATTTAGGATAGAAACAAACTGGGCTCCAGACTGAAAGCCAGCAAGTCTGGGAATATAAGAATGCAGTGTGTACTCAAGCCGACTCTTGAGAAATTGTCTGAAGAATTTGAATGACCTACCTGCATGGGTGCGAGATGCTCAATGTGAAACAATGTACCACAATGTAGTGAGTTTCTCTTGGCTTTATTCCTGTTAATATGTCACAGCAAGTGGGCCATAACTCTTTAAACTCTTTATTTTGAAATACATTCAAATTTGCAGGACAGTTACAAAAATAGCACAAAACCTGCATGGAGATGACCAACATACCTCTAAACATCTGGATACCCAAATATACCAATTTTAACATCTTGCTATAATGCCCTATCTTTCTTTCTCTCTTTCATCCTTCCTTCCTTTGTTCCTTCCTTCCTCTCTCTCTCTCTCTCTCTCTTCTGTTTTCTGAACATTTAAGTATAAGTTGTATATATCATGCTCCTTGAACACTTAATACTGCCATGTACATTTCTGAAGAACAAGGATATTCATTTATGTAACCATGTTAAGTGCAGTTATTAAGTTCAGTTATTAAGGAATTTCGTATGTCCTAATAATGTCTCCTTGATCTTTTTCTCATCCACTATTGGGTCCCATCCAGGATCTTGTGTCCTTAATTACCTTTGTCTCTTTAGTGGCTCTATCTTCTTCACATTTGTCTTCATCTTACCCTTATTCTTTCTTTAAATTGTGGGGACAGATATACAACCCAAAATTTCCCATCTCAAGCATTCCCAGTATTCAATGGGATTAATCAGTTTTACAATATTGTGATATCCTCATCACCTTCCATTACTAAAACTTTCCCATCTCCCAAAATAGAAACTCTAGACCACTATGAATTAACTCACCATTCCCCCTGCCCCTGCCCCTGGAAACCTGTACTCTATTTTCCATCTCTATGGGCTTGCATATTTTCCAATATTTTCTTTGTGTTTTCGTGGGGTTTAAATTTAACATCTTAAACCTACTGCAACCTCATATGCTTTGATACTAACTTAACTTTAATGGCATATATAAACTGTGTTTCTATAACCCTCTGTTCTTCCACTTTTATGCAGTTCCTGTCACATATTACATGTTTATACATCATGAATTCAGTACTACTGATTTAGCATTACATTTTATACATTTGTCTTTTAGGTCCTGTAGGAAGCAAAAGTGGAGTTTACAAATAAAAAAATATAATACTACTGGCATTTTTATTTACCCATGTCATCACCTTCACTGGAGACCTTTATTTCTTCATATGCCTTTCATCTATTATCTCTCTTTCTTTTCAACCTGTGTAACTCTTTAGTGTTTCTTGTAAGGCTGGTCTAGTGGTGACTAACTCACTCAGCTTTTGTTTATCTGGGAATGTCTAAGCCTCTTATTTTTGAAAGTTAGTTTTCTTGAATACAGGATTGGTGGGTGACAATTTTTAGCTTTCAGCAGTTTACATATTATCACCTTGCAGCTTTCTTTCCACCATGGTTTTGGATGAGAACTCAGCACGTATTGAGGATACCTTATTTGTAACACATTGTTTCTTTCTCCAGGCTTTCATAATGCTCTCTTTATATTTGGCATTCAACAGTTTGATTATAACATGGTGTGGTGTGGGTCTATTTAGGTTTAACTTGTTTGGAGTTCAATAAGCATGTTGGGTATGCATATTCATGTCTTCTGTTGAATTTGGGAAGCTTTCCAGCCATCATTTCTTTGAATATATTCTCTCTGCCCCTTTCTTTCTTCTCCTTCTAGGACTCTGCCAATGCATATAACAGTGGCCTTAATAGTCTCTTAGGTTTTGTTCACCTTTCTTCATTTTTTTCTTCTTCCTGCTCCTCAGACGGGATGATTTCAATGGTCTTATCTTCATATTCTCTGATTCTTTCTTTTGCCTGCTCCAATCTGCTGAACCATTTTAGGGAATTTTAAACTTCTGTTACTGCTATATTCTGCTCTTTCTGATTCCTTTTCAAAATTTCCATTTCTCTATTGTTATTCTCTTTGTGTTCATTTGTCATGTTCCTGATTTCCTTTAGTCCTTTGAACATATTTAGGACCATTTTTTATAGTCTTTTCCAGGAATATCACAGTTCTAGTTCTCCTCACTGATGTTTTTTAATGCTTTAATCTTCCCTTTTTCCTGGGACATCACTTCCTATTCATTTGTAAGTTTTTATATTTTAATATTGGACATTTTAAAATTTGAATGTGTTAGCACTGAAATTTAGACTCTGAAGAGTCTGTTCCTTAAGCTTGTATTCAATTAGTGTTATAGCAGAGCTTTTCTAGAATGCCAGGAGGTAACTAAAAAATAAAAAAAAAAAAAGAAGGATAAAAGAAAACACCTTTCCCATCTATTCAGGTTGACCTGTGCAAGTGCTCTCCTGCATGGTTTATACATATAATGAATTTAGTGAATAGCTATATGCCAAATCATAAAAGCCTCCTTGACCCTTTCTTCAGAATGTGTCTTGTGTTGGGCATGTGCATATGGGCATAGTAATTTCACCTTCTCACGGTTCCAAACATCACATCTTTCCAAGGAAAGTTTCTTTATGGTTCAGGCACTGAACTGTATCTTTTACAGTTAACAATCCATTGCCCCAGGCAAAATGATTTGACTTTTCTCCCACAGCATTCTGTAGGAGAGTTCTGTGAGCTGCCGTGTACATGCAAGGTAAGTTCTTCAAGGGCAAGTCCCTCAGGCCACCACCAGACAGATTGTGCACAAATATTACTTACTCTTCTTCCTCCAGAATTGGGACCAGATCTGCACTGGTAGCACAGGCCAGGCAATGCAATGCAGTATAAGATTTTCATTGAGCATATACTGTGTATCTTGAATCATAAATTGATTATCTTAAATGATTTCATAAGGTAAAGCAGATTCTTATTGACAGGGAAGTATAGACCAGGAATCATAATGCAAGATCTCAAATCTCAAGCATTCAATATACATATTGGGTAAACATGAACAAGATAAGTAATCATTCTGGCCTCAATATGCTCATTAGTAAAGAGGAAATGCATTTACTTACTTATTTCTGATTGAAGGTTGTGAGAATCACACCAAATTCGAAGATAAGCTGAAATTGTCTTCTTACTAAAGCGTTTTTAACCAGTAGAGGTTGTTATAAATATATTTTCCTGAATCTGAGAAGTTACGTTTTATTGCACAATAGCAGGTATGTTGATCCTTGTGAAGTGGTATGATTTCTGTTTACGGGTTATGAAAGCATGATTATCTAACTGTTATATAAATATCTAACAACATACAAAAACAAATATCACATGTGGAAATATGCATATAACCACATAGAGAGCAATACACATTGAATTCTTCTTCAACCTTACTGTGAAAAATATTCCTCTAACTATTCATTTCTACCAGTCAGCTGTCTTTAATGTTTTGACAGTCAAAGAAATTTGTTTCTCTAGGTGAAAATTTGATACTTTGGAAACTGTAACAAGGATGTGATTATTATCTGCATGACAATAATAGCTTCTTTTTCTTTTTTCTTTCTTCTTCCCTTTCCTTATTTCCCCCCTGTCTTTGAACCAACTACAGTAAAACACAGTGTATGGATTGGTAGTGGATTCAAGGAAGGTTCAGGAAGGTGCATAATATAATTGAAAGAAATAAATTTGGTTTTCACACAAATAAACTTCCAGGATTTGGAGATATGAAGATAAAATTTCTGTGAACTCAAATGTGAGTCTCTACAGAAGTACTCACAAAATAAAATATGTCACATCTTTTCTTCCTTACGGTGTTTCTAAATCCTAAAACTAAAGACAAATATGATATAGGGAGCTGAAATAATATTATATGCACTTGATAATAATTTAAAATAATAATCAAAGAAGGGACATATGCATGTAGTAAACACTGATAAATACATTTAGTACAAGTATAAATAAAATATATCTGATTTTAAAATAAAAATTAGGCTAATTTTTAAATGTTGATGTTCTAGTTTGCTACCTGCCAGAATACAATATATTAAAAACAGAATGACTTTTACAAAGGGGAATTTAATAAGTTGCTAGTTCATAGTTCTAAGGGCAAGAAAATGTCTCAATTAAAACAAGTCTATAGAAATCTCCAATTTAAGGCATCTGGGGAAAGATACCTTGGTTCAAGAAGGCTGACATGTTCAGTGTTTCTCTCTCAGCCGGAAAGTCACATGGCGAACATGGCGACGTCTGCTGGCTTTCTCGCGGCTCTACCAAAAAGGGACTCTCTCCAAAATGTTTCCTTTTTTAAAAGATTCCAGTAAGCAACTCCACCTTCAGTGGGTAGAGAGACACCTCCATGGAAATCATCTAATCAAAAGTTACCACCCACAATTGGGTGGGTCACATCTTCATGGAAACAATCAAAATGCTCCCACCCAGTAATATTGGGTGGGAATTAAAGGGCATGGCTTTTTTGGGGTCCACCACAGATTCAGACTGGCACAGTTGAGGTGTCATTTCAGGGTACTACATGAATATATTTGTGGTCAAAGTTAGAAAACATGAAAGAAAACAAAAACTGAAAACTTTAATTTTCTTAGTAGTTTAGAACATAGGTTGGCAAGCTACATCACACAGGCTGGCAGACTGATTTTGAAAACAAAATGTTATTGGAACCCAGATATGCCTATTTTTTGTGGCTCTCTTCGCAGTAGAAGGACAGAAGTGAGTTATTGCAAAAGAAGTCTCATATCCCACAAGCCTAAAATATTTACTCTCTGTTTCAGAGAAAATTTTCCTACTCCTGATCTAGAAGATGGCACATTTGATTTCAGTGATTGTACACACCCATATGCACACATACACTTACCAACAGAACATAACAAAGACAATATGAAACACTTATTTTGAATAAAACATATTTTGCTGCATTAGGCCAAGTTTAAAAAAGAAGAGACAAAAGAGATTAGAAGGTTCAGACACACCTGAGGAGAAAAAAAAAACTGTATTTAGTTGGTTTACTGGAGCCCAGAGATTATCACAATGGGGAATGTACATTATTAAAGAATGAACTCCTTGATAAAAAAAAAAATTTTTACTTGTGAAAAATAATTTAATTATTTTCATAACATCTGTAAATAGCTCCAACTTGCATTCTTATGGATGAAATACAGGAAGAAGAAATATAACTGAACTGAAAGAACATGGCCATAAGTAATGATACAAAAATCCATACACACAAGTTCTCTAAAGAAATGTACAGTGGAATATTTTACAAAAATAGAACCCACTAGCAAAGAAAAAGTAAGCCAACAGAAAGTTTCAAAAGACATGAAGATAATCTTGGAATTCCTTTCACCTGGTGTTGGGTATACCAAGGCTAGCTAGGGAATTCTAAAATCTATTACCATTTCCAGTGTAATACTATTGCAATAAAGCAGAAACAGTTGATTATTTATACCAAGTGATTCACCTATGTGTTGGTTTGAAACTGTTATGTACCCAGAAAAGCCATGTTCTTTTTCCTAATCCAATCTTGGGGAGGCAGACCTATGTAGGGGGAACCTTTAATTAAGTGGTTTCCTTGGGGATAGGTCTCTACCCATTCATGGTGTGTCTTAATCTGCTTACTGAAGTTCTTTAAGAGGGAACCATTTTGGAAAAAGTTCAGAGCTGACACAAACATGTTTGGAGATGTAGGAGCAAAATGCACCTGGACAAGATGTTTGAAACCAGAAGCCAAAGGACCAGCAGATGCCAGCCATGTGATTTTCCAGCTGATAGACATGTTCTAGACACACACAGCCTTTCTTGAGTTAAGGGATCTTTCCTTGGATGCCTTATTTTGGACATTGTTCTGGCCTTAAAGCTGTAAACTTGCAACTTAATAAATTTCCTTTATAAAAGCCAATCCATTTCTGGTATATTGCATTCTGGCAACACTAGCAAACTAAAGCACTTAGATAACATTTCCTGCAGGGAAACTGTTGGGGCTAATTGGAAATATTCAGACTGACATTGGAAATCATATATCTTTACTCACTGGAAAGACTTACTGAGGCAATAAAGGTAGATTCCTGAGAAATTATCCTTTCCAGTTCTGTGTCAAGGAGCTGAAGGTATAAATGTAGAATGATTTAAGACTATGATTTTATTAACTGAACAATTAAAACCATTTAACAATTAAAGGAAAATGAACTCACTGTACATATGTAAACAGTCTAACCCATGGGATCCATTCATTAGTTCAACAAATATTTGTGAGTACTTAAAGTAACTCAAGCTATCTATTAAAATCTGGGAAGATATTGTTGCTCAAAATAGTAATCTTCCCTGCTTTTATGGATTTTATAATTTATAGAAGGGGATATGTATTTATCAAATTATATTTTGGATAGGTGCTATGACATCAAAATAAAATTGGACGGTTTGATAAGAGATTATATCCACAGAATGTGACTTAAAATTTAAGATAATCATTTATCAAGGAACTTATATTTGAAACTGAGCTCTGACTGAAGTAGACAAGGATAGACACAAGATATTTTTATTTTTAATAGTATCTTAGAAGAAGGTAGACACATATAGTTATAAGATATACTGGAAGTTTTAAGTTGGGGATCCTGTGATTATAGTGTATGACCAAGTACTAATTATTGCCTTTGAAGCTAATGTTGACTGGGCAATATTATATCTATGTGTTTGTTGAAAATGTAGGAGGAGGCTGAGAAAAATGAGTAAATGCTTAAAGTCATGGGAAATAGACAACAAATACAATGGAGAGTAAAATCATAAAAGAGCTTTTCAGCAGGTATAAAATTTTAACACGTTCAAAATAAGTTCACATAGGTTAAAATTAAATTCACAGTAAAAAGAAAACATGGTATTTAGAAATCCTGTGAATGGAGAAAAAAAAAGAAATGCGTTAAAAAAACTATAAGATACAAAAATAACAATATGTTTGGATAAAGAGATCCCACATTTTCTAATGAGATAACTCAAAATACTGTGTCAAAATACTTAAGATGAATTTATAAATTGAATGAAGCCATTTTCTAAATTAAACACGGGTTGTTGGGGAATGTGACAAAATGATTCAAATTTGTATAAGTAAAATATTGTAGTGTTGCCATGTTTCTTTACCTCATTAATCTGAAACAGCTTTATGTATCTTGTCATTTTTGAAGAGTACAAGTCATTTAATTTGTAGAATCTTCCACAATGTGCTTTAGTTTGATGTTTTCTCATGATTATATTCCAATTTTGCATTTTTTAGTAGGATTACCACAGAAATGAAACTCTGCCCTACTCAGCGCATCATATCGGGAGGCCCACCAAAAGATATGACTGGCAATGAAAATGAAAATAAACGACAAGAGAGACAGACCACACACGATTCAGGGATTGGAATTATCAAAAAAGGATTTCAAATAATAATGATTAATTTGTTATTAGCGTTCAATATGAAAAAAAGTGAAGAGATGGAGAATTTCAGCATAAAGAATTTAATAAATCAGTTGAAAATTCCAAATGACATCATTAGTTGGGTCTTATAGACATTTCCTATCCATATTTCTTAGTGGAGAGGGGGGAGAGGTTCTTCAATGTGCTGTGTTATCTGCATTCTTTTTTAGGCAAATGAAAAATAGAAAAGGAAATGTTCCAAGCTAAGGGAACAGATTGGCCAGATGATTTGGGGTAAAATAAAACGCTTGGAGTCATTTAAATACGTTTATTGCAAATGGAGCATAGAGTGCCTGAGGGAGAAGAACAGAAGGTGGACTGAAAATAAAGACCAGGTGTAGAAGTAACAGTATTGGAAGCCAAGTTTAA
Organism: Tamandua tetradactyla; assembly: GCF_023851605.1. Lineage (NCBI taxonomy): Eukaryota > Metazoa > Chordata > Mammalia > Pilosa > Myrmecophagidae > Tamandua > Tamandua tetradactyla. Next base: position 166,433,071 of record NC_135329.1, read on the forward strand.
GTACTTTGATTTTACCTAAGGGCACTTGGAAGCCAGGAAGTTTCAAATTAGGAATTGAAATCCTAATTTAAAAAGCGGATTGAGATCTGCTTTTTGAAATTTCTTTGTGGCTTGATAGATGATGAGAGGAGAATATTAGAGATGAAGACTGGCATGTCAGGTTCATGTGTCAGCTTGGCCAAGTGGTGATACCTATTTGTCTGGTTGGGCAGGTGCTGACCTGTCTGCTGCAATGAGGACGTTTCATAGAATTAGATCATGATCACGTCAGCTGCATCCACAGATGATTCCATCTGTAATCAGCCAAGAGGCGTGTCTTCTGCAATGAGCAATGCTTAATCTAATCAGAGGAAGCCTTTTAAGGAGGATTCAGAAGAGACAGGCGCTATTCCTGCTTGGGCTGGCGAGCCTCTCCTGTGGAGTTCATCCAGACCCTCCATCGGAATCGTCGGCTTCACAGCCTGCCCTGCGGATTTTGGATTCTGTTCTCGCTGTCGCGTGAGACACTTTTATAAATTTTATATGTGCGAGTGTTCCCTATCGATTCTGCTTCTCCACAGAACCCTAACTAATACAGGGAGTGATAGTGGTCTGGACGGGATGTACTGGTAGGAATAAGATGGTGACTGATTGGAAGTGGAGGTTGAGAGAAAGGGGTCAAGTAACACTCTTAAGTTTCCACTCTAGGTAGTTGACAGCAAACATTTATTCAAACAGGGAACACTACAAGAGAGATGGTTTGGGGAAGCAAAAAATAAGTTTAATTTTGTATAAATTGAAATTAAGATTCCTGGAAGTGTTTTTCAAAATAGATTAGTCTATGCTTAAGAAATAAGACTGAAATCTTAGTATCTTAACTCATAAATGTTACAAAAAAACTAATGACCTAAGCTTTTACAACCTGCAAACATGAACATTAGGTTGCCACAGGTGCACAGATGGACACAAGATTTTTGGGTCAGAAACAAAGGACATTATTACTCAAGGCACAGTAGGCAGCATGAACTTCATGTCCGCATAGGTTCTCCTGGCTGGATTAGACTCATGCCGGCAATGTGGAGCAGTCCACTTGAGTGCTGTGCACACAAAGATTTCATGTCACAATTGGGAAGCATCAGTAAAGGAAACCTCCTTTACCTTAAAGAAGGTTTCTAACAAATCCACCCAATCCTTTCCCCAGAGGCAGATATTATCTTTATTACATTTGTCTGAAAACAAATTTGCCCTTTTCACCTTGAGGAGATACTATCTCTACCTTCCAAGGCTGTTTGCTAATAAATGCCCTTGAAAAGAGAGACCAAAATAAAAGCTATCACAAGAGACATAAAAACAGCATGGGGACTTTTCCCCAGTCAAAGTTTATTTTCCCATCACACGAAGATAATTCATTTTTACATCATCTCTTCAGGGCAGGTCTCTTCCATGTGGTTAATAATTACTCAAGTAACTTTATTCTTGTTACTAGGACATCTTTTAATATATAGCTTCCAGGGTTTTTGTAACAGGGAAAGCATGATGTAGGAAGTTCTATAGAAGCTTTTCACTCCTTTAACTTTTCTCCAATTAATTTATTATAAATTTTAGTAAAATATACATAACATAAAAATCATTTCAACAATTTTAAGTGGGCAATTCTTTGGTATTAAGTACAATGACAGTACTGTGAAACTTCCACCACCATTTCCAGAGTAGTTTCATCATCCCAAACAAAACTCATACTCACTTGGCAGTAACTCCCCATGACCCCTTCCCTAACTTCTGGTAATGACTATTCTACTTTTTGCATCTATAAATTTGCTCATTGTAAGTATTTCATATAAGATAAATCATAAAATATTTCTCCTTGTGTCTGGCTTATTTAATTTAACATGATGTAGTCAAAGTTCATCCATGTCATGGCATGTACCAACACTTGCTTTCATTTTACACATGAAAATTTTATATTGTATGGCTATGCCACATTTTGTTAATACATTCATTTGTTGATGAACATTTAAGTTGCATCCACATTTGGCTATTATGAGTAATGCTGCAATGAACACTGATGTACAAATATCTGAGTCCCTGCTATCAATTCTTTGGGGTCTATACCCAGGAGTGCTATTTCGGGATCATATGATAGGTAATTCTGCATGTAACTTTCTGTGGAACCATCAAACCATTTTCCTGTGAATGTAGAACCATTTTACATTCCCACCAACAATCAACAAATGATCCTATTTCTCTATACCTTCAACACTTGTGATTTCATGTTTTTTTAGTAGTAGCCACCCTTCTAGTGAGTGTGAAGTATCATAGGTTGCAGTTTTAATTTGTATTTCTTTAGTGGCAGTAGCTAATTATGTTGAGCATCTTTTCATATACTTATTGGACATTTGGATATTTTCATGGAAAAGAGTGGTTGTTTAAATAAACACTTTATTTAAAACTTTAAACATATTTTAATTGGGTTGTTTGTCTCTTTGTGATTGAGTTTCTGCAGTTCTTTATTAAAACACTGTCAGATATATGGTTTATAAACATTTTCTCCCAATCTCTAGATTGTTTTTTTACTTTCTTAATAATGTCATATGATGAGCAATAGTTTTAAATTTTGAGGAAGTCCGTTTTGCCTTTGCCTTTTTTTTTTCTTTTGTTGCATGTGTTTTGGGTATAACAATCCATTGCCTAGTACAAGGTCTTAAAAATATTTCCCTATGTTGTCTTGCAAGAGTTTTACAGTATTAACTATTACATTTAGGTTACTGATCCATTTAAATTATTTTTTGTATATGGTGAGAGATAGAAATCTACATTCAATCTTTTGCAACAAATTGTCCCAGATCATTTGTTGAAGAGACAATTATTTCCCTATTAAATGGCCTTGGCACTCTTGTCAAAATCAACTGACAATAGATGAGTGTATATATCTGAACTTCCAATTTAATTCCACTGGTATGTAAGTCTCTCGCTATGCCAATACCACACTGTTTTGAAGTCAGGAAGACTGAGTTCCCAATTCTGTTCTTCCTCAAGATTGTTTTAACTGTTCAGGGTCCTTTGCAATTCCATATGATTTTGAGGATCAGTTTTTCCATTTATGCAAAAAACAGAGGCTGCTGGAATTTTAATAATGATTGCATTGAATTTGTAGATTACTTTGGGCAATATTGACATCTGAACAATGTTAAGTCTTCCAACTCATGAATATGTGATGCCTTTTCAGTTATTTAAGTCTTCTTTAATCTCTTTAAGCAATTTTTTATAGTTGCAAGGCACAACTCTTTCATCTCATTGATTAAATTTATTCCAAGGTATTTTAATTTTTTAAATGCTACTGACAACGAAGTGTTTCTTAATTACCATTTCAAATTGTTCAGTACTGAGTTTTGCAGGTTAATCTTGTATTATGCCACTTTGCTGTTTTTGTTTATTAGTTCTAATAGTTTTTTGGGATCTTTAGGGTTTTCTTTATATAGAATTATTTCAACTTTGATTTGAGATCATTTTACTTCTTCCTTTCTAGTTTGGATGTCATTTATTTCTGTCTCTTGCCTGATTGTGCTGGCTAGAACATCCAATAAAATCTACATACAAACTATTTCCATGTACATTCCCATGTACACTTCCTATAAATAAAGATATTCACTTAGGTAATCACCCTAAGGGCAATTATTAAGTTCAAGAAGTTTGATATTGATAAAGGCTTACAACCTATATTCCAATTTTTTCTATGTTCCAGTAATGCTCTTTTTAGCTTTTACTTTCTTATTCTTAAATCCCATCCAGGATCATGTATTGCATTTAATTGCCATTATCTCTTTAATTTACCTCTCTCTTATTTAATCTTTTTTTTTTTTTTGTATGCTATATGGCAGGGTCACATCTCATTATTTTTATTCCATTATTGCAGCACAGTTTGTTGAATTTTTGTTTGTTTGGTTGTTTTTTATTTGTTTGTTTTGCTTGTTTGTTTTTTTGAGAAGTGCCTGGACTGGTACCTTTCTTTTATTTTAAAATTGTGAATCATATAAACAACATATGTCCTGGTTTGAAAGATTATGTACCCTAGAAAAGCCATGTTTTAATCCTGATCCATCTAGCAGAAGCAGCCATTTCTTTTAATCCTTATTCAGTACTGTAGGTAGGAAACTCAATTAGATTGTCTCCACAGAGATGTTACTCACCCAATGGGTAATAATCCTTGCTTTGAGGGAGATGTGACTCACTCATTCCAGGTGGGTCTTGATTAGTTTACTGGAATCCTTTAAAAGAAGAAACATTTTGGAGAAAACTAGAGAGCCATGAGAACCATGAGAGCCCATGTATCCAGAGACCTTTGGAGATGAAGAATGAATATGCCCCTGGGGGAGGTTCATGAAATAAGAAGCCTAGAGAGAAAGCGAGCAGATGTTGCCATGTTTGCCATGTGCCTCTCTAGTTGAGAAAGAAATCCTGAAATCATCAGTCTTCTTAAACCAAGTTATCTTTCCTCGAATGCCTTAGCTTGTATATTGCTATAGCCTTGCTTTAATTGGGACATTTTCACAGCCTTAGAACTGTAAACATTCAACTTAATAAATTCCCCCTTTTTAAAAGTGGTTCTGTTTCTGGTATATTGTGGTCTGGCAGCTAACAAACAAGAACATGACCAAACCTCTCACAAGTATACTATTCAATGGGATAAATCACATTCATAATGTTGCAGCACCAAAAAGAAATTATGTAATTATTTTGCATTAACTTCTCATTTCCCCGGGTTCCACTCCTGGGGTAGCCTGTACGGTACTTTCTGTCTCTATGAGTTTGCTTATTTTCTGATATTTTCCCTGTGGTGACCATGGGACTCAAATTGAACAGCCAAAATCCATTACAATCTCATTTGCTTTGTTACCAGTTTAACAACTTCAATAGCACATATAAACTGTGTTCCTACACTCCTCCCTCCCCAACCTTTATATAGCTCTTGTCACAAATTATATAGCTACATATTATAAGTCCAAAACCATTGATTTATCATTGCATTTTATGCATCTGCCTTTTAGATCCTGTAGGAAGTAAAAAGTGGAGTTATATATAAATAATATAATAATAGTGGTATTTATATTTATTCATATCACTATCTTTACTAGAGATCATTATTTATTCATGTGTCTTTAGTCAATTTTTTAGGAACCTTTACTTTCAGCCCACAGAACTCCTCTGTACATTTCTTTTTTTCTAAATATTTTTATTAGTAAAACAACATACAAACACATAAACATTCTTAATATACATACATTCCATATATGGTGTACAATCAACAATAGCTCAAATTATCATCACATAGTTGTATTCATTGCCATGATCATTTTTTTAACATTTGTATCACTCCAGAAAGAAAAATAAAAAGAAAAAAAAAATCCTCATACATTCCATACCCCTCACCCCTCCCTCTCATTGACCATTAGTATTTCCATCTATCCAATTTATTTTAACCTTCGTTCCCCCTATTATTTGTTTACCTTTTATCCATATTTTTTACTCTTCTGTCCATACCCTAATTAAAAGGAGCATCAGATACAAAGTTTTCATAATCACACAGTCACATTGTAAAAGCTGTATCATTATACAATCATCTTCAAGAAACAAGGCTATTGAAACACAGCTCTACAGTTCCAGGTACTTCCCTCCAGCCACTCCAATACACCATAAACTAAAAAGATGTTATCTGTATAATGCATAAGAATAACCTCCAGGATAACCTCTCAACTCTGTTTGAAATCTCTCAGCCACTGACACTTCATTTTGTCTCACTTCTTTCTTCCCCTTTTTGGTGAAGAAGGTTTTCTCAATCCTTTGATGCTGGGTCCCGTCTCATCCTGGGATTTCTGTCTCATGTTGCCAGGGAGGTTTACATTCCTTGGAGTCATGTCCCACATAGATGGGGAAGGCAGTGAGTTCACTGGCTGTTGTGGCAGAGAAAGAAAGGCTACATCTGAGCAACAAAAGAGGTTGTCTGAAGGTGACTCTTAGGCCAACTTTTAAGTAGGCTTAGCCTATCTTCTGCAGGAATAAGTTTCATAGGGGCGACCCCTAAGATCAAGGGCTTGGTGTATTGGTTTGGTTGTCCCCATGGGGCTTGCTAGAATATCACAAATTCTCCAAATGGGGTGTTGAATATTGCCACCTTTCTTCCCATTCCCCCAAGGGAACTTTGGCAAATACTTCTTTATTCACCAAATCACTCTGGGATATATTAGAGCATCACACTAACCTGGATAAACAAATATCATGCTCTATTCAAGATTCCATGAACTTTTTGTGTTAACTAAACTGACTGGGCAAGTTAAATTAGGAAATGCACTACAAAAATATATATATATTTTGCACCAAATAAACATCTCTCCTTTTAGTCTCACACAGAAGTTGAAGTTTTAAAACATGGATGATCATGTTTTCCTTTCTTAATAATGTCACATGATGAGCAATGGTTTTAAATTTTGAGGAAGTCATTCTTTATGCAGTCTTCTGATATTCTTTAGTCCTATCCAGATCAGCTTCATTTGTGTCTCTACTAAATGTCTGGTTACTTTTTCAACTTTGTAAACAATTCCTGTATGGAATAGTGCTGATTTTCATATCTTCTGGGCTCTAATTCTGAGTCTCAGGTGCCACGTAAATACTCGAAGTTCCTGAGAAAGACAGATTATATACAAATAGCTCAGTGTCTCAGAATTTAGAAATAACAGTTACACCTCCTAAATATATGTGATGCTGTAAGAGCTTACAATTTAGGACACTTTACAATAAGCGCCAACCTCATAAGCCATGCTCTCGGCTTTAGTTTACCAATTTTTATATTATAGTTAGTCCATATGATTGAGGCATGATAATATTTGTCTTTTTGTTCCTGACAATTCATTTAATATACAGCTCTGAAGGGTCATTCATCTAGTTGTGTGCCTCACAACTTCATTCCTTCTTGTGCCCACTTAGTAGTCTATTATATGTATATACCATAGTTTCCCCTTCCACTCCTCAGTCATTGTACCCTTAGGCTACCTCCATTCATCGTGGATCACAAACACTGCCACCAGAAACACCAGTGTGCAAATGCCCATTCATCTCCCCACACTCAGTTCCTCCAAGTATACACTGAGCAACTGGTTTCATGATCATATGGCAACCCTTCCCATACCCCTGTGGAACCACCACACTGCCCTTCAAGGGGCTAGACCTCTCATTTCTCTATCAACAGTGAATAGGCACATCTCTTTCTCTGCATTCTCTCTAGCACTTGTTTTTCTGTGTTCATTTTTAAAGTTTTATTCATACATCATACAATCCAGCCTAATTGTATAGACATGCCTTTGCTACCATACTCTATCTGAAGACATTTTCTTTTATTCTACATAAAATCCATACCCCAATCCCTCCACTTGTTGACATTTAGTTTTGACATCTTGCCTTTGTTACATTCAGTGGAAGCATATTACAATGTTACTGATGACACTAGACCCTCGTTTACATTGATTGTACTTTTTCCTGTATACTGTTTATTTTCAACACCCTGCAATACTGACATTCATTTGTTATTCCTCATGAAAAGCATTTGTTAATTTATATATTTAATCACCACCATTGTACACTCTAGGCTTTCCTACACTATACCATGTCAGTCTTTGTCCTCTATCTTTCCTTTTGGTTTCATAAATGACCCCAGCCTTTCTCCCTCTATCATACTCACATTCAGCTTCATTCAGTATACTTATGTTATTGTGCTATAGTCAGTTAGTATTTTGCTAATCATTTCTGAATTTTTACAAATCAGCCCTGTTGCACAATCTGTATTCCCTCAGCACCAATTGCACAATCTCTGTCCTATTTCTATCTCCTGATAACCTGTGTTTTTAACTTCAATTCTCCAACTTCACTCATTAATGTTCATATTAGTGAAACCATACAGTATTTGTTCTTTTATTTCTGGCTAAGCTCACTCAGTATAATATCCTCAAGGTTCATCCATGTTTTTACATGCTTCATGACTGTATTCTGTCTTATAGCTGGATAATGTTCCATTGTATGTATATACCAAGCTTGCTTAGCCACTCTTCCATTGATGGACATTTGAGCTCTTTCTATCTTCTGGTAATTATAAATAATACTGCTATAAACATTGGTGTGCAAATGTCTGTTTGTATTCTTGCCCTCATGTCCTCTGAGTAGATACCCAACAATGGTATTGCTGGATCATATGGCAATTCTATATTTAGCTTCCTGAGGAACCGCCAAACTGCCTTCCACCTTAGTTGTATCATTTTACATTCCCCCCAACAGTGGATAACTGTGCCTCTTTCTCTACATCATCTCCGGCACTTGCCATTTTCTGTTTTTTTTATAATGGCCACTCTAGTGGGTGTTAAATGATATTTCATTGTGGTTTTGATTTGCCTTTCCCTACTAGCCAGTGA